>NC_072792.1:17485675-17792341 GCF_028583425.1 Eublepharis macularius | reverse complement strand
AATTAAATGCCAGACAAAATCAGATTAAAATAAGGGGGATAGATGAACTACTCACGTATAATACAGATCTCACAAGTTTCATCGCTAACTGGCTTGCCAAGCAATTAAAACTGGAAGAAGGAGTCTATCCCTACATCACAAAATCTTATCGAGTGGGACCTTATAACCAAAACAAAAATAAAGATCGCCCGAGAGATATAATTGTCGAGATACCAGATCAAAGGACAAGAAGGAAGATAATGGAAGAAGCCAGGGCAAGAGGATCGTTTAAATGTGAAGGCAAGCTGATATATATTTTCACTGATCTTCCAAAGGAAGTGCTAGCCAAAAGAAGAGAACTTAAACCAATTTCAGAGACTCTGCAAAGAGCGAATAGAAGATATAAATGGCTGGATCAATGCAAGCTAATGGTCTATCATCAAGGCAAAAAGTATATAGCAACGGACGTCGACACGGGACTAGAACTTTTGAATGCAGTCGGGCTTGAAACACCAATGGAGACGAACAAGCAAAACCAAAAAAGAAAATCTTCTGATCTACTATCTCCACAGAAAGGGAGCAAGATCCCCATCAGAGACAATTAATTTTCCCTAGCGTTGCTCCTTAACGTATAGGTAAAATGCTCATCAGTATGGAAGTTTGTTAGTATATGAAGTAGTGTATTTGTAAATAGAGGTAAAATTCAGAGGTTTCTTTGGGGGGGAGGGGGGTTCTCAACATAGCTCACACAGATTTATTTAGCTCTCATAAGTGGACGGGGAGGGAGGTTGATTTCCACAACCGGTGAGTGAAGTTAACTCATCAGTTTGAGAGAGCTAAACTTGAATAAATCTTAACAGGGAAACGGAATTTTGGCTTTAAGGAAAAAAAAATAAAGACAGTGTTATTTTCAATTCATTATAGAATGAAGGGGTCTTAGGGAGGGAGGGAGGGAGGTAAGGGAAAAGGGGAGGAAGCGGGATTAGTTAATTAGCTGCATATATTAACCAGTTTTATATAGTTAATAATAATAAAAATTAATTAAAAAAATACATAAACAAATAAAAATAAAAAAAAATTAAAAAAGAGAAAAAACAACTAGAATAAAAAAATAAATACAGTTCATTGCTTTAGTTTACCAACACAGGAGGGGAGGGAGGGGTGTGTAGTAAAGGGGGGTGGGTTGGGGTGGCTAAAAGGTGGTGAGGGGAATAGAACAAATATATAACAGCCTAAAGATTGCAACGACGATAGAAAATCAAGAAAGAAAGAAGAAAGTAGTAAGAAAGGTAATAAAAGAAGGAAAGAATAATAGTAAAAGGTGTATATATAGAAAGGAATTGTACCAGATCAGGAATTGATGAGATATATTTGATTTAACTGGTTTGAACTTTAAAACCTGAAAAGTTTATGTTATAAAGAGAAAAAAGAATTGAATCTATATTATCCATATACCGATTTGAAGGGTGTGATCTAAATATAACATCTTGGAACTGCATATTAGGAAAACATTGTGATATCAGTAACACCTCTTTAATAATTATACTATAAGACTTTATTAAGAATCCACAAGTGGTGCTACAATATTAAAATTGATTGATCTTTTAAGCCCAACTCAGTCAGCCTTTACACTGTCTAAAGAGAAAGGAAAGAGAAGAGGGGAGGGGGGAAAAGAGAAAGAAAGAAGTTCTAGATATTGTATTGTCCTTTGTTTTGCTTGTGGTGGGCCATTCAAAAAAACCGGTATCATAGTGTACATTGCATTTAATTGGGAATATTCAAATTATAGTGCAAATCAGATTGCTAATAAAAATAAATAAATAAATAAATAAATAAATAAAAAAGTGAGAGAAAATAAGATAAAATTAAGAAGGGGAAAAAAAATCCAAATTGGAAACCCCAGAGTGATATATCAATAATATTAACAAAATAAGAGTTAGTCATAAATAATTATTACAACCTAAAGCAGAAATGTGTTCTAAAATCAAAGTTTTAACTTTCAATGTCAGAGGCTTGGGAAACCCAATTAAAAGAAGGAGAGTGATCTCGAATTTAGCCCATACTAGGGCGCAAATTATTTTTCTGCAGGAGACCCACTTGCGGCATAACAATTCTGATTCACTGAAAGCTAGGTGGCTGCAAGCACAATACCATGCAACTGGTAATTCCAAATCAAGGGGAGTAGCCATCCTTATAGCAAAAAATATACAATTCCAACAAACCAAAACTCTCAAAGACAAAAAAGGTAGATATATCTTCGTTAAAGGGAAAATAGGGGAGCACAAAATTACCTTAGCCTCGTTATATGCTCCTAATACAAATCAATTAGATTTTATAGAGGAAATATTGCAGAAATTAACTAAATTCCAAGAAGGAGATCTGATAATTGGAGGAGACTTAAACTATATAATAAAACATCAATTAGACAAATCGAATTTCAATAAACCTCACCCAAAAAATATACATAAAACAACAAAACTAGCAGCTATTCTAAAAAATATCACTTAATAGATACATGGAGGTACTATCATGACGGAGAAAAGGACTTCACATATTTTTCACAAAGACACAATACGTATACAAGAATAGACTACATATTAAACTCCAATACCACTATAGATAAAGTAGAGGAAATTGAAATAGGAAATAATACAATCTCAGACCATGCATGGGTAACAATGACATTTAATCTAGGTCATAAAACACAGAATAGCAGACAATGGTGCCTACCAAAGCACTTATTATTTAATCAAATCGCATCTAAAGAAATTGGGAAAATAATAGAAACAGCTATAGCAGAAAACATATCTAAAGATATTGGAGAGCACATACTTTGGGATACAATTAAAACAGTGACCAGAGGCCACATAATAGCCCTTACGGCTAAAATCAACAGAGAAAAATTAAAACAAAAACAAGAGCTAACTAGTAATATCAAAGCTTTAGAAACCAAACATAAACTAACAGGCAGTAAAAAAATATACAGAGAGCTTCTAACACAAAGAAAAATTTTAGAAACCTTAGAAAGCCATACGATATATAAACAACTGCTAGCTGTTAAGCAGTCTCACTGGTCCAACTCGTCTAAATCGCTCCGTATCTTAGCAAACAAAGTAAAACAGAGAAGATCACAAAATAATATTAATAGAATCTACAACAGTAAAAACGTAATACAGTATAAATCAGAATCAATTCTCAAGGTCTTTAAAGACTTTTATACACAACTATACTCTTCAAAAAATCCTGACCAAACTAAAATAAATCATTTTCTAAACTCAATAAAAAGTCTTAAGAAACTAGAGGAAACACACCGAACTCTTCTTGACAAACCCATCACTATTCAGGAAACAACAAATGCAATAAGGAATGCTAAAAATAATAAAGCCACAGGGCCGGATGGCTACCCGGCAGAATTTTTTAAAAAATACACAAATTTATTAGCGACACACCTAACTAACTTGGCCAATTCAATTTTAGATAAGGGTATAATGCCACCTACTTGGGAGAGAGCTGACATTATAGTACTTCACAAACAAGGAAAAGACCCTCTGAAAGCAGCATCCTACCGTCCCATATCATTGCTTAACCATGATTATAAAATCTTCACTTCCATCATTGTGAACCGTTTAAATACATTTATATCCAATTACATACATACAGACCAATCAGGATTCATACCAAAAAGAGACATTACAGATAACATTTATAAATCATTAAATCTTATAGATCACTGCACTCACAACAACATGGAAGCTATTTTACTTTCACTAGATGTCGAAAAAGCTTTCGACTCGGTAGAACTATCATACCTCTTAAAAACACTGTCATACATGGAATTTGGAGAAAAATTTTTAAATTTAATCAGTGCAATTTACCACCAACCAACAGCAAACATTAAGGTAAACGCTATGCAATCAGAAACCATTTACATCAAAAGAGGCACAAGGCAAGGTTGCCCTCTATCCCCCCTTTTATTTGCACTCGCTTTAGAACCCTTCGCGTCAGCTCTCAGAGAAAACAATCAGATAAAGGGGATAAAGGTTAATTCCGCAGAATTCAAAATAAGCTTGTTCGCGGACGACATGTTGATTTATGTGACCGATCCAATAAATTCACTGTCCTATCTCTCATCTCTACTCACAAATTTTGGTGCGATCTCAGGATTAATAATCAACCAAACAAAATCATATTACCTCGCCATTAATATCCACAACAAAATGATCCAACAAATAAATAAATCGTACAGCTTTCAGTGGTCACCATCACACTTAACCTATCTAGGCGTTAATATCTCCCCCAAATTAAATGAACTGATAAAATTGAATCACCTCAAGTTAACAAACCAAATTAAATCAGACATTATTAATTGGAATAAATTAAAACTCACGTGGTATGACAGATTTCATTTGATAAAAGCTTTTATACTGCCGAAATTTCTTTATGTATTTAGAGCGATCCCTCTCTCCATCAACAGATCACTAATTGCACAATGGCAAGTACTAATCAATAAGTTCCTCTGGCAAAACAAACACCCGAGAATTGCGTTTAATACTTTGAGGAGGAAATCAGTAAACGGAGGTTTCAACTACCCAGACTTAGCATTATATCAATCAGCAGCAAGATTGGTCAACCTTTTGCAATTGACATCTAACTCTACCCGGCCAGATTGGATTAAGATCACACAATCATCTTTAAATCACTATGACATCGCAGACACAGTTTGGGATAACCCAAAAAATAGACCACAAGGTATCAAAATCAGTTTTGTGATATCATCCATACTAAAGACGTGGGACCAAGTTAAGAGCAAAATTGTTCCAAAACTGTCTAGATTCTCGACATTTATAAATCAAGAATGGTCCCCTCAGGGGTGGGAGCGGTCACTCATCCAAATATTGCGACAAGCCAAAGTTACTAGGCTAACAGATATTGCCACACACTCAGGACTATTAAAGAAGCTAGAGTTAGAGGATAAAATAAAACAGAAATTACAATGGTTTAGCTACTTACAACTCTCACACATGGCAGAGAAAATAAAACTAAGGAACATCATGAAAGAACCTCTGACAGAATTTGAACAAATTTTGAACTCATCCTCACAACAACAAAAAAGGATGATAGCTAAATTGTACAAAATTCTATTAAACACTATGGAGAATAAATGCCTAAGTTGCCAAAATAGCTGGAATAAAGACTGTTCAATTGAACAGTCCTTAGAAACTTGGAATGACATTTGGTCATCCAACATATTTACCTCAAAAGTTATTATATCTAGGCTCCAAACATTCAAAGTGATACATAGGTGGTACTTAACTCCCAAAAAATTAGCACTAATGTCAGCCAAAGCGTCCCCTAAATGTTGGAAAGATTGCGGTGAGGAGGGAACCTTTGCCCACTGTTGGTGGGAATGTATAAAAATCAGACAATTCTGGGAGGAGGTTCTAATGAAAATTAAAGATATCACTAATTATGTACTCCCTTTTGATCCGAAAATAATTTTTCTAGACATATGGGGAACTCTGTGCATACCCAAAATTAGGAAAGAACTCATTGACTCACTTTTTATTGCAGCTAAAAGCACAATTGCGACAGTATGGAAATCTAAGAGACTGCCAACAATTGAGACTTGGTTCTCAAAAGTTTGGAACCATTTTATTATGGAAAAAATAAGTAATGACATACAAAATGCAGAACATTTCACAGAAAATACCGGTTTTATTGATAAATGGCTCCCTTTCTTGGATTATATAGAAAAACATAATCTGCAGCCCAACTCAAAAATTTTTCAAGTTATAACACACAATGGTTTCCTTTCATTCTATTAATCTAACAATATACTCGAGTCATCAGAAGTTTATGTTGATGTTATTGTTAATTTTCAAAAACACAAGGTTAAAAAATGCATTGTATATGGAATTTTTGTCGTGATCTGGATTGATGTTTATGATTGTAAGTTATATGTTGCAACAAAGGTTTAAAAAAAAATTTTTAAACTCAAAAAAAAAAAAAAAGAATCACCAGACACCGTGTTAAGTAGCAAGATTCTGTGACCAGGTCTACAAGCAACGTAAATCACATAAGGCAGCTTAAACAACTAATTTATGGTGATCTTATTTTTTTACTCTTATATTTATTCATCATTCTTCCCCGGTATCCAGTCTCAACGGCTTTTAAACTGATTTGCAAATGGTTTTATATGTACTGGTCGCAGACTGTAATAATAAACTTGACTTGAGTACCTCTGCACTAAGAACAGCAGAAATACCTGAACCTACTTTATGGGGTGAATTATCCTAGCTACCACCAGAAGAAGCTGAGAAATGGAGAAAAGCGGAGGGTGTGGTGTCGGAGTTGAAGAGAATGATAGCACATTGAAAGAGCTCCGTCTCTCCCATGCCTGAAATTTAAGATTTATGTTGGAAGGGCAAAATAAAAATATTTACCCTTCCAACGTAAAGATACACTAAGAGATCCGAAATGCAGATTCATATTTATTAAAGGCACTACAGAAAACCAAACTTACACATTTGGCTAAATTTATGCCCCAAGCCAAGACAGCCTAATGAAATTCTAAAACAAAGTTCATTAGAATACACATGTATCACTTAGTATAATGTGCTCTAAACCATATTTTCATGACAAACCCACAGAAACAGCAGCAACATAATCTAAGAGTATAATGGAGAGCAAAAGAAACAGAAGGATTAAAAGTATCCTACTCACTAGGTTGGAGGCAAGTTCTGACAACAACAGGGCCAACAACAAAGATTCTCAGGTCAAACTCCATGGTCAAGTAACAGATTCCAAAATCAAAGACTGTGACCCACCAAGGTTCAGGCAGCCAGAACCTAAGAGCTCACCAACAGCCAAGTCCCAAATACCACAATTGTGACAAGCTAACCCCATGCTAGCTGCGGCCTTATAAAAGGAGTTTCTCCAACAGGTGAGGCTGGGTTCATTAAGCTTCTTTCTCCAAGCTGGCTCATGTCTGCTACTCACGAGGAGTAGATCAGATCCTGTACTGGCTCTCCTGACATTTCCTCAGAAGGGGGAAGGCCGTGGGCTGCCAGGCATGCGCTCCTGTGCTTGGTCCATGCCTCTGCCCTTACCCTCAGCCTTCGCTGCTCCTGGGGTTCTTTGGGAGACAGTGGCAAGTCTGGCAGCAGGCAGGTCCATGCTAAGGCCACCTGTCTTGATGACACTGTGGTTGCCCACCCTCCTGGAGATCCCCACAAATTACAACTGATCTCCAAATGACAGATTTTAACATTCTCCAAGACATGGAGGCTTCTTAGGCTGGCCTATGTGGAATTATACCCCACATAGGTACTACCTGACAATTGATGTCAACCAACCTAGAGAACTTTGAGAGTTACAAATGACTTTCAAATGACAAGTTTAAATTATCTCAAACAGAATGGTGGCTTTGGAGTGTGGCTCCTGTGGAATTATACCCCACTGAGGACCCTCCATATTATGATTGTCGTACCTGGAGATCTCCCTCCATTTCAGTTGAACTTCATATGTCCTATTTTACCTAAATTGGAGACAATGGTGGTATTGGGTATTGGCAACTGGGGTGTATGAAGCACCTCCTTACAGTAGTTGCCAATTTGGGGTTACGGGGCTTATATTTTCACCACTTCCTTATTCAAAGCCATGTCTAATAAAGGGTGCTTGGAGGGAGGCCACATTCTAGGACTTAGGTCCAGAATCAGAGACTGGATCAGCACCAGCACATGTCCTCTTGTAGGGGACAGTCTCTGGAGTTCAGGGGTCTGTGATTTGGGGTGATCCAAAGATTGTTTTGGGTTTCAGAGGGCTTATATTTTCACCACTTCCTTATTCAAAGCCAAGTCTAACACTGGGTGCTTGGAGGGAGGCCACATTTGAGGACTTAGGTCCAGAACCAGAGACTGGATCAGCACCAGCACATGTCCTCTTGTAGGGGACAGTCTCTGGAGTTCAGGGGTGTGTGATTTGGGGTGATCCAAAGATTGTTTTGGGTTTCAGAGGGCTTATATTTTCATCACTTACTTATTCAAAGCCATGTCTAATACAGGGTGCTTGGAGGGAGGCCACATTCGAGGCCTTAGGTCCAGAACCAGAGACTGGATCAGCACCAGCACATGTCCTCTTGTAGGGGACAGTCTCTGGAGTTCGGGAGTGTGTGATTTGGGGTGATCCAAAGATTGTTTTGGGTTTCAGAGGGCTCATATTTTCACCACTTCCTTATTCAAAGCCATGTCTAATACTGGGTGCTTGTAGAGAGGCCTCATTCGAGGACTTAGGTCCAGAACCAGAGACTGGATCAGCACCAGCACATGTCCTCTTGTAGGGGACAGTCTCTGGAGTTCAGGGGTGTGTCATTTCGGGTTATCCAAAGAATGTTTTGGGTTTCAGAGGGCTTATATTTTCACCGCTTCCTTATTCAAAGTCATGTGTAATAAAGGGTGCTTGGAGAGATGCCACATTGGTGGCCTTAAGTCCAGAACCAGAGCCTGGATCAGCACCAGCACATTTCCTCTTGTAGGGGACAGTCTCTGGAATTCAGGGGTGTGTAATTTGGGGTGATCCAAAGATTGTTTTGGGTTTCAGAGGGCTGATATTTTCACCACTTGCATATTCATAGCCATGTCTAATAGAGGGTGCTTGGAGACAGGCCACATAGTAGGGCTTAGGTCCAGAACCAGAGACTGGATCAGCACCAGCCCATGTCCTCTTGTAGGGGACAGTCTCCGGAGTTCAGGGGTGTGTGATTTGGGGTGATCCAAAGATTGTTTTGGGTTTCAGAGGGCTTATATTTTCACCACTTCTATATTCAAAGCCATGTCTAATACAGGGTGCTTGGAGGGACGCCACATTCGAGGGCTTAGGTCCAGAACCAGAGACTGGATCAGCACCAGCACATGTCCTCTTGTAGGGGAAAGTCTCTGGAGTTCGGGAGTGTGTGATTTGGGGTGATCCAAAGATTGCTTTGGGTTTCAGAGGGCTTATATTTTCACCACTTCCTTATTCAAAGCCATGTCTAATACTGGGTGCTTGGAGAGTGGCTTCATTCGAGGACTTAGGTCCAGAACCAGAGACTGGATCAGCACCAGCACATGTCCTCTTGTAGGGGACAGTCTCTGGAGTTCAGGGTTGTGTGCTTTGGGGTGATCCAAAGATTGTTTTGGGTTTCAGAGGGATTATATTTTCACCACTTGCGTATTCAAAGCCATGTCTAAATAGGGTGCTTGGAGACAGGCCACATAGTAGGGCTTGGGTCCAGAACCAGAGACTGGCTCAGCACCAGCACATGTCCTCTTGTAGGGGACACTCTCTGGAGTTCAGGGGTGTGTGATTTGGGGTGATCCAAAGATTGTTTTGGTTTCAGAGGTCTTATATTTTCACCTCTTTCTTATTCAAAGCCATGTCTAATACAGGGTGCTTGGAGGGAAGCCACATTCGAGGCCTTAGGTCCAGAACCAGAGACTGGATCAGCACCAGCACATGTCCTCTTGTAGGGGACAGTCTCTGGAGTTCAGGGCTGTGTGATTTGGGGTGATCCAAAGATTGTTTTGGGTTTCAGAGGGCTTATATTTTCACCGCTTCCTTATTCAAAGCCATGTCTTATACTGGGTGCTTGGAGAGAGGCCACATTCGCGGCCTTAGGTCCAGAACCAGAGACTGGATCAGCACCAGCACATGTCCTCTTGTAGGGGAGAGTCTCTGGACTTCAGGGGTGTGTGCTTTGGGGTGATCCAAAGATTGTTTTGGGTTTCAGAGGGCTTATATTTTCACCTCTTCCTTATTCAAAGCCATGTCTAATACAGGGTGCTTGGAGGGAGGCCTCATTCGAGGGCTTAGGTCCAGAACCAGAGACTGGATCAGCACCAGCACATGTCCTCTTGTAGGGGACAGTCTCTGCAGTTCAGGGGTGCATGATTTGGGGTGATCCAAAGATTGTTTTGGGTTTCAGAGGGCTTATATTTTCACCGTTTCGTTATTCAAAGCCATGTCTAATACAGGGTGCTTGGATAGATGCCGCATTCATGGCCTTAGGTCCAGAACCAGAGACTGGATCAGCACCAGCACATTTCCTCTTGTAGGGGACAGTCTCTGCAGTTCAGGGTTGTGTGATTTAGGGTGATCCAAAGATTGTTTTGGGTTTCAGAGGGCTTATATTTTCACCGCTTCCTTATTCAAAGCCATGTCTAAATAGGGTGCTTGGAGACAGGCCACATAGTAGGGCTTAGGTCCAGAACCAGAGACTGGATCAGCACCAGCACATGTCCTCTTGTAGGGGACAGTCTCTGGAGTTCAGGGGTGTGTTATTTGGGGTGATCCAAAGATTGTTTTGGGTTTCAGAGGGCTTTTATTTTCACCTCTTCCTTATTCAAAGCCATGCCTAATACAGGGTGCTTGGAGGGAGGCCATATTCGAGGCCTTAGGTCCAGAACCAGAGACTGGATCAGCAGCAGCACATGTCCTCTTGTAGGGGACACTCTCTGGAGTTCAGGGGTGTGTGATTTGGGGTGATCCAAAGATTGTTTTGGGTTTTTAAGCTGGTTACTCAAGATCTGGGTTTTGTCGGACGACCCAGTATATGTCCCCTTAGAGTGCTGAGTCTTATTAATATGCAGGTGTATAATATGTGCCCCTGCAAACTTCATTTTGGAGTTGAAGCTTTTCAGTTTCCCACAATATTTTTCTTTGGCTTTGCCGCTTTGCGAATAACGAATAAGGAATAAGGAACTGTGAATAAGGAACTGGGAACTGGGAACCAACTTCAGCTTTGTGTCGTTTCTGGACATTGGCATGAAGCGTTCTTCAGTCTTGCACCTTTGAGGATAAAGACAGTTGTTCTCCTCTGCATGAGAACAGATATTTATATGCCCATGATTTACCCTGCTGTCAGCAATATCAATTTGGTATCAATTATTTCTCTTTATATCTGAATTTGTTATCTGTAGATTTCTTATATGGATTGAATTTTGCATGTATTTTTATGACTGAATATTTTTTACTTGATACACTGAACTCTTTAATATACACTTAAAAATCTGACGAAGAGAGCTGTGGTTCTCGAAAGCTTATGTTACAATAAAGTTGGTTAGTCTTAAAGGTGCTACTGGACTTTCTACAATTAAAAAAAAATGTATATTGTTAACTTTATATACTATTCCAGTGAGTCTCTCTCTCTCTCTCTCTCTCTCTCTCTCTCTCTCTCTCTCTCTCTCCTTGATTTCAATAAAAATACATACATATACACATAGTCATTACTTCAGGGGATATCAAACACAACCTCATAAGAAATCAAATACGATAATAACAACAAACTACATATTATATTCATTTTCCATCTCTACAGTTTCTTCCTCTTTATGTCTTGTTTTCCTTATTCAAAACCTAGTTTTCCTTTAAGGCTACCCTGCTTGATTCTAGTAAGTATTCTCTCCTATCTTCATATCCTATACTTAATTTCTTGTTCCATATTTTGATTTAAACCATCTATAAAAGGGTGTCCATCTTTTCTGCAGATCACCCCTACTTTTTTCTTTTATCCGATCTGTTAAGACATCCATTTCTGCTGTTACTAAAAAAATTTCTATCAATTCTCCTTTTGATGGTATCTCTAGCTCGGTGAAGTCTCTCTTTAAGGATTTTGTGTGTTGATACCCCTAGTGGTTTTCCTCTTTTCATTGCTTATATCCAGAGAGAAATCAATGCACATAGAGGGGGAGCAGGAATGCTTGTGCTGCATATGTATCTGCTCTTGGCCGAACATGCTGGCCCTATGCATAAGAACTGGAAAGCGTATAGACATATGGTCCATTCCCTTGTTTAGGAATACTGAAAAAGCAGTGTTTCTGATCACAGGGACAGAGCTTATGTTTGTACATGTTTAGGGGCCATACTCATGCTCCAGCAACTGTGCATAAGAAGAGGCAGGATCAGGACACATATTTTCACTCTCCAGCTAGTCACCATCTATAGCACCACACTAATAAGAAAAATATAGATACAAAATGATAGATACAAAAATTTCCTTCATAGGGATCAGGGAAGAGCCAATGGCATATTCTCGGTTATTCTCCAGACAATTAATCAGTTTCTGTGTCATTCAATATGTCCTGTGAAGTTGCTTATGTTTTGTTTCAGCTCTGTATTGGATTGCTGGTCCCTCCTCCCAAATTTCTGCAATCCATTTCCTATTGTATTTTTTATTGAATGCCCCATCCTGTTGATTGTATGGATTTACACTGTGCAATCCCCCTTGAGTCTCAGTGAGAAAGGCAGACTATAAACAACGTAAATAAATAAAAATGGATTTTGCTACACAAATGAACACCTTTGTCATTGGTCAGGTTCTGTAATAAAAACAGCACCAGTATTATTTATTTATTTATTTATTTAGACTATTTCTATGCCACTTCCTCAGAGTCTTCCTCAAGGTGGCTGACAATTTCAACAGGGTCTCAAGTATTTGAGCACATATATAAAAGTGCCAACATCAAAATGATCTAACCGTAAAGTATGGACTATCTCGGTTCCTCACACTTTTGAAAACTTTTTCCCTGATGAGTAAATTGAGATTACAAATATGGCAGAGCACCGTATTTTGACGGTTGAATGTAGCCTATAGAACACCAACTGGCTATCTCTGTGATAGACCAAACAGTTCACTTCCTCTCAACCACCACCTGTATTTGATAGGTTGACATGGCAATCTTTAGAACATATTCTTGGGAAGAAGGCCATTTAATAAACTTGAGTAGGATTCTGCTTATGATTGCTCTCTGAGAACCTCTCTGCATGATACATCTTACACGGGGATGCTCAAGTGTAGGGAGGAGCAGTGTTAGCAGGGAAGCGTAGTTTACAAAGACAGAGCCAGTGGAAATCACTCCTCAGAGTTTGTTAATTCCATCTTGGCATTCAGGAAGGCTATGTCAATTTCACTTCCCCTTCAGGTAGGAAAAGATGAAATTAACAAACCTTCTGAGGAGCAATCTCTGCCTGCTCTGTCTTTTTAAACTACTCTAGTGTAGAAAGGTAAAATTGAAACTATGCTTCCAAGCCAACATGGCATTTCCCTACACTTGAGCCTCCCTGTGAAAGATGTCTTGTGTAGAGAGACTCTTAGTGACCCTGTAATTAAGAGTGAATTCAAGGTGACTTTTCAAAGTAGTTCCAGGTGGGTAGCCCTGTTTGTCTGAAACAGAACAGCAGAATTCTAGTCCAGTAGCACCTTGAAGACCATCAAAATTTTCAGGGTATTAGCTTTCAAGGGTCAACGGTATCTGAAAAATGTTGACCCTAGAAAGCTGATACCCTAAAAATCAGGACTAGAATCTTGTGTTTCCACACAGATTTCAGTTTCCTGGAATATCTTATTTTTAATTAGCATCCCATAATTCTGAAGCACACAATTATGAATAGAAAAATAATTTCAAAATCACCTGGGTTTGCAAACATTCTATTCATGGCTTAGATGTCATAGAGTTGATCTTCAGCACCACAAATAAACATCTGACAACTTGATTTACTTGTTGCCACCCACTAGACCAAAAACGAAAAATGTAGTCATTCTCAATTTGTTTTGCAAAAAGATATGAACTGCCAATGTTTCCAAAAGTATACAGTTTTATAGATAACATTCTTATACAAAACAATGAGGAGTTAACCTATATAATCTGAAATATATTGAACTCAAAAAATCGTGGAGATATTATCTCCTTGGAGGTCACTTGTGCATTACATGCTTTTCTTCAAAGGGGAGCATGAGTAAAATATGTATTTACTCTTGCATATTAAAATTACTGCCATTTGGAGAATCTCCCTGATTCAAGGTTGAATATCTTCATCACAAATGAATGACTCCCTCATGCTCTCTGCCTTTAGTGAATGTGTAAAGCCCAGGAGAGCCTGATCCCGTCAAATCTCAGAAGCTAAGCAGGGTCGGACTTGGTCAGTAATTGGATGGGAGACCTCCAATGAAGACCAGGGTTGCAGAGGCAGACAATGGCAAACAATCTCTGTTAGTCATTTGCCGTGAAAACCCCGACCAGGGGTCGCCACAAGTCAACTATGAATTAAGGTCAAGGTTTCATGCCAATGGTGGTTTAAACATTGCAAGGATTCAGTTGCATCCATTGGGAGCTCTGATAACAAAAACCACCCATGTTACAACTTAGTACCCTGTTTACTTAATAGATCCATACAGCAAAGCCGCTATGTCTTCCTATTCTGCCCATTCAGAATTCTTGGTTAGAATTCCCAAAGTAACATGTATAAACATGAAAGGGTATCTGGAACCCAGCTGTCAGTTTAAATTTAGACATTAGAAATGAGATTTTTTAAATTCAAAATGTGACTTCTGGTTTTGCATCTCAGTTAAAAAACCCATTATTTAGGAGCCCAATTTAACGCATATTTACTCCATCATAACAATGTGTACGAGATTGCTGCCTAAAGCCTGTTCGGTAATGTCTTTGCTTCTTGTTGACATAATAGAAGTATTTTTAGAAGTATTTTATGAATTTAAAAAAAAGAAAAATCTGGTGGCACTAGAAAGGCTAACACGTTTATATCAGCATGAGCTGAAGGAATAGATTGTGATCAAGGAAGAGATTATTGTGAAAGGTCGTCTACTTGAGACCCCAGAGAGCTGCTGCCCATCATAGTAGATAGTACTGACTAGACATGGGCACGAACCACGTTATGAACCAAAAAAACCCACGAACCATCTGATTGTCTGTTCGCAAACCGGCGGTTCGTGAGAGTCCATGGCCAACAAACCAGTGTTCATTGGAAGCCCGGTTCATTGCATTTGCCTGTGGTTCGTGAAGCCAGACAGTCAGGCACCATCAATCAATTCCTTTAGAAACAGAGCTGGGGGAATGCCTGAACTCTGTCTGTACTCCTCCTGTCGCCCTGGAAACCCGAATCAAAGCCCAGCTTACCTTGATCAGCAGGTCTTCCTTCCAACCATGGAGCTGCAAATTGGTTACAATTGGTTACATGGGAGAAGACACCCGGGGGAGGGAGGGGGCGGGGGTGTGCTATAGCCATGGGCACTCCAATCTCATCCCTGCAAACCCTGATAGTCAGTTCTGATGACCGACCCCTTGTACACTGGGTCAACGTCAACTGGTGGCTCTTAATGTATCGAATGGGAGTTTCCTGGGGGCCTCAGATTGGAGAGGGTATAACTCCAAGATCCCTATTGCAATCTTGACCAAACTTGGGTGCTGGCTGGAGGAGAGCCTGCTAAACACTCCCTGGGAATATGGGCTCTCTAAGTCCAATGGGGGCCATCCTGACACCCATGAACCACAAACCGGTTTGTCAGTGGGAAATGTTCATTTCGGTTCATTAGTTTGGGTTCGGCGGTGGCACCGAACCACGAACCGCTGGTTCATTATTTTTTTTTGGTTCATGCCAATGTCTAGAACTGACCTTGACAGAGCAAGGTGCCGACTTCTGTAGAAGCAAGTGCCATGTGAGTTCAGCAATATTATGATGGCACAAGGAAAGTCTCTGGTCCTGAAAGTATTCAGAAAAGCCAATTTAACCATTGTTTTTGCTAGAGGTGACTCAAGTAGCTGTAAATGAGGCATTTGAAAAATTGAACTCTTCTTGCTTGCATGGCCCATTTTCTCTTGAGCTGAACGTTTCATGTGAGTGCATTACTAAATTGTCCGCAATTTAAAATGAGCTGCATTTCAAGTAGTTTTGCCACCAGCATCGTTGGTAGCAGCCAGCTGGAGAACTTCTGTTGGTAGAACAAATTGCTGGCTTCCTTGGGTTATGGATGCCCCTGAGTCTCCATCAGCAAATCAAGAATCATTTAAAACCAACTAAGTTTCAAGCATAAAGGGTGCCTTTGCACCTGGATAGTTTGCTGCACTTATCAGGTGGTGGCATTTATCTTGTTGGCACATTTGCTGCACTTATCAGGTGGTGGCATTCATCTTGTTGGACTTCTTGGATCTAACTACAGTTCTCAGGAAGCAGTGCTGTAATGGGCAAAGTATTTCAAGCCAACTGAGAATATATTTGAATAACTTTATTTCAACTGCAGATTGATGAAACACACCCAAATACAGGCCCTTTCCACACTGCTTACCTGCTCCCGGGACGTTGCGAAATATCACGCCAAAACCATGGAAGATAGCGTCTTCTCGTGAGAGTTTTGCACAATGTCGCGCAAAACTCTCACGAGAAGACGCTATCTTCCGTGTTTTTTGCGCGATATTTCGCAACGTCCCGGGAGCAGGTAAGCGGTGTGAAAAGGGCCACATTGGAAACCAAGCCTCAGAATACAATATCAAATGAAAGCATTGTGTGAGTGTAGTCCTTGGTCTGCAGCAATATTTGTATTATACCACACAATACAAGAGTTTTAGATAAAGCATTGGGCGCATTTCTGAATGTGCAGGTATGTTTGATTATAAATACTGTACAATTGACCATGGAGGAAGGCCTCAGGGCCGAAACGCGTATGGTCTGTCTTTGTGTTGGTCATTGGACTGTATCAACATCTGTGTATGGATAATGTTTTAGCAATTCTTAGAATATGATGTAGCCTGCCATTCAGGCCTTATGTTTTTAACTTGTTTTTAACCTATATTTTGTGCACATTCATAATCAATACTTTCTTGGAACATATTTTATATTTTAGGGTGTAACTTGATCCTTCTATCTTCTTTCCACCTATTTGGAAATGCCATCACTTTTGCATGATGCTCTAGGACTGCCCCAAATCTCTATGGGCTTTACCATAGACATTTAGAAGCTCTCTAGAACATCATCTATCACTTCTGGGTTTGGGAACCCCCCCCCCTTTCCCCTGCTGTGACAATCATAAGTAAACATCTGTTGGGGGGGTGAACAGCTGGCAACCCTGTTTCCAAAGAAGTTCATTTCTATCGTAATTCTTCTCTATTTCTATCATAATTTTAATTTATCTGATTTTTCTGTACTCTCTGTGCCTCTTTTTGGGAGCTTGTTTGGTGTGTTCAAGGGCGTGATTACAGTTACACCAGCATTTTCACCAGCATAACATCACACCCATTCTGGTGGTCATTGGGGGGCTAGTCCTGTGCTGACACCTGGTGGGAAATGGGGGGGCAAGGACCTAAGTGACTGGCCTCATGCTAATGCTCCAATATCACTTCAGTTGTGAGCTGGACGTGATGTCATTGTGTTGGTTCAATACTCCACGATACACAAAAAACTCTATGATTTAACCTAGAGCATTGTGTCGATGACATGACTGGACATGGGCACGAACTGCATTACGAACTTTAAAAACCCACGAAAGGAGTGATTCATTATAATGGTTTATCTTTAGGAGATTTGATTTTTTTCCCCATTCAGCTTGGTTATTTATATTTTTTCTGCTATCTATCATTTCTACATTTCATTCTCAATTTGATCTGGTTGTTTGAATAGACAATATGCAATATGTTATTTGAGAATTGATACGTACTTGCTTTGGTACCAGGTTACTGTTGTACGTGTCTTTCCCTTTTAATACTTACCCCTCATCAGTTCACCAGGTCAAACCAAAATCTTTAGTCTGTTAAGTTTAATTTCTTGAGGAAATTGACACTAGCGAAAGCGTGTCTTTTGCTAGCCAGCCAGCCCAAGAGTCCTGGAGGGTCTCTCGCTTTACTGACCTGTCATTTTCATTCATTTGAATTGCTCCCATTAATCAGAGGGCTTCACCCAGAACTCTGTAAGACCCCAAGGAGAAGTCAACGATGCATTCATAATATTCATAACGGAAAAGTCTGTCCGTAACAATGTTGTTAATAAGTCATTGAATTACAGACCTTATTACTGCAACGTGTAATGGGATAATATGGATATAATGATCTCAGCCGCCTGATACTTTGTTAAGGGATTCACATTGAGATTTTAATAATAGCTACGAAGTAGATTTATCTCTCTTTTTGTTTTGTTTTGCTTTAAGGCCACCGGGTTAAACACGCTGGTAAAAGCAGGGGAGGGGATGGCAAAAGAAAGGCCGAGCCCAAGGTTAAAACATAAATTATACCCAAGACTGGTTTAAATTAACTTGCCCTCTTATCTCAGTTGCTTCGAGTGAAGAATATGCAGGATATAATTTCACTGTAGAAGATGTCATATAGAGAATGGAAATCAGGTCCTTAAAGTCTAAATGGGGAGGGGTTATGGAAAGGGCTGCCGCTCTGATTAGAAGCTGACCCAGCAGAGGGTTTGGCTAATTTGCCTCTCAAGAAGCTGTGATTAATCATGTTTCCTTCCCTCATTTGAAGAAGTTACAGAAGATAAAGGTTTGGTTTCAAAATGGGAAAAGAGGAGGGCAGCCTGCAGGCCATAGCTGTATATCTCTGTGTGTTCAACTGACAGACAAACCAATGAGATCAGCATCTACTATCTATGTATAGGTGAGATTTCTAAAGATGGCGGCCCAATGGGTGAATCATTACAGTGGCGGTGGCACATCATTGTTAGTTATTCCGGGAAGAGGAACTGATGCCACTGTGATCAGGAAAGGGCGGGAAGGGGGAAATGTATTAATGTATGTCCTCCCCATCCATTACCATATTCAGCTGACAGGTTAATAATTGGAACCGATTGAGTCTGATGTGATGGTTGCCTATTGTCGCACACAGTTCCCAACACTACCTGGGCAAATGCTGGGAGATTTGTGGAGGGATATAGCTTAGGAGTCCTGCTTGACATAGCAGGCGCCTTAGAAAATCCGGTGGCTGTGGTAGCGCAAAGTGTATTTACTCAGCTTCAACTGGTGGGTCAGCTGCATCCATTCTTGGTCCAGTCAGATCTAGCCACAGTGATCCATACCTCTCAACTTGACTACTGCAATGTGCTGTCCTTGGGGCTCCCCTTGAAGATGGTTCAGAAACGGCAGCCAGTGCAGAAGGCTGTGGCTAGACTGCTGGTCAGGGCCAGCTATTGAGAACATGTGGCCCTGATGCTACTCCAACTACACTGGTTTCTACACACTAAATATGTATTAAGTATTGCACTCTGCACATGCCCTATATAATAGTCCTGTTTTTTATGTTTTTCATAATATTTTTAATAATGTTTGCTATAACATTTCCTGTGGCTGAAATGTTATGTTAATTGTCGAAGGCTTTCACGGCCGGAGAACGATGGTTGTTGTGGGTTTTCCGGGCTGTATTGCCATGGTCTTGGCATTGTAGTTCCTGACGTTTTGCCAGCAGCTGTGGCTGGCATCTTCAGAGGGTGGCTATGGTGCTACACCTCTGAAGATGCCAGCCACAGCTGCTGGCGAAACGTCAGGAACTACAATGCCAAGACCACGGCAATACAGCCCAGAAAACCCACAACAACCATCGTTATGTTAATTGTTCTTTATATACTGTTTTACTGATAGATTCCCCTGGCAAAGCTGCAACATTAAAGAATTTTCTCTTTGCACCAATTTCTGTTCCTTCTTCATTTCGACTTGACTTGATGTATCCTCCTTCTTCTCCAGTTACACCGGCCATCAATCCATTCCCTAGCCCAATCCAAGGTGTTGATTCTATACTATAAAGCCCTACATGGCTTGGGACCGGGTTATGTGAAGGGCCATCTTGTCTGGGCGTTAAGATCACAGGGAGAGGGCCTCCTGATTGTCCCATCAATCAAAGAAGCCCAGTTTGTTTGTATACAAGAGATGGCCTTTTCAGTAGCCGTCCCAGGATTGTGGAATGATCTCCCCGGTGAGGAGCACCCGGCCCCCTCATGAGGCAGCTGAAGACTGTTTTATTTAGGATAGATGGATTTTATACTGTATTTTTCACTTCTATTTTTTAACAGTTTTTAAGAGGTATGGCAAAGGTATGGCAAAAGCACAAAGGTTGCACCAATGGTGTAGCATTCTAGAAAAGGAGCATATGCAGAAGTAGATCTGGGAAGTAGATCTCTTGCTCCTTTTGTCCTACTGTCTTTAGTCAAACAGGTTTTGCTGTGTTTTGGAACACTGTGAAACCCCGCAAAACATGTTTACCAGAAATTATGAACATTTGTTTCATATCACAAACTCAAATCTTGTTTATATTTCTTATCTCACCTTTCCAACAATTTTTGAAGGAAGGTTAGGCAGAGGAATATTGATTTGCCCAAAACTATCTAGTCAGTTTCTGATTGGGCATTTAAAGATGCACCTTCAGTCTAAACCCATGGTTAATGGTTATTTGTTTCATATTGTAAAAATGCATTTTTTTAAATCTTCTATACTGTAAGCTACTTTGAGCACCTTTTGGATGGAAAGGTGGCTGATAAATATTTTTAAATAAATAAAGTAATTTGAGAAAACAATTGCTATTCCACCTCCATCCCTCACCCCCACCCCACCCCCTGCCCCTGCCACCCCAAAGTTTATAATTTGTGCCTAAAACTTGAAATAGGAGATGACTTAACATGGGCTGATTCTGCACACGTTGGATAATGCACTTTCAATGCACTTTATCAATCGTTTGAGGTGGATTTTTTGTTCCGCACACGAAAAAATCTGTTCCAAATGATCTATAAAGAGGATTGGAAGTGCATTATCCAACATGTACGGAATCAACCATGGCTCTGCATTTACTCCATCTTAATTCCCACACTTTTTTATGACTTTGAAATGTGAATATTGTGAAGATCTCTAAAGATCGCATGATGCAATGCACGTGGACAACTGTGTATGTGTGCAAAGAACAACCTCATGTGGATGCTGCTCATGTGTACAGAATCTGTATACATAGGCAGACGTTAAATTTCATTTGTTTGAGAACCCACTCTAATAATGGCATCAACAGCTGAAAAATGCCACTGCCTTTATCACCATTCCTGGCTGTGCGTAGCTGATGCCAAGGAAATGTGCACATTTGATGAAGGGCTGCTTCCCCTTATGAAGAGCGTGTTCAAGAAAGTCCTTGCCTGACAAAAAAAAAATGTTCTAATGCAGGAAGCGTTTATACCAAAAAACCAATTCTCGTTTTGCATTTTGTAGTCAGGTGTAGATACCTGAGTACAAAATGCACTCAAGTCCCATCAGCCTGAAGCCTGGCCATATTTAAAATTCAGCACATGGGTTTTTAGAATATTCAGCAGCAGAGAAAGATTCTTTCTCAGCCACTACTTGTAGAAAGGAGCATGTACCCAATGGTGCATACCAATCAGCCACGCCAAGGAGTGCATCGATTTCGTATTTGGGTACTCGTACCTCTGTACAAAATATAAAAGCTTTGCAATATAGCAAAGTCCATTTGCTTAAGCAAACGCTCTCCTGATTGAAAGAAACTGTGGTTATGTCAAAATGCCTGTATTTAACCACAGTGATATATTTATAGTTGGAAATTAAATGGAATGTAAAGAACCCTTATAAATCTAAAGAAAGGGAAATAACCTTCGACAAATTAAGGGTTTGGTGTCTATGCAATTGCACTATTTTTTTGACCAGAAAGTAAAATTACTTCTTATATATAACATTCTCACTGTAAACATTTTCATGAAGGTTATAAAAGATAGTTTGCTCATGAGAATTCAAAACAACAGTGCAGTCCTAAGCGGAATTAGATCCTCCTGGATCCATTGACTTCACTGGATTTAGAATAGTGAAACTCTGTTTAGGATTCCATTATAAGTAAGTTGTGGGCTAGCAGATTATCTCCTGAGTACAAAGATAGTTTGCGGAGGAGGATATTTGTCACATCACCTCCGTGCCCTTTAATGAGGGGATTGGACTTTAAGACTTCAAAAGAGCATATAAAATGGCACATTTTAATTATCACCCATGCAAAGGGAATCCACGACACTGAAAAGTTCTGGCCTCCTCTAATGACACCTGCAGTTATAGAAGTTTTCTGTTGAAGATGACTGTTTATCTGAGCTGTATTCACTGGCTTAGACGCTTTGTTAAATCATCCCTAAAGGAGTTTCTTGTCCTATCTACCTTAACAAGAAAGAGACTGTACTGATGGTGGTGTTCTCCTTCAACAAAAATTAAATCTGTGTGTGGTGGGGGTCCGAACCGCCTCTCCTCTTCCTAGACCTTCTCAAGCTCCTAATAAGCGCTAATTATTTAATTATCAATCTTTCCAAAACTGAGTTCCACATATCATCAAGAAAATGTATATAATAACAAAGAACGTATGCATTGAAAATAACGCAATTGAAACCACATTAATGAATATCTTACTATATAATTGAATAAGTGTGTTTCAGACAACTCACTTTATACCCTGGTGCAACACCAAAGGGCACTGACATGGAGGGAAGCCTAGGCCCTCCAGAAAACGTGCCATGGTGGGACCAAGCGGGGAGCAGGGTGGGAGCAGATGGCAATGCCCAACTCCTGCCTTCACCCAGCTGATATTAAGAGTGGAGCAGGTGGCAATGCCCACCCCCACCTTAACACAGCTGGTATTAGGAGTGGAGCTGGTATTAGGAGCGGAGCTGGTGGCAATGACATCTCCCCAACTTAACCAAGTTGGTATTAGGAGCGTAGCAGGTGGCAATGCCCACACCCTGCCTTAACGCAGCTGGTATTAGAAGCAGAGCAGGTGGCAATGCCTAACCCCCGCATTAACCCAGCTGGTATCAGCAGTGGAACAGGTGGCAATGCCCGCCCCCCTTTGAACCTTAGTCATCTTTATTGACCTTGCTGTGCTAAGAATAGACTGGACTTAAGAATTGCTTTGCCATTGTTGTTGAGGGACTTTGGTGGTATTGGTCATGGCCCCTGATGAAATTGTGGCTAGATGAAACAAGCTAAATAAACTAATCTTGCTGGCTGCTTGTTGGGCCAACCTGGGACCGGGCTGGCTCCTGGGATACAGCTACCTGGATCCTCTACATATAAGAACTGATCTAGAGGATTACTGTCCACCTAATTGATTCCACATTGTCTACTACTACACTGGTGATGGCATTTGAACTACACGGACGTCTGAATTTTGGAAAGACTTAAGAATGAATGGATGGTTTGATAGACTTTATTTTCAGTGCCGTGCTTTTGGTCTTGGGAGGCTTGGTCGTTTGGAATTGACTAAGACTGGTCTCTGTATGTATTCCACTGAGATTGTTCTTTGTATTTATACTTGAAGCTATATCTCACTGTTCTATAATTTAGAATTATACTATTTTTTCATTTTGGTATTCATTGTGGTTTCACTTACTTACTTGTCCCTGGGCTATTGTTGTTTGTTTGTCGAGGTTCTGTTTTCAGGGTTGCCCTTGTTGTGTTTGGTATTAGAAGTGGAGCAGGTGGCAATGCCCACTGCCTGGCATAGTCTAACTGGTATTAGGCGCAGGTGGTAATGCCCACTCCCCCTTCAACAAGCTGGGATCAGGAGAGGAGCAGGCAGAAATGCCTGCCCCCTGCCTTAAACCTGCTAGTATTAGTGACGGAGCTGGTGACAGTGCCCACCCCCCACCGTAACCCAGCTGGTAAAAGGAGTGGTGCAGGTGGCAATGCCTACCTCCTGCCTTCACCCAGCTGATATTAGGAGTGGAGCAGGTGGCAATGCCCACCCCCACATTAACATAGCTGGTATTAGGAGCAGAAAAGGTGGCAATGCCCACACCCACCCACCTTAACACAGTTAGTATTAGGAGTGGAGCAGGTGGCAATACCTTCTGCCCACATTAACTCAGCCAGCATTAGGAGCAAAGCAGGTGGCAATGCCTACCCCCTGCCTTAACCCAGCTGGTATTAGGAGCGGAGCAGGTGGCAATGCCCACTCCCTGCCTTAATCCAACTGGTATTAGAAGCAGAGCAGGTAGTAATGACCACTCCCCCTTTAGCAAGTTGGGATCAGGAGCAGAGCAGGTGGCAATGCCTGCCCCCTGCCTTAACTCAGCTAGTATTAGTGGCGGAGCAGGTGGCAGTACCCACCCTCCACCTTAACCCAGCTGGTATAAGGAGCGGAGCAGGTAGCAATACCCACTCCCTCCTTAACCCAGCTGGTATTAGGAGTGGAGTAGGAGGCAATACCCTCCCCCTGCCTTAACCCAGCTTGTATTAGGAGCAGAGCACTTGGCAATGCCTGCTCCCCTTCACGCAGCCAGGATCAGAAGCAGAGCAGGTAGCCAAGCCCACAACCCAACTTAACCCAGCTGATCAGGAGCAGAGCAGGTGACAATACCCCCCCTTCAGCCAGCTGGTATCAGGAGCTGATCAGATGGCAATGCCCACCCCCTTCACCTGGCTGGGATCAGAAGTGGAGAAGGTGGCAATTCGCACTCCTCCGCATCTGGTATTAGGAGCAGAGCAGGAGGCAATGCCCTCACCCTACCTTAATCCAGCTGGTATTAGGCACGGAGCAGGAGGCAATGCCCACCCCCTTCACCTAGCTGGGATCAGAAGCAGAGTAAGTGGCTTTGCCCACCCACTGCCTTAACCCAGCAGATATTAGGAGTGGAGCAGGTGGCAATGCCCACTCCACACCTTAGCCCAGCTGGGAACAGGAGCAGAGCAGTTGACAATTCTTACCCCCTTCACCCAGCTGGGATCAGAAGCAGATCAGATGGCAATGCCCACCCTCCTTCACCCGACCTGGATCAGGAGTGGAGCAGGTGGCAATGCCAGCACCCCTTCTCCCAGCTGGCATCAGGAGCAGAGCAAGTAGTTAAGTCCTCCGTCCACCTTCAACTGTCAGGATCAGGTGCGGAGCAGGAGGCAATATCTGTTCCTCCCCTCACCCAGTGTGGAGCAGGTGGCAATGCCCACCCCTCTTCACTCAGGTGGGATCAGGCTTGGAGCTGGCAGCAATGCCTGCCCCCCTTCACCCAGCCATAGTCAGGCACAGAACAGGAGGCAATGCCCCCTTTTTACCTGGCATGTATCAGGCGTGGAGCAGGCAGCAAAGCCCACCATCCCTTCACATGGCCGAGATCAGGCAGATCAGGCGTGGAGCAGATGACTATGCCCACCCCCCTCCTTCACCAGCTGGAATCAGTGATGGAGGAGGAGCAAATGGCTGCCTGCCCACCCTCCCCTTTCTAGAGCCCGTTGTATTTTTTCCCACAATGGGCTTTGTTGCTAGTAAAACTAATAAAAATATTAAAATTTTATAAGTGAATTATAGTATATGTCACCAGGGAAGATCTCATAATGATGTGGGGGACAGAAAACATGTATACCCCTGTATAAGCTCCGTTTCCTCCAAAAGTATCTTTTTGGCAGTGAAAACAGCCTATTCCACTGGTGAAAGTATTGAGGAGTGTCAAGGACTTGTATTTTGGAGGCAATCAAGGGGAAAGCCATCACTCATGTGTCCTTCATTCTATAAAATTCAAGGAACTGAAGTTCATTTTGACTCCATTCTTTGCAGCTGAAGGATCTTTGAGAAAGCCTGAGAGGTTGCCAAGCCCAATTCCTTCCCCACATTGAAGTCTAATTTAACAGCTAAGGCAAAGCCCAGATTAAACTACTAAAAACTCAATCCTCGGAGGATGTTGAAAGTGCTTTGGGAGCCAACTAGTCCTAATGATGGTATATCTGACTGGTATGCTGGCCAAACCGATGGATCTCTGAGACGCTCCATTGGTTAAGCTAGCCTGCTGCCCTTTTGATGTTTGTGGATGGGAGGGGAATCTGACCTGGAGCTTTAGCCCACCTGTCACACCATGAGCACCAGGCAAGCTATTTGATTGATTGATTGATTGATTGATTGATTGATTGATTGATTGATTGATTGATTGATTGATTTGATTTCTATTCCACTCTCCCCACAAGCGGGCACAGAGCGGATCACAATATTTTAAAATACACAATAGAGTAAAATTACAGCAATATAACATTAATAATGTCTAGATTCTAAAACAGCCACACCTTTCCCATATCCTATATCCCAGCACCTTTCCACAAAGCCTTGCTTATCAGCATGATATTTTCAGTCTGGCCGCATGTAGCTGGTGGTGACGTCAACATTGCAAAGGGCTCTTGGTTCCTTCCCAGCTTGTCTCAAGAAAGCTGCCATTCCTAGTTGTTGGACCTCCTGCCTTTCTAATATTGAGTTTCCAGAAGAGGGGTGTGTGTGCCTCGGAGTGGTGGCAGTGGGGTGGGGGGCATTTCCAAGTGAGTGGTGTTATCATGTCTGTACCCCTACATCCATGCCATTGTTCTGTGTATTGAACCATTGCTAATGCTGTATCTTGATTTCATTTTGCAAATGCTCTAAACACCACTTTCGTTTCTCTAACAGCCTGAGAACACAGCTGTATTATCTCTTTTCTTTGAAGTTCACAGAAGTGACCTTGTACTGTCTGAAATGTTACAGTTTACTCTCATGCATCCCCAGACCATTTCCAGCGCAAACCTGTGGTCTAGGTGGGAGGGGGGGAAGTGATTGGGTATTTAGAGTTGTACTTTATTCAAGTGTCTATTCCTGCCAAGGAAACGTGTACTGCTTAGATGCTTTCTTGCCTCTGAGTAACTCTATGGACATATATATGGAAATGATTGGATTTCTGAATAAAAACATTTAACCAAGAGCTTGGACTTCTTGTTGCAAGAAGTCCAAGCTCCAAAATACACCCCTCCCCCAAGCAGGGGAGCGCACCTCTTGAGCCAGATGCCTCCAATGGGGCATAGTATGATTGCAGAGTCTTTGATGCCTCTGCCTCCACTACATAACAACAACAACATTCAATTTATACCACCTTTCAGGACGAGTTAACACCCACTCAGAGTGGTTTATGTTATTATTTTCCCCACAATATGTTATTATTATCCCCACAACAACAATCACCCTGTGAGGTGGGTGGATTTGAGAGAGCTCTGGAAGAGCTGTCACTGACCCAAGGTCACCCAGCTGGCTTCAAGTAGAGTTGAAAGGAATCAAACCCAGTTCTCCAAATTAGAGTCCTGCTGCTCTTAACCACTATACTACACCAAACTGTGGGGGAGGGGAGTGGCATTGGCAGGCAGTGGTGGTGATCACAGTCGTGGATTGGTTTCACCTTTGCCTGCCACTCACAGAGCTGTCAACTCTGGCTGTAGTGTGATGGGTGGATGGTGCCCGAGTTGTCAGGGAAGCCAAGGAGAGTACTCTGCTAGCTGCGGCTGGCCGGCCTCCCCTGTCAACATATCTCCCTCCTGAAAGTCCTTAGGGATACAACTAGTGGTATCATGGTTGGACAGGTGGTTGCCTGCCCATACCTCAAAGGAGGTTGGGATCACACTGCCCATGGATCAATGGGGGAGGCAAATGAGGGGAGGTTTTTCATGGGTCACCCCTTGATTGTGTACAGTTTGCAACATCTGCCGTATATTAATTTTTACTAAAATAAATAATTTTAATTCAGGACCTGACAGTTGCATCCTAAGCAGAGTTAGATCCTTCTAAGTCCATTGACATCAATGGGCTTAGAAGCACCTAACTCTGCTTAGGATCGAACTGCCGATATTCTACATAGGTTTGAATTTTTTAATGTTCTGTTATCATAAGCTGCAAATGGGTTAGTTTAAACAACCAAAGATTTAGGGAGTGGGATTCAAGATTACCATCCTGAGAAAGAGAAACAGAAGGAAAAATCCAAGATATTTCTATCAGGATGTATCTCAGGTGTAGATGAGTGTCTGACAAGTGTCTCAAGGATGTATGTTGCTGGATCACTCGTAGGTTATTTTGTGTCTCTAGGGAAATATCTTTACTTCATACAAATCTGCACATTGTGCCATGGAAAGAGAAAAAATATTTTGCCTCTGCTAGTTGTCTGGATATATGTGAATTCCCCCCCCCAACAAAATGGGGCAAGTATTTTATTAAACATTCTAGAGGGGAAAAACTGTGCTGAAACCTCTAGATACTGAATTGCTGAACACTGAAGAGTGGGGGGAAATACGCACTGCTATATTATACTGATGGCGACACTTTTAGGCAGTTGTGGGGGGGGTGTAGCAAGGATGTGGTGACTCTTCTGTATCCATCTGTTTGTGCCAAAGCTTAATGTGCATTGCATATTAGTTATTGAGCTAGGCATTTGAAACACCAGCGATGGAAGTGACACAGTTAGTTCATGCACAATTTAACAATTAGCTATCAGGGGACCCAAGGAGGCTGGAGTGGCATGCTGGCACTGACAAAGAGAAGTAATTGTTTTACATTCAGTAACTTCAGGGAGAACTGCAGTCGAACTGATTGCTTTGAACATTTCAAATCTAATTAAAGGACAGACTGTGGCTGGCCCCTGACTGGGTGCAGAAAGAGGCAGGTGGTCAGAAAAGGGAATGAGCTGACTCGCAGCACACCGCTATTTAAATATGTTTTGTCTAAGGATGTGGAAAAAATCTGTGATCACTCCTGGAAACGTTCTCTGCAGCAGAAAACTAGCCCAAAGAGTTAAGTGATGTGTGAATATTAGTGCTGGATGCACAATGGAAATGGGGGTGTAATGGCACGGCGGTTGCAGAATTAAATCAAATGCCGATGTGATCCACAATGATACATATTTGCAGGGGTCATTTTGTAGAAAAAGAGCTGGAGGAACTCATTAGCATAACTCATTAGCATATGCCACACTCCTTGACATCACCAGGAATGTGTATTAGCATAACTGATTTGCATATGCCACACCCCCTGACATCACCTATCCTGGCTGTTTTGGACCTGGCCATTCAGGGCCAAAATTGGGCCCAAAATGGCAAAAGGGTCTGAAAATGGCTGAAAAGGGGGCCCAAAATGGTCAGGATTGGGACACTGCTGAGTGGGAGAGTGATCTACCACCCATCAGAGGCCTGATCTGGGACATTTTGGCCCTATTCCAGGCTGAAACGGGCCCAAAATGGCCAAGAGTCAGGTGTGTTGTGCCACCTGACATGTGACCTCTTTGGGGGAACTGCTGGAACTGCATTCTGGCAGGCTCCCCCTCAAAATGAGCCCTGCATATTTGTGTTAATGGAGGCTGCTCTCCATGCTTTTTATGGGGAACACAAAGCACCTACAATGAGTTTTGCATGCAATTTGTGCAATGTTTCAGATTGTTAGTGCTGTCCATCATTTTGAAGAAGGAATAATAACAATAATAATAACAACATTCGATTTATATACTGCTCTTTGGGACCACTTAATGCCACACCCAGAGTGGTTTACAAAGTGTGTTATTATTTTCCTTACAACCATCACCCTGTGATGTAGGTGGGGCTAAGAGAGCTCTGAGAGAGCTATGACTGACCTAAGGTCACCCAGCTGGTTTCATGTGCGGGAGTGGGGAATCAAACCCGGTTGTTCAGATTAGAGTCCTGCCGCTCCTAACCACTACACCAAACTGGCATCTCATTTGGATGCATATCCTATAAGCATGGTCATGTAATGTGAAAAAAATCCCCTCCTCCCCCATCTTAAAGATGGTCGACTTTTCTAAAGTGAGTGGACCCATGTATCTCTCTGTCATTTCTTTTTCAGAAATGTTCATCAATTCTTCTCAGTCCAGGTATATAAGAACATGAGCAAAGCCATGCTAAATCAGACCAAGTGAACATTGAAGCTTCATGGAAGGCCTTTATTCTTATTTCTTTTTGCTTCAGCTGATGAAATGGACTCTAGCCCACAACAGCTTAGGCTTCAAGCAAACCTGCTCATCCTTATGGTGCTATGAGGCTCCACAGACAGATTATTTGGGTGGTTGGGCAGCTGCCCATTGTGATTTTAACATGTAGATCACCTTTAGCCATCTATATTCTCACAGGATTAGAATCAAGCTAAACAAAGCCAGCGAAGTGTGGACTTTGGAGTGCTGGGGCCATGGATATGGATTGCAAAGATTATGGTGCAAGTCCTCACACCACCATGGGATCAGTCGAATCTTTTGAAAACATTGTTCTGCCAGAGGGCAGATGGTTCTTTTTAGGATTTGGATGCAATAAGCACTCAGATGTAGAAGGAGAGGAAGTTTATTTCACAACACACAAATACAATATGAGAAAAAGAAATAAGTGCTCAAAAAGTAATATACAGAGTAACAAGCCACCAATACAAAGGAAAGAATAACAAGAAAGGAGGGTGCCACCTAATGAAATGCTCTTAGATTGCTGGGAATCCCGTTTCGAAACAGCAAAGAGTGAACTCAAATGGGAGGGTTGTATTGTAGGGATGGGGTCTCAGATGCTTCACTAACGAGTTGGGGATCATAGACTTCATCACTATTTTTGCCTTATATATTATCTGCTGCTTTAAATATGTACTCCTACGTACAACTAGAGATAGGCACGAACAGAAAAAAAACCAAACATGATGTTCGTTGTTCATTGCCATCCACGAACAGGGACTAAAGAAAACTTACGAGCATGACCTGTTCATAAACATGTTCATGGTTGGATGTTCGTGGGGGCCAGCAGGCTCTCCTCCAGCCATCATCCAAGACAAGATCCCTACTGCACTACTCACAGAAACCTGACCTGAGCAGGCAGCAGGAAAGGTACCAATAATAAATAATAGCTTGGCCCCAGAGCCTGACAGCAGCCCTGGAACTTGAAGGGGTAGATCCTTACCTCACCACTCCCATAAACCTTACCTGATCAGGCACCAGGAAAGGTACCAATAACAAATAATAGCTTGGCCCAGAGCCTAGCAGCAGCCCTGGAACTTGAAGGGGTAGATCCCTATCCTACCACACACAAAGAAAATTCAAGCTCCAATGCACTCTCTCTACCAAAATACCAACAGCAGCTGTCTCTCTCCCTCTCCACTGTCTGCAAAGCCAGAGCTGGGAGCCCCCCTCCCCACTGCTCTTTGCTCCCTTGTAACAAATTTGGAGCTTCACATTTGAAAGGAAGACCTGCTTATCAAGATAAATTGGGCTTAGATTGGGGTTTCCAGGGCAACAGCAGGAGTTCAGACAGAGTTCAGACAATTCCTGCCTAACTTGCCAAGGGAATTGATTGCAGGTGCCAGACTGTCTGGCTTGACGAATAGCAACTAAGGAGGCTTGCAACAACCACCTATTTGTTTAGAATGGGGCCTCATGAACAGCTTGTTCGCGAACAGCAGATTGGACTGTTCGTGGCTTTTTTTGGTTCATATTGCTGTTCGTGCCCATCTCTATGTACAACCAGCGCTCCATGTTATCTAATGTTAGTCCTAGAATTGATTATGTTTTGCTCCAGTATTTTTTCTACTCCGTCTTGGATCCTTGCTAATGCTACGTCTTTTAAACTTGTACCTATTTACCTTACAGTATTGTATTGAAATGTACTTGATCCTGATTGTATTAACTTCATATTGTGTAATCCGCCTTGAGTCTCAGGGCCACGCTACACATGACGAATGACACTTGAACAGCAAGTGTATTTCTCCTTGTTCACTTGCCCTCCACTCAATCCACTTGCCGTTCAAGTGTCATTCATCATGTGTAGCTTGGCCCTCAGTGAGAAAGGCAGACTATAAATGATGTAAATAAATAAAAGTATATAAAATAAATAAACTCCTTCATCCTGGTTTTGCACAGCACTTGACGCAGCGAAGTCTGTGTTGAGCTTCTTACAGGGCTCTCTCTCTCTTTTGGATTCATATATTTAAAGCAGCCTAGTGCCCACCTGGCCACATCACCTTCTTCAGAAGAGGGATGAATAGAGGAAGAGTGATGGCTCTAGAGGCAAGATGGATGGACTGTGGCACCACTATCTCCTCAGAATACATTTCTCTTCCACAATTTTCACTGCAAACATGCCGTCCATTGTTTGTGGCAACAGTGGATCGGAATTATACAACACACTGTAAAGATCTATATGGACAATAATTGAGAAGCATTTTCTCTTTAGCTGAGGAGCGGATGCTGTTTCCATATGAATGATGAAAAATTCTTGGAACCTTAACTACTATAGGAAGCTGCTCCAATGAAGTTACATCATTTCACATGCTTCGTAATCCCCCGTGGTGATGGTTTGGCCTCACAAAAGGGTTTGAGAATTGCTCAGTTCCCAAGCCACCATGAAAACAGACACTTTAGTTTTTTTAGGGCAGCTGTTTAAGTAGTGGCCGGGGAGTTTAACATCTGGTGAAACTCCTTACAATATTAAGAATATATATTCTGCCATAGCAGGGAATGATGACTTTAAGGTCCCCACTTCAACATAATTTTACACATCTCTGACAATCTCTGTTTTGTTTTAATGTAGCCAGCCCTACGCCTCATCTTCTACATCTCGACTATGTCCATAGCATTGGCTGTATACAAGAAATGTTGCTAGAGAGAGGACAATCCTATACATTAGATAATGAAAGGACATAACCGTAGGTGGCTCGGGGAGCTGCAGTGTTCAGAGTTTTCCTTTGACATAAAGATCCTTATATTGGTCTCAGCTATGCTTCTGGATTCAGTTTAAGGTGTTGGCACTTTCCTTTAAAGCCTTTCACAAGGGACCACTTTCCCCCCCGTATGAACCTGTGTGTCCATGCTGTTGATCTTTTCTCTATCCCTTCATGCACCAGGTTGCAGCTAATTCTTTAGCAATTTTTAGTGATTTGGAATAGCCTCCAAGAGGGTGTGTGGAAAGTCTCTTCCTTATTAGTCTTCAAGAGGAGCTGAAAAACAGTATTGCTTAGGAAAGGTGGACATCCTAAAGTGAATGGGCAAATTGTCTTGCCTATTTCGGTGTCTGTTATAGGAAATGTTTTACTTGGTGCCAGGTGTTTGCTTTTTTGTTTTTGATTTTTTAGTTCCATTGTGATATTCTTTTATCTCCTTCTGTTATGCCAGTTTTCAGGGAACAGACGACAGAAGCCCAATCTTTTATGAACAAGATGGAAGAACAAATTTCAGAAATTGCCAAGTCATTGCCAGTTTTGTGAATCAGCTAGAACTATTTAATTTATGCAATCTCATTTTAAAAGATTATAATCCATCACAACTGATTTAAATAATTCTTCACTAGTATCTATGAATTACAGCATCCCCCCCAAAAGTTTGCTCTGTGATAATTAGTGATTCACATGTGCGAGTCGTAATGCCGCTGAGTGAGTGCTGAACATATATGTGTGATCTCAGAATGGCAGCTGTGCCTTCCAACACAGAGCAGACAAGGCACAGATGGAATGGGATGCTGAGCCCTGCTGGGTTCTTGGAGAACTCAAATGTGAAATTGTTAATCGCCTAACAAAAATGTACAACTTGTCAGTAATAGCGGCCTCCCTACTAGAGGACTGGAAAGTAGCAAACGTCATGCCAAGTTTTACAAAAGGGACCCTGGGAACCAGGGCAATTAGAGCACCACTAGCTTAAGGTCTGCTCCAGGTAAAACTGAAGGAAATATGTTTTTAAAAGAATTACAGAGTGTGTATGAGAACAAGGCCAGTTTAGAAGTGTTAACAACCACATGTGATCCGGTTGACATAATCTATTTGAACATTTTGTGTGTGTTATTTTGACAAAGTCAGAGGATAAGAAGAGAGGTTGGTATTAATTCAACAGGATACAATGAGTAGGAGTAAATGAATAGTTCTTACAATGGAGGGGAGTAAGCTTTGGGATCTGTATAAGGGACAGCAACACTATTTCATTTGCAAGACATGAGTCCAGCAACACCTTAAAGTCCAACACTTCCAGGGTATAAGCTTGCACTAATCAAAGCTCCCTTAATCGGGTATCTGGTATCTTACAAAGGGTGCTTTGAATCTTGAAAGTTTATACCCTAGAAATCTTGTTGGTCTTGAAGATCCCATTGGACTCGAATCTTGCTCTTCTATTTCAGACCAACACGGCTACCCACCTGGAACGATTTAATTTCTTTGCAAATTGTCTAGAATTGAGGGTGAGCTGTGCAATGGCCAGTTTTGCATATGACATCAAATTATTTCAGGGATGGAAACCAAAATGGATTGTGCCAAGGATTATGTTGAAAGGGATCTCTTCAGACTGGGTGAATCCACAGTAACATAGCAAATGAAGTCAGTATAAGCAGTATGCAGATAACCATCCATGGAATTCAAAGATTCAGACTTCCCCACTTTCCCCTTCTGCTGCAGCCCACCGAAATTTTATTGCTGGAAAGCAGTCCATTCACAGGCATAGGACAGTGAGTGAACAGTGGAAGAGGAATATTGCAAATGTGTGCCATAATAATCAGGCATTAGGGGTGTGCATAATGGAAAAAATGAACCAAAATTACCCACAGAACTCACCAGTTCAGCTCATTAAAACAGCTTCTGGAATGCTGAACCAGATCCGGGAAACTAAATTCAAACAGGTCTCTCCCACTAAAAAAAATGTGTATTTTGTTTCAGTTTGTGTCTTCCAGAAGCAGAAGGGCACAAGGCTTGCTTGTTTTCCTGAACAGGGCCAATAAGATCCCAAGGGGAGAGAGACCTTATGTTATTAATTAACTCTGTTGGCCAGAAGGGGAATGAAGCCAATGCAGGAGGCGTGAGTGCATTGCCCCACACCACACCCCATAGCTACCAGGAAATAGGTCTCCCTCCCTGCCAACCCAGACCTCGTAAGGGGAGACCCCTCCCTCCTATCATCTTTAGAAATGTTTGGAAGGAATTCGGCCATCCCAGCCAGTGGCAATGGCCACTCAGGCTGGTGGCCTCTCTTTGCTTCCTCAGAAGGAGGAAAGCAGAAGGCACACCCTGGCACCCAGGGCTTAGCATTGGGGGTGGAGCCTGTAGCCTTAGCTGGCTTCTCCGCTCCATTGCCTTCAGTTGTGCCTCATGCTTGGCCCACCCACCTCACCCTATTGCAGTGCAGGATTACCCGGTTGCCTTTTGGGCCAGGTAGGAATTTTTCTCTCCTTGTCCCTGATTGGCACTTGGGAATGGAGTTTTTTTGCCTACCTTGCACTGTGAGAAGAGGAAGGTAATTGGCATGGTGGGACTGAGGTAATTCCCTGGTGGCAGGATTTTAGTTAGGGAAAATCTGTAGCGGGCCGGTGAGCACCCTTGGCACCTCCCCATTGGTGGGGAATTGGGGTCTTTCAGGAGCGGCTGGTTGCGAGGTCAGACGCCCTGGGTGGGGAACCCCTGGACAAGCCAGTCTCCCCCCGCTGCCGTACGGCTGGGTGGGGGAGCTTTACAGGAGTGAACCACTCCACCTGGCCATGCCGGGTCCCAGCCATTTGGTGGATGGCTTGCACCCGGGGCAGCAGGTGCTCGCCCAGACAGGTCAGGGCGGGGTCCAGCAGTGACCCCAGGGCCTGACCTGTACCGCTAGTTAGGCCCTTGCTGTAGTTTATATTTAATTGTTGTGATTTTAATAAAGCAGCCCATTTTAGAACCCAAATACTGTGTCTGCCTTTCATTCCGACTGAGGGAGCAATAGGCTTCATTGCAATTCGAAAGGCATTTCCTTGGGCTTAAGCAGTATTGACTAACAAAGGACTTACATCTGAGTAGACCCACTTGTGTGCATCTTGGCTTGTTTTGCATTGCTACCCAGGCACTGATCTATTCATCAGGGCTATGAGGAAAAGTGCCATTGTGGGGGGAGGGGTGGCCTGTTCAATCAATCTAACTTGATAAAAGCCTTGGAAGACTTTAATTAATTATACACTGAAATTCTAAAGAGACTTTCCTTGGAGTAAGAGCTATTGAATAACTTGAGTCTTATGCCTGAGTAGACCTGTTTAGGATTGCTTCCATAGTCTTTCAAGGCTCTCTCTTTTTCTGAGTCAACTGGCAAATGCATAACTCCTCCCTCCTCCTCCCTTGTCCCCACAGCAAAAGGAAAACTGAGGGGGAGGTATTTGTGAATTTCCTGCATTGTGGCGGGGGTTGGACTAGATGACCCTAGAGGTACCTTCCAACCCTGTGGTTCTATGATTCTATGAAAATGTAGATCTGTTGGGGGTGGGGGCAGAATTTAGCCAATCATTCTCTCAGCCTGCTGGACTGCACTTGGGTGATGGAGAAGATTGGTAGCAAGAACTCCCCATTTTGCAGCAGAATGCTGAGTGTCAAAAGTAGGGATTTGGGTTTGCCCTTCATTGTGGGAGCAAAGCACAAGGAAACATGAACCTACAGGTAACAGCAGAATACAAAAATAATAAGTTATCGGGACTGCAGAAAAAGAAAGGTGTGAACATGAAGCAGCCTGGTTTTTTGTACTTGTTGCAGCGCTCTCCTACTTGAGAATGCCCCCTTGCTCCACCAGAAGACACTAGCCTTCTCTGGGTTCGTTGTTGTTGTGTGTGTTATTGGGCTTGAGGAAAAACCCAGTGGACCAATGGTTTAGACTAGGAGCAGAACTAGTGGTTGATGCTGTTTTTGTTAAGCATGAAAACAGCTGCCCCAGAGCCTCATTTCCCCACCCCCACCCCTGAAAAGAACAGCGTGTATTTGTGTGCATGCGTGCACATAATGGACTGAAACAAAAATAAACAGATCAGTTCTGAGCCGGGACTGGCTGAAACAAAACAAACTAGTCATGAAACAGGATAATTCTGGAATTCCTGGAGCCAAAACAGAAAAAGAAACTATGCAGAAAGGAACCTGCGAGTACTTACTTAGTATCCCCTTAGATGATGACAATAAAGATAAGCCTTTTAACAATTGCTGGGTATTTTACTGACAACAGTGTACAACTTTAACACTTCTGTTATAGCTCATACAAATGTAACTATACTTCCAAGGTAACTCTCTGTACTACTAAGAGGGTAAATTCTTAAAGTGCTTCATATTGAACAGACCATCTCATACGGGATAAATATCAATGAACTGACAAAGTGCTAGTACTAAAGTGCTAATTCCAAAAGGGAGAACATATTGCACATGAAATTCATAAAGTGCAAACGCATAAACAGCACCCTTTAACTGTAGGTATCCTTAAGCCAATTTTTTGGTCAGATTTATCATCAATATTCAAAGATCATAAGTAGACATGGGCACGAACCAAAAAAAATTAACGACTCTGCGGTTCGTGGTTCGGTGCCGACAACGATCCCGAGGTCGCAAACCACAACAAACATTTCCTGTTGCCGAACCGGTTCGAGGTTCGTGGTTCGTGGGCATCAGAATGGCCCCCATTGGAATTAGACAGCCCATATTCCCGGGGAGTGTTTAACAAGCTCTCCTCCCGCCATTACCCAAGTTTGTGCTGCAAATATACAAAAGGTCAATACTCCAATAAACAACGTTCCTGCAGGGAAGTCCCTAAGGTATCATGAGTCCTTCACTGCCGTGTTTTCTTGCTTGAAGAACTCAAGCCCAAAGTTGGGATCCCAGGTAAACATGGTACAACAGCCAACTTGGAATAGACCTTTTCAAATCTTTTTCACTTTTTTCTTTTGTATTCCAGGTGAAAATCAAGAAGACAGGAGGAAAAAAGCTCCAACACAGGACTCCCCTCGCTCGACTCTCAAGTACTTGTGGCACAGCTGCCAACTTGGAATTAACGTTCTTAAATCTGCTCTCTTTTTTCTTTGAAGGTTGAGTCAAGAAAACATAAGGGAAAACCCCCAGCTGGGGCTCCCCTGGCTTGGCTCTACAAGCTGCTGGCTTTATTACTCAGCTTGTTTCAGGATGCACAATCTTCATCAGGAGCCGCTCTTGTATCACCACAGCAGTCTTGAAATTCTATGACTGAACCACAAGCATTCATGTGCAGAAATTCAACGCACAACCGAATGGCCCCCGTTGGAATTAGACAGCCCATATTCCCGGGGAGTGTTTAACCAGCTCTCCTCCAGCCATTACCCAAGTTTGGTCAAGATTGCAATAGGGATCCAAGCTCCAATTAAACTCTCTGTCTCTCTCCCCAAAGGCTAGCAAGTAGCAAGCAACAGCTCTGTCACACTCCAATGCTCGCTGAAAGTGAAACCCAGCCTGGGAGCCCACGGCTATTTATAAGCACAGGTCCCATTGAGCAATGCAGGAGGTGTGTGGATGGCCATCAGAGCTGCCTATCAGAGTTTGCAGGGATGAGATTGGAGTGCCCATGGCTACAGAACATCCCCTTCCCCCTCCCTCCCCTGGGTGTCTTCTCCCAACTTCTAACCACATTGCAGCTCCGTGGTTGGAAGGAAGACCTGCCGATCAAGGTATGCTGGGCTTCCATTCAGGTTTCCAGGGCAACAGAAGGAGCTCAGACAGAGCTCAGGCATTCCCCTGGCTCCATTTCCAGGGGAATTGATTGCTGGCACCTGACTGTGTGGCTTCCCAAATTGTGGCCGAATGCACCAAACCAGGCTTCTTCTGAATGCTGGTTCGTTGGACGAGGACAATCACGAACCACCGGATCGCGATCACGTGATCACCAATTTCGTGGGTTTTTGAAGTTCATAATGTGGTTCGTGCCCATCTCTATTCATAAGCACTATATCCCAATAGTAACAAAGAGTCCATAAACAAATCTTGACTCAAAGATTCTCTTGGAGCAGCTGTGATTAATTCTGTATCTTTTCTTGATGCACACCCCTATTAGATAGTAGTTTATGCACAAAAACCTCCAAATGCATTGCATAGTCTAGCAAGGCTCCGCAGGATCACTCGATCTGTTTTGAAGTGCTTCTTCTTTGAGGAAAACAACAGTTGCCGGTATCAAGTTATTTGAAGCCAAACAAGGAAGCTGAGTGACAAGACATCACAATGGAGAGAACTTCTAAGTACGTGTCAGGACCGTTCAAAGTACTGAATTGAGAGAAGAATAACTGTTTGCTAAATTCCGTATCAAAGTCCATTTGTTGGAAGGGGAGAAAAGGGAGGAAATTCTTTAGAAGCTTTCTTGAAGGCCGTTTCCTCAGGAAATATTTTCCACAATGGCATGATTTCCATGGCAATGTGTTCTTGATAATTGGTTCAATGAAATGTTTGGCTTTGTGTTTATTTATTTATTTATTGCAGAAATTTTTGACCTCACTTTCCTCTGCACTGGGGAACATCATCTTCTAATCTTCTATTTTATTCTCACAACCACCCTGTGAGGTTAGTTAGGCTGCGAGGAAGGAGTTGGCCCAAGGTCACCTATGGTAGAATGGGAATGTGAACTCATGTCTGATACTTTAATCCCTATACTACATTGACTTTCAAGTCTAAAATTACAGTTAATGAAGTACAGTTTATTTCCCTATAGAGCATCACAGATATTTTCTTTTCACCAAACAACAAGAAAAGTGTTGCTTTGAGCTTCTCGCAAATGACAAGTAAAGTGTTGCTTTTAAGCTTCCCGCTGCCTTTTTTCACCCAATAGGAGAGGGAAGGAGGGGGTTTGCAAACAGCAAGAAAAGTGCTGCTTTGAGTTTCGCTCCATAAAGATTCCTGAATATTTATGGAGCATACCAAAATGATTTAAATACCTGGATCCCAAAGAGCCTTGCTGCTTCAGGATTCAGGTTATTCCAGATTGTTTTCCCGTTTCAGCTAAACACGAAGTGGGAAACCAGAATCTTTTTCAGGTGCAAACCCTTAGTCTTTTGAATCTGTTAATGACCCCTGAATCCTGGATTGTTATGATTTTTCTTTTGTACTTTACGGGTTTTTTAACGTAGTATTTTGCATTTATTGTTGTGAGCGGCTTTGAGCCCATTCGTGGGGAGGGCTGGATATAAATACAATTAAATAATCAAATAATAAATAAATAAAACTCCACTCTGCCACAGAAGCTTGCTGGGTGACCTTGGAACAGGCACTTACAGTGCAATCTTAAGTGACTCTGGTCTAAGCCCATTGAAATCAGTGAGCTTAGACTGGAGTAACTCTGTTTAGAATTGCACTGTGAATCTCAGCCTAAACTGCATTGTGAGGATAAAACGGTGGATCATGGCGTAAGTCACTTTGGATCCCCAGTGGAGAAAAAGCTGAGCATAAATAAATAAGTTTTCCCTTCACAACTAAACAGCCATGTGCCCACATTACCAAACGTACATAGCTGTACCTTTGCTCTACTGACTACATTGTGCACCGGCAAATATAGCCACCCTCACATACCATATAGGGCTACTATGTGAAGTTTTCTGTTGTTTTCTTGCTGAGCGCAAAACCATGACCATCAGGCAGAAATTGAGGAGCTTCCCAAATGAAAGTGGTTCCCATGATATTCTGCTGTTCCCATCTCGATACTCATTTCCACAGTCACCATCTAAACTCTGCCCTGAATTTCTATATTATCTCTCATTGGTGGTAATTAAGTTAGTAGTTGGGATTAGAGATGGGCATGAACAGCAATACGAACAAAAAAAAGCCACGAACATCCCAATCTGTGGTTCGTGAACAAGCTGTTCATGAGGCCCCATACTCAACGAACAGGTGGTCAGTGCAAGCCTCGTTCATTGCTGTTTGTCAAGCCAGACAGTCTGGCACCTGCAATCAATTCCCTTGGCAACTTAGGCAGGGATTGTCTGAACTCTGTCTAAACTCCTGTTGTTACCCTGGAAACCCCAATCTAAGCCCAATTTAGCTTGATAGGCAGGCCTTCCTTTCAAGTGTGGAGCTCCAAATTTGTTACAACAAGGGAGCAAAGAGCAGGGGGAGTGGGGCTCCCAGCTCTGGCTCAGGTTGCAGACAGTGGAGAGGGAGAGACAGTTGCTGTTGGCATTTTGATAGAGAAAGTGCATTGGAGCTTGAATTTTCTTTGTGTGGTAGGATAGGGATCTACCCCTTCAAGTTCCAGGGCTGCTGCCAGGCTCTGGGCCAAGCTATTATTTATTATTGGTACCTTTCCTGCTGCCTGCTCAGGTCAGGTTTCTGAGAGTGGTGCAGTAGAGATCTTGACTTGGATGATGGCTGGCGGAGAGCCTGCTGGCCCCCACAGCCAACCACAAACATGTTCGTGAACAGGGCCATTTTTGTGGTTGTTCATGAGTCCCTGTTCGTGGATGGCAAGGAACAACGAACATCATCTTCATTTTTTTTCTGTTCATGCCCATCTCTAGTTGGGATCACTAGAACATTGTCCTAATGAGCTAGATGGCAGTTTGGTGTAGTGATTAAAAGCGGCAGGACTCTAATCTGGAGAACTGGGTTTGATTCTACACTCCTCCGCTTGAAGCCAGCTGGGTGACCTTGGGTCAGTCACAGCTCTTCCATAGCTCTCTCAGGCCCACCCACTTCACAGGGTGATTGTTGTGGGGATAATAATAATATACTTTATAAACCACTCTGAGTGTGCATTGAGCTGTCCTGAACGGTGGTAGATAAATCAAATGCCATTATTATTGTTGTTGTTGTTGTTGTTTGAATTACAACACTGCAGAAAGCTTTCTGGTGCACCACAACTTTAAGTGGTCATCCTGTGCCTGTGGCAATTGCCTTTATATTGCTTTACGGTCTTTGTACATGCCTCACTTCCAAGCAATTTTTAGCAAATCATTCTTTTTCTGATTCTATTTTGTCTAAGCGAGTACTTTTCATCCAAGTGCACACTACCATTCAGTTGTTGTTTGGCAACCTCCAAATTCCACTGTGCAGTCACAGAGGTGGAAAAGGAAAGGATGATGTTCACTGTACCCTTCTAGCGATGGCATCTCAATTCCTTCTCCAGTTTATAAAACAAAATCCATCACGTAATCGGTCCATGCTTCTTTTAAAGGCTGAGCAGTCACGGTGTATGCAGAAGCCTGTGGCTCTAACTCCACCAGAGCCTTTTGAAAAAGAAAGGGGAAAAAAGAAGACACTAATGGAGTTCTCTTGTTTCCATTTCAGGTATGCATCTCCTGTAGTAACATCTGAATTCTCTTCCATTAGTCACCTTTCACTGTTGTTTTCTGCATACTTTTACCTAGTTTTATCCATTAACTCACCCTAGCATTTTTTTTCCCTTCTCACGAAATATCTTTTCCTTGGATAATCTTAAAGACAACAAGTGCGCTGACACCAGCCAGACACTAGTGTCAACAATCTACGCATCATTGCTTCGACTTCTTTCATAAACAAAAAAAGGTCTTGCTTAAATATAAGTCCAAGGTACTCATTTAAGAAGTTAGCTGAGCTAGATAAATGGTTGCCGGTTCATATTGGCGCAATGCTGGAAAAATCAATACAGAGCCAAAGAAAGTTCACTAATGCATTTGAAAGCAAATCTCAAACTTTGGAGAGCTGTATATGTAAAAAGAAAGATCCTAACACTTTTAGTGATTCCATAAATAGTTACTTCATTAATTTTTATTTATTTTATTTATTTAAAACATTTCCAAACTGCCTTTCACCCAATTTGGGGTCCCCAAGGCAGAGAACATTTCAAATATGAAAGCAAGAGTTCATACGTGAAACATTTCAAACATTTCAAAAATGAAATACATAATACTTACAACAATTAAAACATATAAACACATAAGACACACAAACAGGGAGGTGGACTAATGAGGTAGTGAGGGAATGCCAAAGAAAACAAAAATGTTTTCGCCCGTTGAAGGAAGACAATAGTAGAGGAGACAAATGAATCTCTCTGGAGAGGAAGTTCCAATGTTTTGGCGCCACAACCAAGAAGTCCTTTTCTGTTTTCTTTTTTTAAAAAAATATTTTTTTTTAATTTTACCTGTAAAATACATATATAATAAATCTAGATAAGCAAACACAACATACGATTAATAAAGCTAAAATTTAGATGAATGGAGCCTTTTCTCAGGTTGTCACCCATTTAACGTCAGATAAGAGGGCACATCCAGAGCATGAAACAACCAAAATTTTAATTTTTAGTCACTTCCAGAAGGGAGATTGATATATACAGGGCTTTTTTTCAGCCAGAACATGTTGGAACAGAGTTCTGGAACCTCTTGAAAATGGTCACATGGCTGGTGGCCCCACCCCCTGATCTCGAGACAGAGGAGAGTTTAGATTGCCCTCCGCACCACTGGAGCAGCACAGAGGGCAATCTAAACTCCCCTCTCTCTGGAGATCAGGGGGCGTGGTCACCAGCCATGTGACCATTTTCTCCGAGGGCAACCCACTGAGTCCCACCACCTCTTTTCCCAGAAAAAAAGCCCTGGATATATATGATGAACACTTTGACATGAAAGTGCTGAACTTTGGCCTAATTAGCCTTCAAGTATGAAAACTGTCACAGGCAATGAGATAAATATCTTTACATTTCATCTTTACATTTTATTTTCATAGTATGTCACATTCCTCCCCCTCATAGGCCACTATTCCATTTAGCCATTTCATAAATGCACCTTATTCACGAGCCAAAGATGTGTGAACTCTTCAAAAGAATTCATGATCTCATTCAGAAAAGAAGCAATATTCATTTCTAATTATTATCCAGTCAATTGCCCAGGTGTGAGAAAGATTCGAAGGAAAGGCTTTACCAAAACTGCATTCTTAAAATCGATTTCTATTTGAAATAGATATGCAATATCCCTTATTTAAGTAGTCTTTTTTGAGTGTGATATCTAAATTATTCAATAATATTAATGAATCGGTTAATGATGGTATTGGGTGCATCAAAGTAACCAATTTTATGCAGCTTGTTCTCATATTAGCCTCTTAATGAGACACCATAAGCTTAGATGTTGTAGCCAGTGCATCCAAAGGCAAATAGAAGCTCCTGTGACCCTCTTCCAAGCCTGTCTCTGCCGCAGTCTTACAGAAAGCTGGAGACTCTAGTGGCCACTCATTCACCAATTACCCACTACCATTTTCTGAAAGAACAAAAAGAAATCAGTGTACATGCTGTTATTTTTCTTTCTGGTGGCAGGTGCTATTCTCTGCCCATGTCCCCAGGATACATAAATGCCCCTCACTTCGCTCGCTCCAGATCGTGGCTCAGCAACTATAAACTACTTATTCAAACCCCTGAAAATAACTCACCTTGCCACAGGCCCTGTTCAGAAATATCTAGAGCACAACATGCTCCCATTTCCTTCCTGAACTCCCCCATTCCCTTCCCCTAGTCATGGCTTTTGCCTCTTTTCAATTTACCCACAACTTAGCTGGTGGCTGCAGTAGTGATGGCTACAATTATGCCTTTCTGCAAAGTTTCCATTCATCCTTGATGCCTGGAAACTTTAAATTGTAGTATCTAGGGTTGCTCGCAGGAATCTCTTTAGGCAGGGACATGGAGGGATTGCTGTAGGGCATTTAGTCACTTCCAGGGAACACCTGGAAGTGATGTCACACAATTCTATCAAAATAGAAAAGAGTCCAGTAGCACCTTTAAGACTAACCAACTTTACTGTAGCGTGAGCTTTCGAGAATCACAGTTCTCTTCGTCAGATGCATGGAGGGTATGAAGAAACTGGTCAGATATATAGGAGGAGAGGGGAGGGGTAGTAGATGCAATCAGTGGCTTCTGATAATGGGATCAGTTTGCTTCTGATAATGAAATCATAATGAGATAACCATTCATAGTCCCTATTCAATCCAAGTCTGACGGAGTCAAATTTACATATGAATTCCAATTCAGCAGTTTCCCGTTGGATTTTATTTTTGAAAGGTTTCTGTTAAACTACAGTGACCTTAAGTCCTTGATGGAATGTCCTGATCGATTGAAATGTTCTCCCACTGGTTTCTGGATGTTGCCATTTTTAATGTCAGATTTGCATCCATTTATTCTTTTGCGCAGAGGTTGGCTGGTTTGTCCAATGTACAGAGTAGATGGACATTGTTGGCACATGAGGGTATATGAGGGCATATATCACATTGGAGGATGAGCAGCTGTAAGAGCCAGAGATAGTGTAGTTGATACCATTGGGTCCTGTAATTGTATTTCCTGGGTATATATGAGGGCAGAGCTGGCATCTGGGTCTGTTGCAGGGTCTGGTCCCTGCATCAGGGAATTATAGAAATCACTCAAAACTCTATGGTAAAAATATAGAGTTTCTAGCGATTTCTAGATCAATGTGACATCAATTATGGGTTTTCCAGAAGTTGTGAAACACCATTGCACCAACAGCAATTTAATTTTTTTCTCCTACCCCCCACCACCACCCTTGGGAAAATGGTACTACTATTGCCATGGTAAACCTATTGCCAAGGTGCCTGTAACATGACATTTCTCAAGGCACCTCAGTAGGGACTGTGGACAACAAAGGAACTACCTACTTCATGATTCGTTGAACCCAGGCTACTGTTGAATATTCAAGGTGTTACAGACATTCCATTTAGAAGCACTTTATATTTCTCTTTAGGGAACAGTGCTGAATTTATAAGGCAATAACACATTATAATCTAGAGACATTCAAACTTGAAACAGGTAAATAGACGCTTTAGTGACAGCACTACTATTTCGATCCTCCACAACAGGAAATGACAACTGCCAAAGTACAGGGCAAAATGCAGGCTAGAAAGGAAGGATGTGGGCACCCGTACTGTCAATATCAGAGGCTAGGACAGTCTCTCTGAGACTTTCTTGTGGCACCACGTTTAAAAGCAAATTAAGCTACAATGTTTTGATTATGCAAGTGAACCCCTAGAAGACTTTCAGTTATTGAAAGTGGCCACATTGCCAAATGTTCTGATTTCATCTTGAAAGAAGAGCCAATTTCTTTTAAAAAGTCAAGAAACCCACACTTTGTATGATATACAGGAAAAAAGAAATTCAGATCAGTTCAACTCCGCATAAATACGTTTAATCGTTTGCCTCCTGAGATTGGAAAGCTCTGTGGCTTGCCTACCCAGAATTCCTTATTCCTCAACAGACTGCTCACTCTACGTACTCGCACAGCATCTTTCAGGGAAAGACTGGTTTTTCTGAGGAGTTTCAGTGCAATTTTGTCATTCTCAAGGAAGCCAAACTCTTGTCAAGGGGATGAGTCCATCTTCCTCAAAATAAATCCTGTGCTTGACAATGACACTGGATCTCTGACCTTCCCACTTACTTTCAAAACAAAATCTCCTCAGCTTTCTGAATCAAGTAACAGACAGAGTATCCGATATTGCTTATGAACATAAAGACGCTGCCTTATATTAAGGCAACTGGTCTATCGAGGTCCAAATTATCTGCTCTGATTACTAGCAGTTCTTCTGGGTCTAAAGCAGAGAAAAGTCCTTCCTGATAGCCACGGCCTGAGATCTGGGCTGCCCGTGCAGTTGAATGAGGTGGTAGAATCTTGAGATGAAAGAATGGGCTATCACATTTCAAAGATTCTCATCGGGAAAAAAATATCGAGGATATCTGTTCGTTGATACTGCAAAGTTGCATTGTTAGGAAAATATGTAATCATGAATGGTAAAATACAGTCCAAGCCAGTACGTGACAACAGAATTGACTTTTATTGAAGCTGATTCACATTCTCTTACATTCTTCTACTAGCAGAAGAAAACATAGAAACCTAATTTAAATCTGAGAACCAATTTGGTGTAGTGGTTAAGAATGGCAGGACTCTAATCTGGAGAACCAGGTATGATTCTGCATTCCTCTTCTTGAAACCTGCTGGTTGACCCTGGATCAGTCACAGCTCTCTCAAAATCTCTCAGCCGCACCCACCTTTGAGCGTGATTGTTGTGGGGATAATAATAGCATACTTTGTAAACCACTTTGAGTGGGAATTCAGTTGTCCTGAAGGACGGTATACAAATCAGGATGACCCCCCCTCACCTGTCCGGAATAAGGCATGGAGCAGGTGGCAATTCCCTCCCCCGCCTTCACCTAGCTAGGATCAGGTACGGAGCAGGAGGCAATGCCCAACCCCTCTTCACCAGACCGGAATCAGGTGCAGAGCAGGAGGCAATGCCTGCCCCCCCTTCACTTGGCCAGGATCAGGCACAGAGCAGGTGGCAATGACTGCCCCCCATCTTCACCTGGCCAGGATCAGGAGCAGAGGAGAAGGCAGTGCCTGCCTGCCTGTCCTATAGCCCATTGTATTTTTTCCCAGAATGGGCTTTATTACTAATTCCTATATAATCCTTTATTATGACAATAGATCCTACCCCAATCCTACCACTCCACCAAGCAAACATTATTTACTTGTTCATTAATTAAAATATTTCTACCCTATCTTTCCTTTGGCTCGGGTTTGAACACTTCCTCCCCAGTCTAAGGGCTCTTCCTCCAACTTCAATGGCTCTTCCATTGGAATAAGAGCTTCTGAAGGTGGAAGAAAGCTCTCTAGGCTGGAGGAAGACTACTTGGAGGGTGGTTGGATCCATCCTGGTGGGTAGAATCAGAGAACTAGGCAGAGAAATGGGCACTCACAAGTAATACTCATTCACAGTCTGAAAAAAGGAGTCTTGCTTCCTTGTTCTTGATAGTTCTACAAACATCGAAGAGTAGCCTATTTGAATCTCAGAGCCAAACTACAGGTGATGCCTGACACTAGTTGGACACTTGTCAGCTTCTCTCAAGTTTTGATGGGAAATGTAGGCATCCTGGTCTTGCAGCTTGGCTCTCCGACTGCTGTCCAATGGACTTTTCAACTGTCACTTGTCCAACATTCCACCAAGCTGCCTACATTTCCCATCAAAACTTGAGGGAAGCTGACAAGTGTCCAACCTGTGTCAGGCATCACTTGTAGTTTGGCTCTCAAACCATTTTAAATTCCAACTGGGTCTGTGTAAAAGGTCTATGCTATGTACTAAATGTATGCAGAGACCTCACAGATTTATAGGGGTGCCAGAGAAATCAGGATGTTGTCTCAGTGTCATTCTATCTATCGATAATATTTTACAATTCAGTGTTCTGGGTTTGCATTGGCAGAGCCCCTTGTATAGCAGAGTCTTAAGCTCAGGTACATGGCGGTCTTAAAGCAAATTAAATATGTAAATGCATTCTAAATTTTGAAACAGGCGTTCAAAGGAAACCCCTCAACAGCAGCATGCCAAGAAGCCTCTCCAGTCCTGAGAAGTGTCTCGGAGATGCATAAAGAAGGATTAAAAGAGATTAAAAAATTATAAACAAGTTAATTAGGAGGTAGCAATTATTCTATACATCAAAAAAAAAAGTAAGAGAGACCGAACGAGTCAGAGCATCAAAAGAAGACATCATACTCTCTGTCTGTGTGCCAGCAGAAATCCAGATGTGGCGAAGGGTACCCTTTTGGTTTTGCTTTAAATTGCCACTCTGTCCCTGGGGGCAAACAGCTGTTTTGGTGTCAGATGCATTTTGTGTGATATCTTACTTAAGCTGAAGAAAGAGTTTCTCAGAGAGATATAAAGGTCCGTAATGGATTTTGTTATGACTGGTGGGTCATACATCTGAGAATAAAATTTGCCACTCTTCAACCTTCCCAATTTAAGAACGAGGCAGGCTAGGAAATATCATTAGGCTACACCAAATGTTTGCACATGTACATTTTTGGCACAACAGGGAGCACAATATGTTCCCCCAGATGTCCAAAATGTTTGAGCTTGTTCATTGCCCTTTCAGTTTTAAAACAGCCTGATCTTCTTGCCTGGAATAGTATCCCTAGCCAGTCAGATACTCAAGAGGATATCATGATGCTTAACAGAGATGTGGTTGTACAGTGATGTGGCGAGGCCGTGGATCAGTGGAAGAGCCTTTGCTTTGTACGCAGAACATCCCTGGTTCAGCCCACGGCACCTCCAGTTAAAAAGGACCAGGCAGTAGGTGATGAGAAAGTCTTCTGCCAGAGACCCTGAAGATTAGATACTACTACTAATAATAATAATATTTGATTTATATGCCACCTGTCAGGATGAGTTAACACCCACTCAGAGCAGTTTACAAAGTATGTTATTATCCCCACAACAAACACCCTGTATGGTGGGTGGGGCTGAGAGAGCTCCTAGAAGCTGTGACTCACCCAAGGTCACCCAGCTGGCTTCAAGTGGAGGAGTGAGGAATCAAACCCAGTTCTCCAGATTAGAGTCCCCCGCTCTTAACCACTACACCAAACTGGCTCCTTGATGATCTAGCAGTCTGATCCAATATAAGACAGCTTCATGTGTGATGTCATGAAGCCAGAAATCATGTTTTACGTATATTTGATGCATATGACGTACTCAGCAGTCCCTACCCCACTGTAACTGTAGCATCAAAAGCCATCTGGTATACTGCATATTACAAGTCTGAAGAGCAAGAGCACAGAGAAGGGAATTCTTGATGGGTGCCTCTCTCTGGGGTGATCCATCAACATTTAAGCTTAGAAGCGAGGCCCATTGAAACCAATGGGATTTAGTTTGGAATCTTGTTTAAAACCAGTATGGTATGGTAGTTAGAGTGTCAGATTGGGAGGCGGCAGACTTGGGCGCATGTTTGCACTCAGTTCAGCAAGTGGCCATGGGTCAGATACTCTGGCCATTTCCCCACAAGTTGAATAATGCACTTTCAATGCACTTTAGTTATCCTTTAGATAACCCATGAAAACCCAGTTCCAAATGATCACTAAAGAGCATTGAAAGTGTATTATCCAACGTGTGTGGAAGCAGCCTCTCTCTTCTGCTCAACAACCTCATGGGAATACATTGGAAGGGAGAACTATAAGCCACCCTGCGCTACTTAGATAAAGGCTGAGATAGGATGACAATGACAGGTCAATAATGGCCAGTTCACTGGACGCACACAGGTACAGTACGAAAGCAACAGTCCTTTTCTTTTGTTAGTCCCATAGGAATTAGTATTTAGGAGAACTAGTGATCATGAAGGTTTCATGCTAACAGCTATTGATCAGCAATTCCTCCAATATTTTTTAAAATCCCCCTTTAGACTTGAACATCATAGCTTGTGGCAGTGAATACTTCTATTTTTTCTATACTGAACTTTCTCAGTTGCTTTCCATCTGCCTGCTCATTTTAGCTAGTATTTTCTGTGACTTTTCCTAGGGACAGGCTATCAGATGGGATGCAGGGGAGGCAAGAAGGTCATGCCCCATGAGTGGAACTCTTTCCTTCTACAGAGACATTCCACTGGATCCAAGCCTATGGAATCCACTCCAGCTTTTGTAACCCATTTTGTCTTTACCAAAAGTTTTCAGAACTGATCCCCAATTCCTCATTTAAATGTATGACTAGTTAATCCCATTGAATTTAATAGGGTTTAAACAACCTAGTATTGTGTGTGGGATTTTTCTCTAAGATGACAGGCCTGCAAAGTATCATAAAGAACCAGTCATACTGATAAATACCACTTTCGTACAATCTGAATGTTTTGAGATTCATGATAAAAGATTTTCCCCCATGATAGTATTCTGATACTCGTATTATATAGAACATAATATGCATAAGAATATATCTCTAAGAAAGTTCAAGTACAGATAATTCCCAATAGAGTTTTTTAAAATGTAGCAAGCAAGAAAATGTATTTAAAAATGTAATTTTCAGTGGCAGTGCTTCGGAGGAGATATGTATTGGCAAGGTGATTTCTCTTTTAATTTCATATTTTTTACGCTGTCGAGTCATAGCCAACTTATGGTGACTCCACAGGGTTTTCAAGGCAAGAGACATCCATGGGCAGAAATTTACGGAAACGCTCATTATGGATATATTTCAGTCACGTGTTTGAGTCATGTGCTGTAAAGCCTAGCAAATCTAGATCACTGGGACAAGGGTGACCACAGCACATTGGAAGCTGCAGAGTAGAGTAGTCAGGAGAGATCCCACCTCTGCAATCCTCACCTTTCATGCTCTGGGGCTGAGATGGCCAATGATGTGATTTCACTTCTTGCTTGATTCCTAGCTAAAGTATGTTGAAAGCAAATTATGAAGGGAAGGGGGTCTAGTTAGGCAAGAGTGACTAGAATTGCCAACTCCAGGTTGGGAAATTCCTGGAGATTTGGAGCAAAGCTTGGGGAAGTCAGAGTTTGAGGAGAGGAGGAAGCTCAGCAGGCATGTGATGTCCATAGAGTCCATCCTCCAAAGTAGCCATTTTCTCTAGAGGAACTGATCTTTCTAGACTGTGTTGGAAATACAATGTGTACAGAGAAAGTAGAAGACGCAGGATACCTGCAGGGAACAGCAGGTCTGACAGTTAGATAGATAGCAGGATGGGATCCTTCTTTCTGCCTCTCTTCTGTCCTTCTTGAATGTCTCCAGATTGGTATTCTTAGGTTACTTCCTGTTTCTTCCCACAAGTCCCTCCTCCCTGTTTAGTGAAGCAGTTAGTATCTATTCTGTTTCTCTCCTTTCTGTCAAAGTTGTAGTTCCTGAATAAACTCTCTTCATTCACTCCTTAATCAGACTCAAGATCATTCCTAAGATATACCAGCACCTATAGTCTGGAGAACAGTTGTAATTCTTGGAGAACTCCAGGTCCTACCTGGAGGTTGGTGACCCTAGGCAAGTCTCACGATGAAGTTTCTTCATCTGTTTTGGAGACTGTGAACTGTTTTCCCAAGACATCCGTTCAGGCTCATAACATTATGGCTCTCAAGACATTGTAATTCCCAGCACTAGCAAAGGTGGACAGGTCCAGAAATTCAACACTAGAAGCTACTACCACCGCCAATACTCCTAATCTTACGCAAACAAATGCAGGAGGAATGAGAGGGTTTTAAAGCTGGATGGCAAACACAACCACATAACATTTTTGCACAAATGATAACAAGCAATTGAGAAAATGGACTATAATACAGGAGATATTTGCCAAATAAAAGATAATTTGGTTGGTTGGTCTGATCATGAAGGTCACACAATCAGTGGGAGTTTTAATAAAACTCAAAACATTAATAAACTTGTTTGTGCCTACAAGGCAGATGGTTTGGGGGTCTGGTATATTGAACACAGACCACAGATGCATTTAAAGTATTGAGAGGGAACAAACCTTTACAGAGAGAATGCTATTTGATTCATAACACAGCCAAACATCCCCAGTTCTACAGCTTCACATTCTGAACCAGATGTTGTCAATATCATTTATCAAAGAAACAAAAACTGGTTTCAGGATTTTAAAGCTGGATGGCAAACACTCTGTTTGAGTTTTTTTCACTCAAAAAGACTATTCTGACTTAATCCTGTTGTCATATATTTGTCTATAGCCTTTTTTCCCACTTAATTTTCACTTACCTTCTCAACTGATAAGCATGTGCTCGTACGTGAAGAAAAAGTAGGAATGTGTCCAAAACGTGTGGCACAGTCTCTCAATTCTTACTAATTCTTACTAATTTCAGAAATTACTATGGAGGAGTCATAGCAGAGCATCTGCTTGACCCACAAAAGGTCCGAGGTTCAATCCCTGACAACTCCAGGTGAAAGAATCAGGTAGGAGAAGATGTGAAAGACCTCTGCCGAAGACCGTGGAGGCCACTGCCGGTCTCAGTAGATGATATTGACCTTAATAGACCAATGGTCTGATTCCATACAGGCAACCTCATTTGTATCGAGCCTCATCATGTTGTTCTGGTAAGAGTCAGAATTATGCATCCAAAGATTTTTGGAAATTAACATTCACTTTTTTTCCATTGAAGAAAAAGCCACATTGATGGGTAATCAATGGTTGCTTCCATACACGTTGGATAATCCACTTTCAATACGCTTTAGTGAACATTTGTAACTGCTTTTCCATGTGTAGAACAAAAAATCCACTTCCAAAGGATTGCTAAAGTGCATTGAAAGTGTATTATTCAACGTGTGTGGAAATGGCCAATCACTTCACACTGATTACACAGATGGCATCTCTTAACACCGTGGCAGATGGTCAAAACTTTGGAAAAAGAGAAGACATGACCCCATCTACAAGACAGATCACTTCTCAAATACTGTACTTCACAGTACATAGAGATTTTTTTTTAAAAAAAGAGCCCAATGTGTTTTCAGAGAATTTGGCTTTTAATGTGAAATGGGCAAGTCTATTTTGATTAAGCATCCATTAGTTCTTATGTTGTTCCCAACTAAAATAATTAAATTTAGCAAATTCCTGCTCAGAAGAATTGCCATCTGAATTGTTCAAATCTACATAGGACATAGAGATCTGGAGAACTTAGAAGGGGGTGGGTCCTTTGAATTTAATCACATTTTAACATGATGAAATAATAGCTGTACCTATACCTGCACTTCTAGACAGATTAGTGCCCCACTCAGAGCAGTGAACAGAACAGTATTGTTATTATTATTATTCCCCACAATCCAGCTGGGGCTGAGAGGAGTGGCTTCCCCAAGGCCTCCTACTGAGTTCATAACAGTAGTGGGGTCGAACCAGCAGAGAGCTGAGTCGCATCCCAACCGCTTAATCACTATGTTATAGTAGCTTATAATAATAACTGAGCTTATATACCACTTTTCTGGACAGATTGTTGCCAACTCAGAGCAATGAACAAAGTCAGTGTTATTATTATTCCCCTCAATACACCTAGGGAGCTAGGGCTGAGAGGAGTGGCTTATCCAAGTCCACCTACTGAGCTCACAGCAGTAGAGGGAGTCGAACCAGCAGAGTGCTGATTCACAACTCAGCCACTTAATCGCTGTGCCACAGCAGAATACATAGCGCATGGTATTGTCTCTTTCATAGCTATAGATTTCCTCACAACCACAACTTTCAGAGACGTTAACAGTGTATTAGTTGATAGGGAGGGTGTGTTGGCAGGGTATATTTTTATCAATAAAACCAAAACCAATATTCTGATAGAAGAAAGACATGACTCTCTGTATAAACTGTCTCAGATGCATGTGCCAGGACATGCAATACAATTGATGTATTGCATTAGCTCACAAATCATAGCAAATGATACAAACCAAGAATAAAAATCACAATTAACATATGTATATAAAATCCAGTATCTTAAATGCAACTTAATAACATCATTAAAAGTAAAATAATTTAAATAAATTAAAATCTTCATCTTCAACACTGTTAATATAATTATATCACTACATGCCACATTAACAGTAATTGAATGAATCTACAGTACAGACTTAAGCCAAGTTACACCCTTCTAACTTTAGTCCATAGAAGTCCATGGCCTTACAAGGATGTATAACTCCTCTTAAGACAGCATTGCTAATGTCCCACGGTACAGCTGATGAATTAGTGGAAACTCATGTTTATGACAGATGATTTTAACTTTTATTTTAAATAACTGCAGCAATAAATCATGCCATTCTAAAAATAACAAAAGTATATCTATTCACTAATAATGTCATTAATTTCACCTGGTCTAATCTTCCTAGGAGTTGACATAAAAGAGACCCAAGGCAATTTTTGTGCTCCACAGATATCTAGGACACCTAAAGGTCACAAGGGCCAAATCCTCCACTTGCTCATAGCTATTAAAGCAAATACTTTCATCATAAAGGAGTCTTATAATATTGACCGTTTAGTATTGCTAACAGTAGAATATTCAGAAGTGTCATAGTACTTGTCTTTCTAAGCTCGAAATTCATTCAAATTAATAAAATAAGCAGGAAGATTCTGTGGAAGAAACATCTAATCAAGACAGGGTGTCCTCAGAATAGCTAATGATTCATAATCTTTCAATACTTCAGTGGGGAAAAAACTTTGCTTGATGAGTGACTTAGCTGCACAAGCATCAAGATTTCTTAAATTGAAAGTATTAGAAAATATTTAACAATCAATATCAATGCCCCAAAGTAAAATTTCATCTCTCTCTTAGCCAGTATTTAAAATCTGAAGTTTCACCAAAAAGGATTTTCATCCAGAAACCGTTGGCTACTTTATAAATCGATACCATTATCAAAATTAAAGGTAATTCAGTCCTAACTGGCTGCTGGATATTTTGATGAAAGAACTACCAATAGTAAACTATTATTGTGTGTCATAATGTAGACTGTTGTAGCCTACATACTTGTCAGTGTGAATGTGACTCAGTTTTCAATTTAAGCCCAATCTCATACTGACCCACAATCAAAAGGAAGGAAACTCTCCTTCCATCACCTTTTAAACCTATACTAAAAGAGCTGCTGACTTACATTTAAAGGACTACTCCAAACCGGGTAATGATGACTAGACATGGGCACGAACTGAAAAAAATTAATGAACCAGCAGTTCATGGTTCGGTGCCAATGATGAACCTGAACCAGTGAACCGCAACGAACTTTTCTCGTTGCCGAACTGGTTTGAGGTTCGTAGTTCATGGGCATCAGAATGGCCCCCGTTGGAATTAGAGAGCCCATATTCCCTGGGAGTGTTTAACAACCTCTCCTCCAGCCATTACCCAAGTTTGGTCAAGATTGCAATAGGGATCCAAGCTCCAATTAAACTCTCTCTGTCTCTCTCCCCAAAGACTAGCAAGTAGCAAGCAACAGCTCTGTCACACTCCACTGCTTGCTGAAAGTGAAACCCAGCCTGGGAGCCTACTGCTTTTTATAAGCTGAGGTCCCATTGAGCAACACAGGAGGTCTGTGGTTGGCCATCTGAGCTGCCTATCTGGGTTTGAAGGGATGAGATTGGAGTGCCCATGGCTACAGAACAACCCTCCCTCCCCCAGGTTTCTTCTCCCAGGTTGTAACCACTTCACAGCTCCATGGTTGGAAGGAAGACCTGCTGATCAAGGTAAGCTGTGCTTCGATTTGGGTTTCCAGGGCAACAGAAGGAGCACAGACAGAGTTCAGGTATTCCCCCGGCTCCATTTCCAAGGGATTTGATTGATGGTGCCTGACTGTCTGGCTTCATGAACCGCAGAAGAATGCACCAAACCATGCCTTTAATGAATTCTGGTTCATTGGCCATGGACACTCACGAACTGCCGGATTGCGAACAGAAGATTGGGAAAGTCCGTGGTTTTTTTTGGTTCGTAATGCAGTTCGTGCCCATGTCTAATGATGACCCATTTAAACAGCTATAATCTGACAAAATCAGCAAGTTCTACATGCTTGAAAGGAATGGTGAGAGCCCTAACAAAGTAAAAATAGGGTGGGGGGAGTTTATTGAGAGTGCTTTGCATGTGAAGATGTCTTGATTATTTTAATCGTTTGCTAATGTGGAGTTTTTAAAATTGTTGCTATAAATTTAAATGCAGGCTTCTGAGGAAGGAAGGGGGAGCTGGATGGGTGAGTGGATACTGATTTGATTAAATGGTGGCTGTACCTGAGGTAGCAGAGTGAACTGCAGTTTTTAGTCTGTGCTGAGAAGAAGGTCTTCAGCCACACTTTGTATATCTTGGTGGTGGAGAGTGCTGTCAAATAATAGCTAACTTATGACAACCCCTGGTGGGGTTTTCATGGCAAGAGACTAACAGTGGTGGTTTACTACTGCCTGCCTCTGCAACCCTGCTCTTCGTTGGAGGTCTCCCATCCAATTACTAACCAAGGCTGACCCTGCTTAGCTTCTGAGACTGGACAAGATCAGGCTCACCTGCGCTATCTAGGTCAGGGCTATATATCTTAGAGAGAGGTTATTTTAGTTAAGTTAGGCAACCTGTGTGGAGCTTGAACTGTGTGTGTTTCTGAGAGAAAGCAGTTATTCTGCAAAGTTCAATGAAACTGTGTGTTCCTGAGAGAGCCTGTGTGTTTCCCTCAAAGCCCAATTCTCTCTAAGTCAGGTGAACTGTGTGTGACCCTGGCGCGGTCTGTATATATCTATGTGAGAGATTATTCTTATCTTGGTCAGGCAAGCTGTATAGAAAGGCCTGAGTGAATCTATATTTTTGTAGATGTGAAGAGAATTTAGTCTCCTAGTGAAGATCTGTGTGGAAAATTAGACTATGTGACTGAGTCTGTGAATATATAAATTGCCTTTGAAACTACCAAGCTTAAGAACTATTCTGAAACCAGTACACTTATCCAAACTCTGCAACCATCACGCTTGTGTACCTACAAATAATTCTACTTTTGTTTAAGAAAAAAGATCCTTTTTTACCTCACAAACATCCTCATGTGATGACTGTTCTGTCAAACTACCATCTATAATAAAGCCTTCCTGTCATGCCAGTCAAGCAGAAAAGGTTTTCTGCTTTGGCGGCAGCAGAAAACTTTTGGTGAGGCAGCAATATAAATGTCACAGACAAAAAAAGGGAAAGTGTTTTTGAGATAAAGTGTTTGGGTAAAACAGAGAACTTGTAAGTTCTGTGTGAGTGAAAATATAAAAAGTGTTGCTTCAAACCAGGATCATCCTAAGGTATAAGTTTAAGATACAGGAGGAGCTGGAATAAAAATCCAAAGGCAAAGGTTTTAAAAATACTGCAAATTGTTACAGGGTGGTCTCAAACTAAGCAAATCGTTACATAGGGGAATAATACAGTATGATGCAAAATGGTATCAAACGTACACTGTAATAATAATAGATGTTCATATCAACAGCTAGTCACTTTCAAGTAGAGATGGGCACGAACTGGAAAAAAGCTGAACCATGCGGTTCGTGGTTTGTCACATTTTACGGACCATGAACTTTCATGAACCTGCCCCGGTTCATGAATCAGTGACTTCCGGGCCAGCAGAAAGCCACTTCTGGATCAGCAGAAGGTCTGCAGGAAGTCCATCCCCTGTTGCCTAGGAAACTGATTGATTGGTGCCAGGCAGTCTGCAGTGACAAACCAAAAAATGAACCAAACAAACCAGCCTAAAGTTTATGATGGTTCATCAGAAATGGGCTCTGATGAACTGCTGGTTTGCGAACCACGAATTCACCCAGCTCATGCTGAATTTTGGTTCATATTTTGGTTCATGTCCATCTCCATTTGCAAGTATACAAACACTGCCTAGTTATGTATTGTCGAAGGCTTTCACGGCCGGAGAACGATGGTTGTTGGGGGTTTTCCGGGCTGTATTGCCGTGGTCTTGGCATTGTAGTTCCAGGAACTACAATGCCAAGACCACGGCAATACAGCCCGGAAAACCCCCAACAACCACTGCCTAGTTACTTTGCTCAAGGGAAGAGGCAAGAGAGAGAAGGCAGACATGGCTACAAAAAGGTCCAGTACCCAATCTGAATTTATAATTTATGGATTATTTAAAAATAATCTGAGAGGAAGAGAAGCAGGGACACAATGACATGTTCAGAATGGGTACTTTGTATTTACATGTAAGGTTACTTTGGAGCGTGTCACAAGGGCAGCATCATAGCAGAATATGCTATGGTCAAACACCCAAGATTCAATACAGGCTTTGAGGTCAGATTCTGACCCCAGTTATAGGGCAAATAGCCACATCCTAGACTGATTTTTAAAAATATTATTGTTATTTCAAGCCTTGGAATAGAATCAAATCATCATATCGATATCAATGCACTTAATCAGTACACTTTCTTCCACCAGCCCAAATTTATGGAAGAAATTATAGGAAGGGGAGAGTGGGAGAGGAAAAACTAGGAGTGCCTCCAGATCATTGCCTTCAATGACCAAAGCCATGATTGAGTTCTGCAGGTTCTTGGAGCTGTCCATGGTCCTGATTTCCAAATGTGATGGCAAAAGTCATAATTTGACGACAGTGGCAGAGATCCTTTCTGCATAGCATTGCGAGATGACTTTCCAAAGTAGCAAGCAATATCTCTCTTTAAAGCAAGGGGACAAACGATGCAAAACTGAACTATTCAAAAAGGCTTTTTACTCAAATGGGAGGGCTGCCTTGTAGGGATGGGTCTCAGGTGCTTCACTAACGAGTTGGGGATCATATACTTCATCACCATTTTTGCCTCATATATTATCTGCTGCTTTAAATATGTACTCCTATGTACAATCATCACTCCAGGCTGTCTAATGTTAGTCCTCGAATTGATTATGTTTTGCTTCAGTATCTCTACTATGTCTTGGATCTACTTCTTCTGACCAGGAGGGGTATTACTAGTAGGAAAAATATAAAAATGCAATTTTAAAATAAAACCACAGACCCTCTCATATGCAGTTATCCATTACACAGAATACTTAAAATATAACATGATTTATTAAAGCAAGAAGGGTGGAACGTCAAGATAGGAAAAATCTTGTGATACAATTGATGCCTAAACTAAAGCATTTTCTTTTTGTTTGCAATTGAACTTCCAAAAGTCTCTCAGCATCTATCCTGCTGATCAGCTGGATATTTGTGGCAGAGTTCCTGTAGATCTCAGGAGGCTGCAGCTCTCTCATGCTGCTCGTAAGGTTACACTCCTCTCTATACAAAGAGCATCTGTTTCTATATTTCTCCCCAGAAACCTCCTACAGCTCTCCCCCATGAACTATATCCCCTTCCTTGTCAAATATTATTTATTTGAATATTTATACATTGCTTTTCTCCCCAAAGGAAACTCAAAGTGGACTTATATATATATATATATATATATATATATATATATATATTTAAAAAATACAACATAAACAAACAGAACGAGGGTGGCGGAGGCTTTTGATTGCAGGACAGGTCCTTTTCAGGATAAAAGAATAGTAGCCAGCTTGAATTAACATGCATCAATTCCTACGTGATGGGTTGCCAGTCTCCAGGTGGGGCCTGGAGTTTGTCCAAAGTCACAACTGATCTCCAAATAACAGACCAGTTTCCCTGGAAGAAATGGGAGCTTTGGAAGGTGGACTCTGTGGCATCATATTTCTGCCATGCTTCCTCCTCTATCTCCTCTTCAAATCTCCAGGAATTTCCTAGTCCAGAGTTGGCAGCCTTACCTGAGAGTTTTGAGAAGCTTAAGCACTTAATAATCCAAGTAAAGGAGGTAAAGTTACAAAAAGGACATTTGAAAGAACATGGAATATCTTAACATGTCTAGCTAATATCCGTTGAGATTTCCAACTCCTTCCTCCCTCTCTCCTGAGGGTATGAAACCATAATCAGCTTGGTTTCTTTAATAAAGTCTCCCGCAAATGAACTAAACAAAGTCTCCGCCTAATGTTCACCAGAGTGACAACACAATCGTCACTGGTTGACTCACCTACTCATGAGAAGGGGTCATGGCAGAGCTCAGCTCCAAGCTCTTAGAGAAATGGAAGATCTCCCACTTCCCACTTCCCTAAGGGACACAGCCATAAGGTTAGATTTAGATAGTTCCTTGAAATATTTATTAATAAGCTGTTTTGGAACAATCCAAAACTGAGCACCTTGTTCTGGAGCTAAAATCGTTTTCAGTCACCCTCACCCCTGTTAGCTGAGTGCAAAAAGAGCGCTGAAGTTACACTGTGCTGATTAAAGAGGCAAAAAGTTTATTTGAGGAAAATACATACTTGATAGTAAAGAGAAGAGAGAGGTTCCTTGCTATCTGACTACATCTTGCAGAGAGAGAAAAGAAGTGTGGCAGGAGAGAGAAGAAGCAGGATACTGCCCTGTTTAGCCCAATAGGAGACAGGACAAGGAAATGACCCCCAGAAACAAGAGAGGTGCTGCTCTCACTGTCCTAACTAAGAGCGGGACCACAAGTGATGCCTGACACAGGTTGGACACTAGTCTGCTTCCCTCAAGTTTTGATGGGAAATGTAGGCATCCTGGTCTTGCAGCTTGACTCTCTGACTGCTGTCCAGTGGACTTTTCAACTGTCACTTGTCCAACATTCCGCCAAGCTGCCTACATTTCCCATCAAAACTTGAGGGAAGCTGGCAAGTGTCCAACCTGTGTCAGGCGTCACTTGTGGTCCCGCTCTAAGTGATCCTTGCTGCCCCCTGCATAGAAGGCTGTTCTTCCTTCTTGCTGCTGCAGTACACCAGACATTGCTATTTCCAACAACCCCAAGCTTCAAAAGAAGATGATGAAGTTTGAAGAAAATGTGTTGGTCAATCGCTGGCTGGGTGCCCCTTCGAGACGGGAAGGTTTCTTCAGGAAATCCTCCGGTTCTGCCCACATGAGTAAACAGAATATATAGGTACTGGTGCTCTCCAATCCTTAAAAGATATATCTGTGGCTAAAATTTTGCCTGGGTACTTTATTACGTCCACTAGCAGAAATTAAACTCACTAGGAGTGACTCAAAAGCAGCAGTCAAAGAGATGAAAACAGGTTATTCAATAATACCACTCTCCAAAACTGGATCATTAAATAAGTTGGAAAAAAAATATTTCCTCCCACTTTCCTTGGATATACGCTGGATAAATTGGATACCTCACTTATAAAGTTATCAGTAACTTCCCATAGTTCATTTTATCCTTCTGTGATAAAGCTTTTGCAAGCTCATGCCACAATTCTTAGAGGGCGTGGAGAATCAAATAAAAAAGTATTGGGTAAATAAGTAGATTAGCAGTGCAATCCTGAACAGAGTTACACCCTTCTACATCCATTTAACTCAATGGCCTTAGAAGGGTGTAGCTGTGCTTAGAATTGCACTGCGAGTCTCTTTATGTAGCTCAGTGTCCCCCCCTCCTCATTTCTGAGCATTCCCTATCAAGCCAATTATTATTAGCTTGTCCCCCTTTTATTTGACACAATTACATTCTTAGGCAAGAAAGGCCTGGAGGCTTTAATTAGATCATCATATAGTGTCAAAGCAGTAATTGCATCTTGTGCTACAAGAATCCCTTTCCCAAATACAAGAAACAATTCATTATTCAGATTTTGTCGTCTGTCTTGTTGAAGTGCATAGGAGCAGATCAAGCTCGTATCAGCTGTACTTTCAATAGGGGCAAGTGGTCAATTCCCAGACTTCTGATAGTCCATTAAAGCTACATAAACTCTAATATAAAAATTGCTTATGTTCACTTGCTGGGCTCGCCCCTATTGAAAAAAATATAAAAGGCAACAAAGCCAGCGTTACTAATAGGGATGTGCCAAATAATATTTGTTTTGTTCTGTTGCTTCATTTGGTGACTTGATTTATTTTGTTGGCTTGTTTCAACCATTTGCTTTATTTCATGCCCAATTTGGACAATCTCTTTGTTTCAGTTTTGTTATTTGAATATTTTTCCATTGACTTCAATTCACTGGAACTTTTTAAGTTCTTGTTGGGTTCAGGTGGCATTTGGAGAGATGCAACACGTGGGGTGGACTCATGGAAAACACAGACAGCCCCCCCTCACCCCGTGGCTGTTTCTGCTAACAAAAACACTGCATAAGGGAAGCCTGCAGCCCCCTCCTCCCTCACAGTGTTCAGAGCAACACAAAACAAACAAGATTTTTTTAGCCTCCACGTGAACATGTGACTGAAAGTCAGCCCAGGGACCCTGACATGTCTATTGTTACATATAATAGACATTTTGATTCTTAATCCACATAAGTGCTAATTTTTTTGGAGTGGAAATCGATGTACAAAGTACCTGGGTATGTTCAAGTGCAAGATTTTATGCGTGGTCCACAATTCAAGTGCAGGCTGTTTCTTGCTCGGCACACATGAACGCCGCTTTCACGGGAGCTCCCAAATATCTGCAAATGAGTATGAACGCCACCACCAAATCGGGATGGCAGAGCACCAATTCATCTCTGTTTTCACAGCAAGAACTCTCAGGGATGTACACAGTAGAGCAAGTACTGTAGGTTCCTCTGACCTGCCAATTTGCATTTATTTAAGGTGTGAGAAAGTGTCAAGGTCTGCATTTCAATGAACGGATGTGGTAGGTGAGGGAAACTGGGAATTTGGCAGTTGTAAACAGAAAATTTCCTTGTCAAAGATTAACTACAGGGGTAGCAAAGAAAGGGATAGCCAGAGCTATTTCTTTATAGGAATATAATGCACCAGTTTGTATCAATTTCAAACCACATTGTTATCAGAAGAGAAAAATGGAAAACACTGGCACTTCCCAATAAATTAAAAAACAACAACAACAAGGGATCCTGGGATCCTTTTAGCAGTTGAGGAGGAACTGATATCGAACACATGTGGAGCAAATGGAAGTGTGACTAAGTCAGTGAGTGCATGGGAAGTTGGAGGGGGAACACATGAAATGAGGTGCACTTGAGTATCCCTAGGAAATTCCATCCTTTGTTCTAGAGGCATATCGGTTTGACAACTTTAAAGTTTTCTGCTTCTCTTGAAATGTGGCCAGCTGATTGTGGCCAACATGCAGGCAACTCACAAGTAACCTAACAGTACCAAAGCCTTCATTTATATATCACAAAGTTCTTGTGTTTTTTTGGGGAACAACCAGGACTTTGTATCACATATGCAGGGGGAGTTTTGTGTCTCCCAGGTACACAGAGCCATGTATGTAATGATAAGCGCCCTGCAAAATTTCAGAAAGTTGAGTGCGGGTTTTCAGGAGTTATCCTTAACGAAAGTATTAGAACTTTGAATTTATAATTCAGCCAGGTTTCAAGAGAGGTAGTATATACATTTTCTAAAGATGGAAACCTTATGTTTTCTTCTTAGCTTGCACCAAAACTGCAAGAAATAATGATAATAATAATAATAATAATGATAAGCGCCCTGCAGAGTTTAAGAAAATCGAGTGCAGGAGTCCCCAAGGAAACAATTACTTGATAAGAATGGGTAACCCTTTATTGGCATTTAAGATCTGAGCCAAAGCAAGACAAACTGAGGATCAATGACCAACCAAAATGAGATAGAACCATGTGCAAGCTTTCAAATTTTCCTGAACTCTTCAACAGGAGGTATGATTACATTTTTAAAATGGAGGTATGGTTAAATTAAAAAAAAAAATCCTCAGGCCAATGTCTAATTTGCCTTCCAATAACTTTTTACCTTGTATACCAATTAAATAAATGATTTTTTTTTTAAAAAAAGAATAATGTTCTTCCCCTGCTCTTAGCCTTCTAAGAGATCTGGATCTCCCTTCAGGCATTAGACATTTGATCAGCTGTAATTAAAAAAAAAAAACATTTTCAGTGAGATGTTTCCATGTTTTGAAATGATTGGTGGTCACCCATACAGACATGACACCATGCTCACATGGGAGATACTGGTAACAACTGTAAAGGGAGGAAGGATCATTGAGCAGTATAAACCAATGCAAATACATGTTGCATTGGTTGCCAGTGGAGTACCGGATCAGATTCAAGGTTCTGGTATTGACCTATAAGGCCCTGTGTGGACTGGGACCAGAATATCTACGGGACCGTCTCTCCCCATATATTCTCCGGAGGACACTCCGATCAGGGGACAAACAGCTGTTGGTGGTCCCTGGCCTGAAGGAGGCCCACCTAGCCTCGACTAGAGCCAGGGCTTTTTTGGTCCTCTCTCCCACCTGGTGGAACACTCTGTCTGCTGAAATCAGGGCCCGACAGGACCTACTATCCTTCCGCCAGGTCTTCAGGACAGAGTTATTCCGCCAGGCATATGGCTGAGGCTGGAACTCTGCTGGCCGGGAAAAAGGGGGTGTATAAATCTTAACCCTCCCCGTGAAGGCTATCCACCATCCTGTTTTAAATGTGTTGTTTTTAATGAACATGAATTTTTAATTGTATTTTTAATATGGTGTTATATGCCCTGAGCCTGTTTGTGGGAAGGCCGGAATGCAAATTTGAAATAAATAAATAAATAAATAAAATGTTCCTGAAGTGAGGAGGAAATTGCAGTACTAGAGGTTCAGGAAATGGATCCCCCTCCCTGTTGTCCTTTTATCCTCAGTCGGATGAGTGGTGGATCCAGTTTATGGTTTTTGTCCTGAAATGAAGTCCCTGTAACTGCTCTGAGTTGACGATGTTCATAATGTGGTTAAGAGTGTCAGAGCTAAGCTACAAGAGACCAATTACATGAGGACACACACGTGAAGGGAGTTGCAATGTTAACATGGAAGCAGAGTTTTAAAAGAGATCGGAAGGTTTTGTCAATTTCCCACCCCTACAGAGCCAGCAAAGATCACTCCTCAGAGGGTTTGCTAATTTCCTCTTTGCCTCCCAAAGGCTCTGTCAGTTTCACTTCCCCTTCTAGGAGGCAAAGAGGAAATAAACCCTCTGATGAGCCATCTTTGCTGGCTCTGTAGAACAGTGAAATTGACAGAGCCTTCCAATCTCTTTTAAAACTCAGCTTCCCGGCTAACATTGTGACTCCCTTCATGAGAGCATCCTCATGTAATTCGTCTCCTGTAGTTTAGCTCTCAGACTAGGATCTGGGAGAGCCAGGTTTGATTCCCTACTTTGCCATGCTAGCTCTTTGGATGACCTTGGGTTAGTCACACACTCTCAGCCTAACCTGCCTCACAAGTCTGTTGTAAGGATAAAACCAGAAAAAAGAGAATGAGGTAAGCAGTTTTGGTTCCCTACTGGAAAGAAAGGAAGGCATAAATGAAGTGAATAATAATGACAAAACGCTGTTTAAAATGTTTATTCTTGGCCTTGGCTGTTTGTGCAAAGTGCTTTTTCTGTAGTATTCTTATCAAAATCCTCCCTTGTTTGATCTAACTGTGTTCTACATGAAACCGATGGTGTACTATCTCCTAAGATAGGGGTTTATTTGGTGCTTAGGAGAACTGTAATTAGCCAGAGGCTTAATCACTATGCTAAGCTGAACTGTGGAATGCTAGGAAACAGGTAAAGGTGTTTCACTTTAAATCACGGGAGAGTTTATACTTACACCAGATATTTTGTCAACATAATATACCATCAAGGACAGAAACTGAGTGGAGGTGGTTTATAGTGCTGACTAAAATTCTACTTCTACCTAACATGCCCCTCTCACCACTCATTTCTGACTCCTAGAGTGGTGCAGCTTTACCAGTGCCAGGTTTGTGCCTGTGTGGTGTTCAGGTAGGGTTGCCAGCTCTGACTTAGGAAATTCCTGGAGATTTGGAGGTAGAGCATGGGGAAGGCAAGGTTTGTGGAGTGGAGGGGCCTCAGCAGGGTACAATGTCATAGAATCTACCCTTCGAAGCAACTGTTTTCTCCAGGGGAACTGATCTCTATTGTCTGGAGATCAGTTGCAATTCCAGGAAAACTCCAAGCCCCACTTGGAGATTGGCAACCCTATGTTCAGGTGATGTACCTCCATATTTACACTAGTGTGGCCTTTGTTGCCATCCTAAGCAGTCCTAGTATGGCTATCAGATGGCACAGCATGTTAAAACTAATCTAAAATCTAAGATTATACTATCAGTGGTACATCCTAGTAGTTACAGGGGAGATATGAGATTTGATGATGTCTCCCTTGCCTGTTCAAAATTTAATGCATATGCTACAACATTCAAAGCAAAACAGCATCTGCTAAAGGATCTGGAGACCATTTCCTCTGTGGAAAGGTTGAAGGAGCTTGGAATGTTTAGCCTGGAGAGATGACTGAGAGGTGATATGGTAACCATCTTCAAGTACTTGAAGGGCTGCCATATAGAGGATGGCACAAAGTTGTTTTCTGCTGCCCCAGAAGGTCGAACCAGAACCAATGGCTTGAAATTAAATCAAAAGAGCTTTCGGCTAAACATTAGGAAGAACTTCCTGACAGTTAAAGCAGTCCCTCAGTGGAACAAGTTTCCTCGGGAGGTGGTGGGCTCTCCTTCTTTGGAGGTTTTTAAACAGAGACCAGATGGCCATCTGACAGCAATGCTGGTTCTGTGAACCTGGGCAGGAAGGGTTACATCAGTGCTTAGTTAACATCAAATCTGATGTCAACCAACTCTCCTGAATCAAAATTATATAATGAGATCTAGAAAATTGAATTTTGTTTAACCAACCAGCCACACTCCATGATAGATACTATGGACCTCTTCCTATCATTGTAGGGCATCTGAGTAGCATCCTGTGAGGGCCACTACTCAAATTGCAAATTGCACTATTACCCTTTATTTCATCTAGGTTAGGAGCATCTTACATCATTTTAGACTGATTAGAGTTCAGCAGAGGCAGGGATTTGTTGAAGTAACTGCAAAATAGGACATATTTCCAGGTACATTAGCCCCAAAGGACTAATGAACTACTACACAAATCAGCATTTCTTGTTTTCCTGCAGTTTACTTAACCAGGGGAAATTATCTGACTTAGAATTATCTACAACAAAATGTTAAGGTAGGCCCCCAAATAATCAAATTTAGTAACAGCTGGCTGTGATAAATGAACGTAGGTTTGGAGCCAGCGGATTGAGACTTTCCATACTGAATGATGGGGTTGCAACCACATTCTTAAGCCATGCATTTCCCCATAGAAACAAACGGCTACATTGCAAGGCATATTGAAAGGAGGAAAAGTTACAATACATCTTTCATTTAATCTTGAAGCTTAAGAGTACATTTATATTAATAATATCACTCAGCCTAACACCCTGACCTCTCAACCATTCAAAGTTATTTTTAACCTGCCTTTTGCTTTGAACGTTGGAGCATATCCATTGCACAAAGTAAATTTTGAACAGGCAAGGGAGACATCATAACATCTCACATCTCCCCTATAACTACTAGGCTGTGCCACTGAGAGGATAATCTTAGATTGAAAGGATCCCTTTTCAACAATAAGTAAACTCTCATTACTTCTAACAGATTCCTCTGCATCTTGGGAACAAAGTAAATCTCTTAAACAGCAGGTGGATATTAATCTTTTGAGATAGGCATCTATCTTTTATATTTCTAAGATGGTGACAAGAATTCTAAAAGGTGCCATCCTAAGAACAGTTACACCTTTCAAACTCAATTGAAGTCAGTGGGCTCAGAAGGGCATAACTCTGCTCTGAAAATGTTCTGTTTCGGAAGTGCTCTTCAGCAGGGCTTTTTTTCAGCTGGAACATGGTGGAATGGAGTTCCAGAACCACTTGAAAATGGTCACATGGCTGGTGGCCCCGCCCCCTGATCTCCAGGCGGAGGGGAGTTTAGATTGCCCTCTGCACCACTGGAGTGGCATGGAGGGCAATCTAAACTCCCCTCTGTCTGGAGATCAGGGGGTGGGGCCACCAGCCATGTGACCATTTTTGCCGAGGGTGACTTAAACTTTAAAAAACTCCCCCCTTGTTCCAGCTGACCCGAAGCGACATCGTTGGCCCTGGAGCATGTGTGCACTTTGTGCACGCACATGTTGTACCAGGGGCACCACCTCCCGCCAAGAGTTGCCCCCTTTGCTGGCAACCCACTGAGTTCCACCACCTCTTTCCCCAGAAATAAAGCCCTGTTCTCCAGTATTAACCTTCAATAGACTCCAAATTAATTTTGTAGCCAGCTTACTACCTCATAAGCACATATTCACGATTATAATGCAATTGTCTCTTGAAGATACCTAGATGCTCCTAACAAACATATTGGGGTAGCATTAGTAGATTAAGTTTACTTTAGATGAAATAAAATGTGAGTACAATCATGTTGTATAACCTGATCTAAAATAAATTATCCACTAAGAGGTAAATCATGATTGAAAGCTGGAAGAGAATTACAGCGATAGCCCAAATATGTGCTTGTTCTGAAATCTGCAGCTGCACCAAGAAAGTATTTAAATGTTCTTCTTTGCAATATGAAGAACTAGGATTTGAGCCTTAAATAAATTTGGCGTAGTCCCTCCTTTCCCTTTTTGTTTGGAATGGATCATAATAATCTAATAATCATATACAATTAGCCAAGCATTTATTTTGAAACAATTCTAAGAATGGGAAAAGAGAAAGAAACAAGCTACTGGTGTCTCTTATAATTCACTTCAAAAAGTGCAATCTGACCAGCAGTCAAGGGGGCAATCCAGACACATTGTATCTAATTACCAGGTGAACCTGATCTCATCAAATCTTAGAAGCTAAGCAGGGTTGGCCTCAGTTCGTAATTGGATGGGAGACTTCCAACAAAGACCAGGGTTGCAGAGACAGGCAATGGCAAACCACCTCTGTGAGTCTCTTGCCGTGAAAATCCCTCCAGGGATAGCGTAAGTCAACTCTGACTTTAAGGCACTCTCCACCTCCATCAAAAAGTTGGGGGAAAGAAAGAGAAAAAGTTTGTTTAAATAAATTCCAGTAGTGTTCTAACTCAAAGAGCAGACCATACATAACATCCATGTTGTTTAATTTATCCATGGGATATTCAAATAGGATTGACTGGAGTTCTGTGGCTGCATGTCTTCAGTATGTAACATCTATATCCCTTGAAAAAGCTCTTGGATGAAGCAATTTCCCTGCTGGGCAAGTGCCTGAAAGGTGTTATCAAGTGGCTGAGGCGGGGGCGGGGGGAGTTAAAGCATTATTGAGACAGGGGTGGAGCTAGCTGGAAAAAGGGTGCCAAGGGGCAATCTGCCGACGGGATGATGCAAGCAAAGTTTTCCAATTCCCGTTTCGTACGTCTTCTTCGTATGCGTATCTAGTAAGCCACTTACCATTTTCCTGACTGTCCTTTTGGGTACATTGGTGTTGGGAGCGCGGATGACCAGTGATCCACTAGAACTACTGCCCAGGAAGAAGACGTACGAAACAGGAATTGGAAAACTTTGCTTGCATCATCCTGTCGGCAGATTGCCCCTTGGCACCCCTTTTCCAGACTTGGACTGGGGATCACTTAACACAGAGTCATCCTTATCCATCATCCATGCGCCCTCCTGTACTCTATTTGATTGGACTGCTCATTAGAGCCCTTGAACTATGGAAATGAGATAGACGGATACTGGAGACGGAATATGTATTGCAAGTTTTGCATATATTTATTGGATTTATTTATTGTATGGAATACTTATAATTAATATTGCACTTTGCACTTTGCACAATATAGATTGATTATTCATTACTTCTAACTGCATTCCCCGGTCTTTTTCTTCAGTTTGTGTATCCTATAACTGGAGCCTGAATCCTCTCCCAAAACATACTCTATAAATTCTGTTCTGTTGTTTTCTCTGATATGTGATCTTTCTTGCACTTTTGACTGGCCTACTCATTTTGCATAGTTACATAGCTCCCGTATGGCAAAGAACACTTGCTTCTGCTTCTTTAACCTCTTGCATTACTTCCTATCCAGCTGCTTAGATCTCTTTTCTCTCTCTTGTCCTTCCTGAGAGGAGTTACTTAGAATTTGGGCTCTCAAAATCCCTTTCTCTTTAATAGGGATATAAGGTTCGGTATTGACATTGACTTCTTGATCTTATTTTCACTGCTGGAGACTTGCTAATTCCCAAGTCCAATTATTTGCTTTATTTCCTATAATGAACTTTGCTTCTCATTTTCACTCTGTCCAGATTATATAGTTTGTTCCAAGTTTGTAGAGTTTCCTTGCAATTTAGTCACAAACCCCTTATTACTGGTTTGGGGGTCAATGCCTGGATATGTAGGTTTCTTTTAGATTTCTTTTGTGTTAGCACCCAAGATCACAATTCCCTAGACAAGGGATTGATGAAAGGATGATAGCCTGAATACACTGGACTATTTTAGCAGTCGTACTGCTATGATAGTTTTGGTCAGAATTATTAGGCATTAGGATTTTCTGTTGTTTGGTGTGCGTGTATGTCCATATCATTGCATTTACTTCATTCCTCTCTGATCTGTAAATAAACTGTTTTTATTCATTTCAGTTAAATCATAACTACTAAAATTTACTCACTAGCACTCCCCCCCCAAAAAAAATCTGAGACTCTGGTATAGACTAGGCTGTAAAGATTCTGGTATAAGTTTATCCTAGTGGTGCCTATTTGAGCTCTGGACATGCTCAGAAGGATTTATTTATTTATTTATATACCACCTCTACACCATGTTTAGTGCTCATGGTGGTTTACGGTATACATATACAATACAATATTAAAATAATATAAATACAAATATTAAAACCAGTCATACAATATTAAAGTATAAATACAAACATCAAAAACCAAGATAAATCCTACTCATGCCCATTTTCTATAACTAATTGATCATATAGAGGCAGGCCAATGACAATATCAAAATCAGTGTCCAAATGTGAGATGAAATACCTCTGTTTCTTGGGGCCAGAGGATAGGTGTGGGAAACCATTTGGGTAATAGAACCCCAACCTTGTCTAAAGATTGTCTTCTTTTGCCTCTTCTGTTATAAACAACTAACTTGATACCCATGCTTTGCTAGGGTATTTAACTACTTTAAAGCTAGTTAAAATACTTAAGGGTATGTAACATTTTTTGTGGGGGGAGGTTGTGTGCGTGTGTTGGTAATCCCAGTGAACTTTTATTTATTTTATTATTTTGGATTTTTATTCCACCTTCCCTGCACAGGCAGGCTCAGGGCAGGTTACATCCAATAAACTTACCCTGACTGTAGGTTGTATGCTATTAATGTGTGGTCTATGACCGTAATAAAGATTGATTGATACATCCAATAAAACATACGAGTAAATTTGTACTTTAAAACAGTTAAAACCAAAACAATCCAACGATATGAATACCTAAAATTCACAAGATGACAATAATCAACTAATAGAAGGCAAACGATCCACTTAAAAAACTGGGTGATGGATACCTCCTTCTCTCTTTAGGTCGGTGGGAGGCCTAGCTTCACCTCAGCAGTACACCTGGTGGAACATTTCTGTCTTACAAACCTGACGAAAGGATAATAAATCCTGCTGAGCGTGGTCTCATTAGACAGAGAGTTCCACCAGGTTGGAGCCAGGACCAAAAAGGCCCTGGCTCTGGACAAGGCCAGGTGGGCCTCCCTGGGGCCAGGGATCACCAATAGATGTTTTCCTCCTGACCAGAGTGTCTTCTGGGGCACATACAGGGAGAGGCGCTCCCACAGAGAAGACTGAGAGGTGTATTTGACCTCAGGACACATTCAATTACTCCCAATAGCAACTACATACTGTTTAGAATGTGGGAGGTGAGGACCAATCAGATCGCATATGCAAATGACCTCTGTGTTCCAACTGTCTTGGGGGGGGTGAGGTGTGAAATGTCGTGAGCCCCAATCAACCTGCATATGCAAATGACGTTGAAAGTCTAGCCCAATCAGGGAAGAGTGGCTGAGCTGGCAGAGGGCAGGGACGCAAGCAGGCCGTAGCCTGCCAGCCACACAAGGAAGCTGTATCCCTTTGGGAAAACACTTATGACCCCTTTTTACCCCCTTAGGGGTGAATTTATTAAAATACCTTCTTAGTTGGTGTTTACATCATGAAAGGAATGCTCTCCCCAAATTTTATGTTTCTAGGTCCAGGGATTTGGGCTGGGTGTTGATGACTTAGTCAGGACACTTCTCTTTTTATATATAGACTAGCTTGATATCCATGCTTCACTATCATATTTAGCTACTTTAAATCCAGTTATCATACTTATGGGTATGCAACTTTTTTTTTAAAGTTGGTTTTGTAGTATAATAGCATAGTGGAATCTCGGGGCGGGGGAGATGAGATGTGGAATGTTGTGAGCCCCAATCAGCCCTCATATGCAAATGACCTTGAAAGGATAGCCCAATCAGGGAAGAGTGGCTGAATTGGCAGTGGGCAGGGACGCAAGCAGGCAGTAGCCTGCCAGCCACACAGGGAAGCTGTATTCCTTTGGGAAAACACATTTGACCCCATTTACCCCCTGGGGAGGAGAATTTCTTAAAATCCATTCTTAGTAGGTGTATATATCATGAAAGGAATGTTCTCCCACAATTTCAGGTTTCTAGGTTCAGGGGTTTGGGCTGGGCATTGATGTGTCATTCAGGACACTTGTCTTTACATGTATAGACTAGCTTTATGCCTATGCTTTCCTATGGTATTTAACTACTTTAAATCCAGTGATAATACTTGTAACATTTTTTTGGTTTGTCAGGGGGGAGTTGAGATGGTTTTGTAGTATAATAGCATAGTACCCAGGCTTCACAAAAGTGTTTGAATAAAGCAAAGCATGTTGATGCCTAAAAAAGTGAATTTTGAAATGTAACATTTATTGAAGAGATTTTTAAAAGGAAAAGATCGTAGTGCAAAAAATAAAGTGAAAAATTCGTAGAACCTTTTTTTTTCTACTGAAGGTCCTCTTTCTAGACCACATTGGTGGTTTCCCCCTCAGGTGCTGGGATCACCAGGCTGCTGGGTGAGCTCACTCTGCAGCAGGCCACGTAGAACTGCCCATGTGAGAAGCAGTCCTCCCTCAAGTCAATTCCTGCCACCTTCAGTGTCTGCCCCTGGGACTTGTTGATCGTCACAGCAAAGCAGGCCTTGAGGAGGAACTGCAGTCTCTTGAATGCAAAGGGGTTCTCTGATGGCATGAGTGGTATGCATGGTCTGAACATCGACTCCCCCCCCCCCCGAGCACTGCTGGTGAACAATGTGGCCTCGATGATGTTCCTGTGGAGGGCTTTCACTTGCAGTCCGGTGCCATTGCAGAGTTTGGGTGGGCTGAGGTTGTGGAGCAGCATCACTGGAGCCCCCACTTTGAGAAGAAGCTTGTGGGCTGGGAAGCCAGGAGGGTTGAGCATATTGAGGAACTCCGCAGGGTAGTGGACCACATCATCCATTTGCACCACTGAGTCCACAGATCTGTACTCCGTTTCTGCCCCTTCAAGGGAGTTAAGTTGTGTTTCATTAATGATGGCAGCCTTGTCTTTCTTGGGGTCAGAATGGCACACTTTCACAGCAGGCCAAGGACTTTTCCGTGATAGTGGCAATATCAGGGTATATTGTGGCTGCTAGGTCTGCTAGGGCCGTCACTACTGTGTACAGGTCTGCAGGGATGGTCACTTTTCTCTTGAACTCAGGATACTCTCTGTCCCCTATTTTTAGTAGGAGTTCAGAGAATTCCCGAGCAGACACCTTGCCTCCCTCTTTGCTCAATTCTTTCATAGAGTTTCCTGATGAGGGGCTACAGATACGATGCCTTGACACACACGGTAACCTCATCAGCTGGTAGAGTTCGGCAGAAGTCTCCAGACAGCAGCACCGTGACTCCCCCCATCACTCTCTCATTGACTCTGACATCTTTGAGGGTTATGCTCAGTGCCTCAAAACACCCCTTGTGCACCATGGTGCTCTCATCTCAAACAATGGGCTTACAGTTCTACAGCACTTGGGCTATGTTGCTTTGTTCTGAGATGCTGAACATGGGTGTTGCTGCATGGATGAGGTTAAGAGGCAGCTTGAAGGTAGCGAAGGATCATATGCCATGCCTGAGTGAGCCTTGACTTTCCATGGAAGTGAGCGCCTCTCTACTTGTCTTCCATGATTGCTTTGCTCATAGACAGACCCTGCCGCTCTGTGCACCTCGGGGTGATCTTGCTGTTACTTGGCCACTGCTCGGTGCACCACAGGAGTAGGATGTGCATGTTTCTTTGCCACATCTCTACATTGCTTCCTTCTTTTAGCATCAGTGTTTCTTGCACGACGTCTGCCAGAAGGCTTCTTGGCAGCAGTAAGAGGTAATGGCTGCGAGAGGTGTGAAATGGAGTTCGACTGAGGGAGGGGTGGTGTGGTGGGCACTTTGGCAGGTTTATGTGAGAGGCTTGCATTGAAATGGCCCCTAGAAAGATCATGCACCATCTCCCTATGAACATTTAAAAACTCAGTTGCCATACTGACTTTTATATAAAATCTCTTTTCAGGAGTCTTGTACTGTCTTTCTTCAACTGCCTTCAGTTTCCTTTACCTGATTTTTACCTCAGAACACACTGTTCCATAGCTGTCCCATCAGGGAGGGGTGTGTGTGTGAGCAGGCAGGTGCCTGCCAGCCACACAGGAAATCCAGGTCCCACAGGGAGACTGGCAACCTGGGAGGTGTATTTTTACCTCAGGACACATTCAGTGATTCCCAACAGCAACTGCATACTCTTTAGAATGTTGGAGCGATGACCAATCAGGCCACATACGCAAATGACCTCAGGAAAGAGTGGCTGAGTTGGCAGTTGTTGGGGGTGGGGAAAGGAGAAGCCTGCCAGCCACACAGGGAAGCTGTATCCCCATGGGAAAACACATTTTACCCCCTTTTACCCCCTACGGGGGTGAATTTCTTAAAATCCCTTCTTAGTGAGCCTCTACATCACAAAAGGAATGTTCTCCCCCAATTTCACATTTCTAGCTCCAAGGGTTTGTGCTGGGTGTTGATGAGTCAGTCAGGACACTTGTCTTTATATATATAGATTAGTGGACTTGGTTGTCATTACAGTAAGAAATCTTTTCCACAGCCCTGTCTCCCTTCCAGGATTGCTATAACCCTGGGGCTTTACAAATTGCCAAGTCCTTGTGTTGATTGAGTGACAATGCAAGAACTTGACACTGAACAGGAGTTTTGTGTCTCCCAGATTCTCATAAGTCCTTTTTTGCCTGTATGCAGAAGCAGCATCAGGCTTCTGCAGTGCGCTGTTCTCATTAACGTGTCCTGTGGAGCTGCTACTGGCTCCCTTGCAAAACTAACATGCAACTTACATCATGCAAGTAACATGATTCTGAAATATCGCCATCAAGTAGCAACCGACTTGTGGCAACCCTTTGTGAGGTTTTCAAAGCAGGAGATAAGCAGAAATATTTTGCCACTGCCTTCTTCTGCATAGTGGTCCCGGTATTCCTGGTGGTTTCCCATCCAAGTGCTAACCATGGCTAACCTGCTTAGCTTCCAAGCTCTGACAAGCTCAAGCTAGTCTAGGCTAGCCCTGCTGCTATTACCAATTTTAAGTTTCCATTACACAAATAGGAGATGGGAGAGAGTGAGGGGAGAGTATCTCAGAAAGTATGTCTGACAGGCAGGCTGTCCAACCAGAACACTTAGCCCATGTTCACACAGTATCATACAATAGCTTGGATTCCATAACTGTTTCATGCATGTTTCACTCCTGCTGCAGCACAGCTCACTTCCTCTGCCACTAGTACTTCCATTTGTGCAGGGCTCATCAAAAACCATTGGAATTACACAAACATAAGTACTAGCAACAGAGGAAGTAAGCTGAAGTATTGTGTGTAGTTCTGGAGGCCTCACTTCAAAAAGGATGTGGACAAAATCGAGAGGGTGCAGAGGAGAGCGACGAGGATGATCAGGGGTGTGGAGACTGAGCCCTACGAGGAAAGGCTGAGGGCCTTGGGAATGTTTCGTTTGGAGAAGAGGAGATTGAGGGGGGACATGATTGCTCTCTTTAAGTATTTGAAAGGCTGTCATTTGGAGGAGGGCAAGGAGATGTTCCAGTTGGCAGCAGAGGGGAGGACCCGAAACAATGGGCTTAAATTACATGCACAAAGGTACCGGCTGGTTATTACGAAGAACTTTTTCATGGTCAAAGTAGTTCAAAAGTGGAATCAGCTGCCTAGGGAGGTGGTGAGCTCCCCCTCACTGGCAGTTTCCAAGAAGAGGCTGGATGAATATTTATCAGGGATGCTTTAGGCTGATCCTGTACTGGGCAGGGGGTTGGACTAGATGGTCTGTATGGCCCCTTCCAACTCTATGATTTTATGATAAGTGCAGCTGGAGCAAAGCACCTGCAGAATGTGGTCGTGGGATGCAAGCCAATGTATTTCCTGACAAGCATTCCCCCACTAACGATGCTGGTTCAGTGGCTTGGGGTAGGGAATCGTCTGAATCTGGATTTTTTAGTAAAGTGCTCAAGGAAGACTGACAAAGTCTCTGAAAATTAACACACACACCCCTCCTCAATATCTGAATATGTGCAGGTTCATGCACCCCTACTTCTGAAATCCAAGAAACTGAATAAGATTTGAGTGGGGTGGGCACTTTCCATTTATGTCGGAAACGTGCATCTTTTCTTGCAGAATGCAAGCTTCATTTACCAATATACACAGATAGCAGTTACTCAAAGTAATGGGATTGCTTTGCCTTGCCTCTAATGACAAATTTATTATGTTGCCTTAGCTCTCCCGTTAATGTATCTTAACCCACAGACTCTATTCAAGTTTTTCGATTGTTAGCCAACCTTCACATTGTTTATTAAAACATAAAAAAAAGTAAATCCGACCATCACAATGCCTCGTTTGGATTGCAAAGGACAGGGCATTAATTTTAGTCAAAGCGCTTCTTGCTCCATTTGGAATACGTCTGCATACTCCTTCATTTCTTGGCCTCGCACATGAGAATGTTTTAACAGCAAAAAATCATTTAGAAGCAATGCAAAGGAAAAGATTTACAGTGCAATCCAAAGTAGAGTTAGTCCCGCCTAAATCCACTGTGATCTGTGATCTTAGATTACAGTACCTCTGCATAGGATTTCGCTGATAAGTGCCTCAATTATATGTCTTGCTCTGCATTCCCTAATTAACAGTGAAGTAAATAATTAAATACAATGTCTGCTCTTTCCAGAGTGCTTTCTAGCCAATAATTGACTCAATATCTGATCATCTATTCTAGTTAGAGGCAGACTAAGACTGGCTTTGCTTCAGTGCTGGTCTTAACCCTTTTAAAACAACATCTCTTTAATCTAATAGGTAAACCATTTGTAGGGATGCCTGCAAATATCTATAATTTAGAACGTCTGCTGCAAATAATGCATATCCACTTTGGGGAAAGGTTATCCAGATAAATGGCAGGTTACAGAATATTCTCATTGTTTTAAAAATGTGGAGAATGGATGCACAAGCTCTTCCATGACAATTTAAAACCACAGACTATTGCTCCTCCTGATACAATTTGCAATCATAATATGCACATGAGAAACTCAATGCATTTATAAGCCATTTCAAGATTGTACTGTGGAACCGTAGCTCACAAGCCCTACCTATCCTTCTTAGGAGTGCACTACAAATGAGGATTAGCATGCAGCTTTAAATCAATTTCAGGTCATATACTGCATCCAGTTTCTATATGATTACAGAATAGTGCTCGGGGGGTTGGGGGGAAGGAAGCTGACACAGTTTTAAACCAAAGCTTGCACATCTTGTTCATGCACTTAAAATCCCTTGCAAGATCCCTATGCACGACAATCCTTTGGATCGCCCCAAGGAAGTAAAACAAACAAACAAAAAGAATGAAAAAAAAATGAATCTATGGGGCCACCTCTTTCCCATATGCCACAATGGCAGCTTTGCTTATTTGAACAGGACCTTCTGCTGGCCCAACTTTTTAAATGGGCAAAATCAACAACTGCCCATACATGTGTGGTTCTCTGTTGTGGAACTGCCTTCCTGAAGAGGTCAGGAAAGTTCCCATTCTTCCTACTACAATGTATCTGCGGGACTGCCTCTCCCTATATGAACCCTGGAGGATGCTCCAATCCAGCAATAAACAGCTGTTAACGATCCCTGGCCCCAAGGAGGCCTGCCTGGCATCAACCAGAGCCAGGGCCTTCTTGGTCCTGGCTCCAGCCTGGTGGAATGCTCTGTCGCAAGAGACAAGGGCCCGGCTGGATGTGTTCTCTTTCCTCCAGGCCTGTAAGACGGAGCTGTTCCGCCAGGCATACAGTTGACACTGGCTAGGGCCTCCCCGCCGGCCCAACTGAGGAAAATCTGCCCTCCCTGTCAGATGTATTCTCCGCCCAGCCTCTCTGTTAAACATCTGTGGAGACGACTGGGTGGTGGATTCTTTTTTGAGAAGTGCTGCCACACTGTTTTAAATATTTATAATACTTATGTGATTTGAATTCTGTTTTTAAGTGTGTGTGTGTGTGTATATATATATATATATATATATATATATATATATATATATATATATATATATATATATATATATATATATATATATATATATATATATATATATATATCCATGTTTTATATTGTATGTAATCCACCCTGAGCCTGCTATTACAGGGAGGGTGGAATATAAATCGAATAAAATAAAATAAAATAATAATAATAAAAACAAAAACAAAAATACTTTTCACAAATTGAACAAAACTGAATTCCTCAGGAGGGCTTTTTTACACATAAAGTAAGGAAATGGTTTAGAGATATGCTTTGATAAAGGAATAGAATCTGTAGACTACACTACTGTGTATTGCCCGTTCCCGTAACTATGTTTCTACTGAGTAGTTTCCATGTTGAGTAATATGTCGTGTTAAATTGCTTATATTTTGTTTGAGCATTGTATCAACTCTATATCAGATTTTCTGCTTGTTTTCAATTCGGGCAATTTATACAGTATTGTATAGTTTATTTGAATGTACTAGCTGCCATGTTTAACTGTGTTATCCACCTAGAGTCCCACTGAGAGAGGTGGAATGATGATGATGATGATGATGCACCAGACATAACAGTTTCGGGTTTAACCCTAAACCGCATCAACAATTAGTTCTCCTTCTAGTCTAAACCATCCATCCACCAAGTTTTTCCCACTATGGCAGGACTCACAAAAAGAGAGTGCTTCTTTGAAAAGCTATGGAAGCAATCCTAAACAGGTTTACTCAGATGTTAGTCCCATGTTATTCAATAGTGCTTACTCCCAGGGAAGTGTCTTATCAGATGCTGTACTACCATCGTTCGGAAACAGTAGTTCAGAAACCTGAAAAGAAGAGTAGATTTTTCTGACAGCGGCCAACTGTCCAAGTGCCGTAATGGGTGCGGGGGAGACAGACCAGTGCCTGGGTAGTGCCATAAAAACAAAGTGCAATCATGTGCACATTCCCCATTCCCTCCAACAAAGTTACTTAAGGGCTCTCTCCCCTTGGGATCAAATCGGTAAAACGCTGTTAGGGAAAACAAGACGCTGCAAGCCCAGTGCCTTCCTGACTGTTGCCACCACTGAGCAGTAAGAACCAAAACGAAACACAGGAGCTTTTTGGTGGCAAGGTGCCGTTATAACTTGGTTTCCTGGATTTGGTCCACCATTCCAAAAGCTGCTTTAACAAAATGAAACATCATTTTATGGAAATATTTCCTGCTTGTTTTCTTCTTTTTGCACACCCCTAATAAGCAATCACAATTAAAAAATCCCCCCACCGAAGTCCAGATCAGAAATTATAACAAAAAAATTCTTGGTGCGTACCGCTGCTATTTACCATTAGCCACCCTTGAGCTAAACCGTGATGAAATTCCCTGCCGTGGTAAAACCCAGTTATCACCTATGCTGCCCTCAATACCAAGGAGGTGAACAGAAATTGAACACACCAAGAAAAATAAATTTATTCTACAGTGAGGTGAAAGTAAACTGTGGAGATTCAGGACAAGTTCTATATTAAAGGAACTTATTGTGAGGTAGAGAAATGGAGGTACAGTTTCTTGATGTTATATACATATATGTCAGAGTTGGGACAATACCAGTAATTGACAGACTGCTTTGGTTTTTAAAATCTGATATTATTTCCACAGCTTTCCTCATCTTTCACTAGAGCCTTTTTAAACCACAGACCTCTGTTGCCCTGTAGTTTCTAAATAAACCCTTCCAACAAAACTCCAATTTTACAAGCTGCTGTCCAATTGGTATTTAACAACACATAAATTGAATCAGATGAACAGGTTGTTGAGCCCTCTGTGTTGGAGATCTTGCAAGCAGGAAGGCACAGCCCTACATATGTGGTGGGAATGCCATTTTGTTCAGGAATTTTGGAGAGTGGTTCACAAAGAGATATTCAACATGATGGGTCTTTCGTTGTCATACTCCCTGGAATTTTCCCTATTGGATTTTTGGCCCAACTCTGTGTTAGATAGGAATACCAGATCTCTTGTCTCGATATTAGTTGCCTCTGCTCATCTGGTCATTGCTGGGAATTGGAAATCCCTCAAAGGCCCATTGCTTAAAAAATGGCATCAGGAAATCTGGGAGCAATATTTGATGGGTAGGATTATGCATAATCCGTTTTTTGGGAACTTGCATATGGCATTCCCTTTATTTGAATATGATGAAATATGGAAACCAATTTTAGATGTTTTAAATGCCAACGAAGTAATTCCCCCAGTGCAACAAAGTTTATATGCTTGTTTATTGTAATTCTTGGGTTTTTAACAATTTTCCAAGAGTGGTTTTGATAATGTCTTTTATGGCTTAGTTTTAATCCCTTTCTTGTTTGTACTATACGGTTTTATCATTTCTTGTATTTAATAATAATAATAATAATAATAATAATAATAATAATAATAATAATAATAAACCCCAAAAGACTAGGAAACAGGACCAGCAACCAGTGTGTTCCACAACGGGCCACCACACTAAACAACCCACTTTCCCCTGAAGAGACTGGAGGCAGAGCAAGATTTCCAGCCTGCCTAAGGAACTCTAAAATTGCTGTGGCTCAAATTCCCATTAAAGGGCTCTTTTTTCCTCTGCTTCTCCCCCTCCCTTCTCCTTCTGAATGTTCCAAGACAGAGTTGCCAACTCCAGGGTTGGGAAGTTTCTGGAAATTTGAGGGTGGAACATGGGGAAGCGTGAGAGCTCCATTGAGATGTGATGCTGTACCTTCCAACCTCTAAAGCAGCCATTTTCTCCAGGGGAACTGAACTCTGTAGTCTGGAGATCACTTCGAATTCTGGGAGATTTCCAGGTTTTAGCTGTAGGTTGGCAACCCTTGGTGTATGTGTGCAGAGCACTTTAAACACCAAAGGGCCAAGCGGTTGCTAAAATCTGAGTAGAGCTAATATAGCCACTCCAGAGGAGTTAGGTGGCAATCCTAAAGGCACTTTCCCATGAGTAAGCCATACTGAATAAACGGGAATTTACTTCCAAGCAGACTAATTTAGGATTGCTCTCTTAGTATGTAGCTTATGTGCTACATACTCTCATTTCCCTATGTTCTGAACATGTTCTCCTTTCCCTCAATCCCTTTCCTTTTTTCCCTTTCTTATATGGTCTGAACACGCTTGGATAGGCATATGGCAAGCAAACAGAATATGGCCTCTTGAGCAATCAGAGCGGCATGCCACTTCTATGCTAGGCATAGATCCTGTATGTGTGTGTATATATGATCCTATATGTGTGTGTGTGCAAGAACGCACATATGTGTGTGTTGCCCTTGTAGCCACCTCCCACACCTGGGCCCGTGCCTCCTCTGGGCACAAGTCAATTATCGGCAGAGCTGCGATGGGGGAACCACATGCTTTCTGCTTGCCAAGGATACTTCAGCTGCTCAGCATTCCTTTTCACGCTCTTTTAGGAAAGAAAAATTAGAAACCCAAACACGTCTGTTTGCGCTACAAAAAAATGTTCACAAATAAGATTAATTATTCCCAGCTCACAAGCTCAAAATGCAGACTTTCAGATACTGTATTTTTAATCACATTTCAACAAACAAATTTCAGCAATTTGCATTTTTGATTTCCAAGTGTGATTTCTTTTCCCCCCAGTTTACTGTACAGCGATAATTATTCCCATCGCAAAAAACCCACAAATTTTGCTAAGGAACTTTGCAACAGTAAAAGCCCTGAAGCATCTTCCTCCATGCTGCTAAGTGTCAGCACTTGAGTTATTTAGGAAACCTCGTTTGATGCAGGAAACTGGGGTTGGGGGTTTCAAATGATGCTAGTTAAGGAATCACAATGCAGCATTTTTTGTTACGCTCATCTGGCTGGTGGGTGTGCTATTGCCATACCTGTTTAAAAATATACTGGATGTGTGCAATTTGCTTAAGCTCTGGAAAATATAAATAGAACCCAGAAAATTGTCCCATTGCCTTGTTAGCCCCTCCTGAGGCAAACAATGGGGTAGTTTTAGCCATGTTATTACATCCAGGTGACCACTCTTAATTGCATTACCAATTTCAAGGTGACCACTCATCACTGCCAGTCCCATCCAGAATATTGTTCCACTCCCTCCCTTTTTTGCTTTGGGAGCCTCACAGTCTCTCTCTGCACGAGGCATCTTACATGAGGATTCTCAAGTGTTGGGAGACACAATGTTAGCCGAGAAGCATAGTTTAAAAAGACAGAGCTAGCAGAGATCGCTTCTCAGAGGATTCGTTAATTTCATCTTCACCTCCCTGAAGGCTTTGTCAATTTCACTTCTCTACACAAAGGTAGTTTTAAAAGACAGAGCTGGCGGAGATTGCTCCTCAGAGGGTTTGTTCATTTCACCTTCGCCTCCCCAAAGGCTCTGTTAATTTCACCTTCCCTCCCTGGCTAAAAATGTGTCTCTCTACACTTGAGAGTCCCCATATAAGATGTCTCGTGTAGAGAGACCCTCAGACAACAACATCAGAATATGCAAAGCCAGATGGATTGTTACAACGCCAGGAAGGAACTGCATGTGTTTGGGTGTGTATGAAGGCAACCTCATGCCCCCTCCCCCCGTCCGTGCTGCCTTCAGAAATGCCACCACCAAACATATTCAGACTTTCCTGCATCCGTGGGTGTGTGCACTAACGTGGCTGTGCATATGTGTAAAGTTGAGATTTCCTCAATTCCCCCAGTCCTATTCTTAGCTCTGCCAGGAGTCTGCATAATGAGCCTGCATGAGGAGTAAAGTACGAGGGAAAGGCTTTGACATAGTTTGCTTTCTTGAACAGAAGATCTTCATTAATCTAGCCCTAGATATACTACAGAGCACAGAAACACAGGGAAAATGGTATCATAACAAGACTGCTGCCGATCTAAAAGAAGATTATAAAATATTCTAGCTAGGTTGTTTGAGAGTTACAGTTATTGCCTCGGCATCCCCTTCGGTAGGATGGGTGTGTAACTTTTCCAGGGCATAAGCAAGAGAGGCAAAACACTTCTCTATTCTTCCTTTTCCTGGTGGGACATGGCTTGTGCTCATCAAGTGTCAGTGATGCCCTTCAACTATATTGGACAAAAAGGTCAGTCGGTTCACAAAAGAATGAATTGCCATAAATCTGATATAAAAATCTGAACATTCACAAACTAGTGGGAGAACATTTTTATCTTCCAGGACATTCCATTGCTACCTAAGAGTAACAGTTTCTCAAGCAGAGAACTGTTCAGAGGGTGCTGAAATTGAGTCTGTTAGCAAATTTGGAACAATTGATCCTCCAGGGATAAATTGGGACTAGAGATGGGCACGAACCGAAAAAATGGTGGTTTGTTCAGTTCATGGTTCGTCGTGGTTCATAAATGATGAACTTTCACGAATTTGCCCCTATTCACAAACTGGTTTGTGCGGTTTGTGAAAACATCACTTTCAGGTTAGCAGAAGGTCTGCAGAATCCCCCTCGTTGCTTAGGAAACTGATTGATTGGTGACAGGCTGTCTGCAGCGATGAACCGAAATACAAACCAAACAAACTGGGCTAAAATTTGTCATGGTTCATGAGAAATGAGCTCCCACGAACCAGCCTGGTTTGTGATGAACTTTGGTTCATAATTCAGTTCGTGCCGTCCTCTAATTGGGACATAGGATTTTTTCTCTCATTACAGATGCTAATTTTATGCACTTTGCACCTATGTTCTGTCAACTTAATTATAACATGTATTACAGCCTGCTTCCTGACAATCTAATTTGCAATACCCCTCCAACCCTCTTCCTGGATTTTAAAGACTCCTACCTTTTTCTACTCCATGTGTCTAACAAAGGGAGCTTTGACTCCTGGAAGCTCACACCCTGGAAATCTAGTTGGTCTCTAAAGTGCTACTGGATCTGAATCTTGCTCTTCAGGGGGATGCTTCTCCCTGGCATCAAATGGATTTCCTAAATCAAAATGATAACCCAAAGGAATGTGTTCCTCTAGTAGGAAAAATGGGTTCACTAACAAGGAAAATAAATAGACATGGTCATGAACTGGAAAAAAAATGAACCAGGAGATTCGAGGTTTGTACAGTTTTATGAACCACGAACCACGAACTTTCACGAACTTGCCCCAGTTCCTGAAATGGTTCGTGAAAACATCACTTCCAGTGCAGCAGCAGGTCTGCAGAATAGAGGTGTGAGCTTCCGATTTCCCCCTTTTAAACGCCAGCTGCTTTTCAGTTGATGGGAGGGGAATCCCCAACAACAAATGACTGTTGCCAAGCGGTTCCTAAGACGAGCTTTTAAAATCATATAGTTTTTTTGGTCTTTTTTAATGAGGAGGGATGTTTTGAGGGGTCTCCTAAAATCTGGAATCCCATAATCAATCAGAACAAGGCTTGATCAAACATCAGTAGGTGATTGGACAGAACCTTCCTGAAAAAGTATATAAGGAGCAGACAGAGAGAGAGGTCTGACAGGGAGAAAGGGTTGGCAGGGAGAGGGGCTGACGAGAAGTGGCTGAAAAATCAAGATCACTACCAGCAGGGACCTTCCAAGAGCTGGATGAGTGAGAGTCTGAAGGCAAGGAGGATTTACCATCAAAGAAAAGGGAGGATAAAGAGCAAAGATAACATAAGAAGTGGCAAGAAGATCTGTCTGAAAAGATGGGAAGAATGCCTCAGCAGGTCCAGAGGGAAGGCTACTAAGCAGTCTGAGGCAGTCCTCAGCATCAATAGGAACCAAGGGGGACATATTCTCCATCACTAAGCCCGTGAAATACTGGGTGGGGTGGAGAAGTAAGGAATTCTGACCTTTTCATGTTAATAGAACATCTTAGTAAGAATCCTTTACTGGGGGGCATATATGTTTGATTTGCAACTGTTTAAAATATTTTTCTTCTATTTAAGGCATAAGTCTTTATTTTCAGGGGACCTGACTATCTGCTGAGGCTTGCAAATCCTTTGGGGTTTCATTGGGTCATCAGAAGTGGTATCCCTGAGTGTAAAGTATAGTTCTTTTGTGTTCCTTTTTATTGCCACAGCTCTTTTTGATCCCCTGGAAGGATATGAAATCTGCTGGGAATGATATTTCCAGGGGTCAGAAGGAGATGCAGTCAGTAGTGGAAAGGCACACTTCTGGGATCATTCCACACACAGATGGTAAGAGAATGCCCAGTATTTCTATCTCTACGCTTATTTCCTCACTCTTCATCCCAAGCCATCCTTGAACCACAAAGCCATCTCTTAAATGGTGGTAGCCAAGTCAGTAGAAGGTACTTTCCCCCCTTGTTCTTTTATTTTGAGCAAGAAGCATTCTGCCGCACCACCAGTTTGGTTTAATGTAATTGTGATGTCGTTCTACAGGCTGTTTTTATAAAGGGATTGTAATCACGCTTTGCTTATAACTTTAGATACAAAACTGAATTTTGTAATAAGACTTAAATTTATTGTTTTTTGTTAATGTATACTTTGTTAGTCTTCACAGTTATATTTTCTTTTTTGTATTAGCTTTTCACTGTGATTCTCTCTTTATACATTGCATTACCAGTTTCAGCGGTCAGCTGTCGAACACAGGAACTCGTGCAAAAACTCCTATTAATATTAAATATTCTTATAAAACAGTAAAGCAAAGGCAATAATTACAACTTCCTTTATAGTTGTCTTTGCACTCTATTTCCTATTCACTGGCCTTCAGGATCCTGGACTAGATAGACCACTGGTCTGATCCAATGGATCTCTTCTGTTCCGAATGTACCATGCCAATATTGTGAAATATTTTTGGATTCCCTCACAGTGGTCATTTTCACACATTTTTAGCATCATGCAAAATCAGGCAAAGCTCATGGAATGAGGATGTCTTCGTTGTGCAATTTCTGACATCATCACACCACGAAAACGGAATCTTGACAGGGTGAAGTCAGAAATTGTGCCATGAAGTCGCCTTCGTCCCATGAGTTTTGAGCAATTTTGTGCGATGTTAAAGACGTGTGAAAACGGCCAGTGTTTAATTCTGACCTTTTACATAGTGATTTATTAAAATGCATTAATTAAAACAAAATGTATTATGGGCTGATAGAGCTAGTTTGGATTGCAGAATATTTTAACTCTTCCGTCCCTGAAAACACTGTAACATTTCCCCATTAAAAACAAAAAACAACAAAAGAGAAGCCTTGTACTCCTTTTCGGAAATCGACTGTGTGGCAACATTCTGAAATCCCCATTTGCGTCTCTTCCAGGGCTAAAGAGCATACAAGGCTTAATGGCATTGTAAAAGTAATTCTGGAAATAGAAAAGAATTACTGAAATCCTCTCACCCTTTGTTTCTTCCTAGAGATGGTAGCTTTGGCTTGCTTGATCTTTTTATAGGCCAGAACTTACTTGACAAATATTCTCCATTTCTCCTGACAAATAAAATCTGCAATAAGAGCAGGAAATGACTCATGCCTATGCTCATAAATATTGTTCTATAAAGAACAAGGAACATTACACCTAACCCATGTTAACCTCCTTTGGGTTGTATAGGCTGTTCAGAGAGCAGTTGGGGAAAATATCTTAAGCGAGTGCACTCTCTAGCTTTTCTAAAACAACCCGGCTCTCCTCTGGGGTCTTCAGTTTTCCCCTGCTGTTTATAGTTGTGTTTGTTCATTTAAAAAGAAAATTCCACATCTTTGTTCAGACACGTAGCCAAATCTATAGACTTATTTACTTCATTTATACCCCACCTTTGTTCCCAATGGGGACCCAAAGTTGCTTCTACTATTTTCCTCCACTCTGTTTTATCCTTGCAACAACTAGGTCCTTTTACGTGATGGAGAATGTGTGCCCTTCTGCTATCTGCATAAATAAAAGACCTGCCTCCTTCTCAATTGAGACAATGGCTGATTCCGCACACGTTGGATAATGCACTTTCAATGCATTTTATCAATCGTTTGAGGTGGATTTTTTGTTCCGCACATGAAAAAATCCATTCCAAATGATCTATAAAGAGGATTGGAAGTGCATTATCCAACATGTGCAGAATCACTCATTGAGGGAAAAGGGTACAGGGTCTCCAGCAAACAGCCAGGATCAGCTGGGCTGGAGAAGACCCTCTTGGTGTGGGAGCTGGATAGCAGCAAGCTGTCTAGGACTAGCACAAGGCAGGTTAGAGAGCTGTTGAACTAGCAAAATGATACTGAGCTCAACTGAAGACTTTTACATGGAGCTGAGAACTCTACCTCTTTCTGTAGCTACAGTTGGGCCCTGGATCCTGCAAAGATCTAGAAAGTGGGCTTGCCTCCTCCATGAGACTGAAACATTAGATGCCTTGAGCTGCCAGGCAATTGATCTTTTGTCTGGTTAAGGTTTCGGTTCTGGCTACCCATCTTCTTTCTTCCTGCATCTCAGGAAACATTCTGAAAATGCTGAAGGAGAACAAGTCAGAGGGCTCTTTGTTTGCTTGTTCCATTGGCTCTTAAAGAGGAGGCAGGGAAGGCATGTGGGTTTTGTGACGACACTCTGAGTCTCTCTACACAAGACATGTTACCTGGAGACATCCAAGTGTAGGGAGACACAATGTTAGATGGGAAGGGTAGTTTAAAAAGACTGAGCCGGCAGAGATGGCTCCTCAGAGGGTTTGTTAATTTCATCTTTGCCTCCCCTGAGGCTTGTCAATTTCACCTCCCCTTTGGGGACACAAAGATGAAATTAACAAACCCTCTGAGGGTCTTTGCTGGCTCTGTCTTTTTAAACAACACTCATGCAGAGAGGTGAAATTGACAGAGAGCACAAAGAAAAGTAAATTATCTGCAGTAGTCAGACTTGTGTATGCATCAGAAGCATTATTGGGAAGAAATATTCTTTATGTGCACTTTCCTAAAATAATTTCTGAATTTTCTTTTAAGCAAAATGTAAGTTTAATTATATATATATATATATGGGAGAATATATATATATGGGAGAAGAAGATTTCCTGTCCCCAGCATGCCTTACCTAATGGCACTTCAACAGCCATTTGGGAGAAAAAATAAATACATGTAGCAATGATACACAGTAATGGTTGTTGTGGGTTTTCTGGGCTGTATTGCCGTGGTCTTGGCATTGTAGTTCCTGACGTTTCGCCAGCAGCTGTGGCTGGCATCTTCAAAGGTGTAGCACCAAAAGATAGAGAAGTTAGGTCACAAGGTCTACAGGAAACCAACTCACACTGATCGGTACTTACACGAAAACTCCAATCACCACCCCCGACAGAAAAGAGGCATAATGAAAACATTAGTGGATCGTGCAAGACGGATATGTGAGCCACACTTTCTCAATGAGGAAATTAATCATCTAAACCACGCACTTCAGGCAAATGGCTACTCCAGAAATGAAATCCGAAGAGCAATCAAACCCAGGATGAATCAAACAACCAAGGAAAAACAGTCTCCTACAGGAAAAGTGTTTTTGCCATATATCAAAGGAATTACTGATCAGATGGGAAAGCTTATGAAAAAGCATAACCTCCAAGCAGTATTCAGACCCACCTGAAAAATACAACAGATGCTGCGATCAGCAAAAGACAGTAGAGACCCCCTCACCTCTGCAGGAGTATACCGTATACCCTGCAGCTGTGGACAAGTTTACATCGGGACCACAAAGCGTAGCATCCAGACAAGAATAAAAGAACATGAAAGACACTGCAGACTTGGACAACCGGAAAAATCAGCAGTGGCTGAACATAGCCTAACTCAAACAGGGCATGGTATCTTATTCCAGGACACCAAAATACTGGACAACACTTCCAACTACTTTGTCAGACTGCACAGGGAAGCCTTGAAATTCACAAGCATAAGGAAAACTTCAACAGGAAAGAAAAAGAGTCCAGTAGCACCTTTAAGACTAACCAATTTTATTATAGCATAAGCTTTCGAGAATCAAGTTCTCTTCATCAGATGCCTGATCAAAACTGGGCAGATACAGAAGAGGAGGGGGAAAGAGAGGGAAGGAGGGGAGCATAAATCACAATGCTGAAGGAGTTTATCCTCCCCTCCTTCCCTCTCTTTCCCCCTCCTCTTCTGTATCTGCCCAGTTTTGATCAGGCATCTGACGAAGAGAACTTGATTCTCAAAAGCTTATGCTATAATAAAATTGGTTAGTCTTAAAGGTGCTACTGGACTCTTTTTGATTTTGCTACTACAGACTAACACGGCTAACTCCTCTGGAACAGGAAAGAAGAAACCTTAAGAATGAACAGAGCATGGTTTCCAGTTCTGAAAAACACCAGGCTAACAAAACACTCCACACCCGACAATAGCCCTGCAGAGAAGATTAGCACATCAAGCACCAATCCATATGCAAAAGAACCTCCTCAGGATACAGTGAAGCCTCCCGCCATTAGCATTCCACACCCTGGGAAACTCTTACAGGATGACTCAGCTCAGTCCCACCCCTCCTGAGTAGATATAAATGACCTGCCACATCTTTTCCACACTGTGACACTGAGAGATCTCTATCTTTTGGTGCTACACCTCTGAAGATGCCAGCCACAGCTGCTGGCGAAACGTCAGGAACTACAATGCCAAGACCACAGCAATACAGCCCGGAAAACCCACAACAACCATCGTTCTCCGGCCGTGAAAGCCTTCGACGATACACAGTAACTTCCAGGGAAACTTCATGCTTCTCTAGGAATTGCCAGAAACTCTGAAGTAAAAAACTATAGAGTTTCCAATGATTCCTAGAGTGGTGTGATGTTACTTCTTAGTAGTCCCAGAAGTGATTTCACACCATCACTGACAGACCCCCCCCCATCCCCACCCCACCCCGTCTCCCACTGGAAACCCTACTGCAGGGGGCACTGTATAAATATTACTTTAGGAACATGGTAAAGGAGGGCAGTGAATGTAATGATGACCACAGAAACAGATGGCTTACTTTAGAAGAAGATTAGACAGATTCACGGAGGAGTGATCCGCCAATGGCAACTAACCACAATGACTAAAGAGAAACTCCTTTGAGAGGCCATATCAGATGTAAACCAGTACTGGAAGAAAACAGCAAAGGAAGACTCTATACACTGTTTACTGGATTAGACAGAGCTTGTTCAGAACCAGCCGGGCCCCTCTTAGGCCATGCTATGTTGTCTTATCCTAGGATAGGGTCCCAGTCTGCCAACATAGGGAAGCAATCAAGTTAGCCTGCTCAAGTGGGACGTAAAGGGAGAATTATGGTTGTTAGATAACTATTAATTTTATAGAAGGGAGGAGATACTGATCTTTACAAGAAGAGAAGAGATAAGTTAGAAACATAATGCAATTGATAATTTGATGTTAGACTTTTTTAGTTTAATATATACTATATATTCTAGTGGTATATGAAGATAGTTAAGAATAGAAAAAGAGATATAAGTAGTAGATTTAGACAGCGGGTTGGAAAACTGTTGGAAGTCTTAGATAAAGGGGGGAGGGGAAAGGGTGGGGGAATATGGAAAGAAGGGTTCTAAGTAAAAATTTGTAATATTGAAATGTTACTCACCCAATAAAATTAAAAAAAAAAAAGTTAGCCTGCTCAACATGTCCCTGTTGCTATATCTTCGATAGCGTAGTAGTGGATCATGTATTTCAGTTACAGCAAAGTAAACCGGCACAGTAAAAATGAGAAAACTCGGTACCTTAAGACACTTCATGTCCCATTGACATGAACTGGAGAGATGAAAAAGCATTTGTTTAAAACACATCTGATGACTATAAGCAAAGCCCAACCTGTTCATGGATTCTAGCAGTTAGAATTTGCAAAATGTGGCTTTTGCCCAGGATTTCACATTTTCAGCTTCTGGATGGCTTTTGGGTGCTGATAAAATGTTGATTTTTTTAAAAAAAATGTCTCCAATATTTTTGTGGTTTTACTGATTGGATTGTTTTATTGCAGGTGACTCTTAGAAGTGTACAAGCTGAAGTAAAAAATGTAACAAATCAGTAAACTCAGAGGAGTGTGACACAATTCGTTATCCATAATAGATCGATCACCCACCAAGCAGCTCCTAGACTCTTATGAGCTCAATAAACGTCCTCATTTGGTTACCTACTATGAACTGAAAAAAATGCGTGTGTGTTAAATACATGGCAGATCATGGCTGCAGTGCATTGGCTTGCATCCTGTGACATCCTTTCTCTTGTGCTTCTCTCAGGTGACTGAGGAGGCTGTCCTCCTCTATGGTGTTTGCTTTTCCATTTGGGGACAGGCTCAAATGGTTTCCCTTTGCTGCTGCAGCTGCTGATACACTATGGGGACAGTGGTGCTTCCACAAGTTTCCACATGGTAGGTTTCCCTGCCATTTCACTTCCCCAATCGTTGAGGCCACTGGGGCTTTTCCAGATTCCTTACAGTTATTCCTAGAGTGGCACGGGATTAGGACACAATTCAGCAGCTCCTATGCCTCTCTGATACCTTTACCTATTCACAGGGGTCATTTCGTAGAAAAAGAGCTGGAGGAACTCATTAGCATAACTCGTTAGCATAACTCATTAGTATATGCCACACCCCTTGCCATCACCAGAAGTGTGTCATTAGCATAACTGATTTGCATATGCCACACTCCCTGACATTACCTATCCTGGCTGTTTTGGACCCAATCCTGGCCATTCAGGGCCGAAATTGAGCCTAAAATGGCAAAAAGGGGCTGAAAATGGCTGAAAGGGGGCCCAAAATAGTCTGCTGAGTGGGAGAGTGATCCACCACCCGTCAGAGGCCCAATCCGGGCTCTTTTGGCCCCAATCCAGGCTGAAATGGGCCCAAAATGGCTGAGAGTCAGGTGGGTAGGGACTCCTGATATGTGACCTCTTTGGGGAACTGCTGGAACTGCGTTCTGGCGCATTCCCCCTCAAAATGAGCCCTGCCTATTCAAGATATTTTAACCCCATATTTAGGCCATTTCCACACGCCCTTAAAGGGATGGCTCATTCACTGAATACTGGCAGCTTTTCCCCAGGAAACCAGACGTATCCATTTGCAAAACATTTGCAGGCCATTTGGCTTCCATTTTTTCAGCACCTTGTCTGGGAATACACTTTCCGTGATCACAGAAAAGGTGCCACTAAAACCCACCGAAGCTGAATGTCCCACAAAGGTTTTGCAAATGGAGACGTCGCCAGTGTTCCGTGAGTGGGCCGTTCCTTTAAGGGCATGTGGAAATGGCCTTTGTCCACTTTGTTGGCAGTATTCCTTTTCTTAAATAATAAAAAAAAAACAGGAATAACAACAACAAACATACAAGAGTCACATATAAGGCTGCACTGATTTTCACCAATTCCCCCATCAGAACTTGGGAGAGCCCCTGAAAAAGGTGCTGGTACTGGTGAGTTCCATCATCATCATCAACAACAACACTAGATTTATATACCGCCCTTCAGGATGACTTAATGCCCACTCAGAGCAGTTTACAAGTGTGTTATTATTATCCCCACAACAATCCCCCTGCGAGGTGAGTGGGGCTGAGAGAGCTCCAAGAGAGCTGTGACTGACCCAAGGTCACCCAGCTGGCTTCTATCAGAGGAGTAGAGAATCAAACCTGGCTCTCCAGATTAGAGTCCTGCTGCTCTTAACCACTACACCAAACTGGCTCCCCCCAAAAATCCCCCTTCCCCTAATATTCTGATGAAGGAATCATGTGGGATGGGTGGATCATGAGGGAAGTAGCCACAGTGGCATGCCTCCCTCAAGACCTGCATTACGGATCTGATTACATCTCACATAATGCAATCCTGCAGAACTTTGTCATTTGTATGATGTTTGTCTTGGGCTTATTAACAGCATCTGGACTTAGGCCTGATGCCATCCTGCGTCAAACCTGCATTTCCTTTCCAAAGAACGGGTGGACTTTCTGAACTTATTTTTCCACAGTCTTTCGATGAGTTTCAAGAAGGTCAGGTTCATTTGCAATACAGAATAACATGACCCAGAAAGCAGCTCGATATTTTTAGGTCAAATCAAAAGCCCAATATAATCTTGAGTGTCTTTAATTATCTTTTATTCTTTACTTCCATTCCCCCTGATTAATGACCTGTTATTCCAGCTGCACACATGCGTTTGCTCTAGGAAGATTCTCAGAGCCTTAACTTTCTTGTAAGATGATTGGTTTATTTTGCAAAGATTAGTGGCATCTTCCCTTGCCACTGGCAGGGCAAGCGTTTGCATGCATAATTGAGACTTGCCCAACAGAGCTTGGGCAACTCACAATTATGCATGCAAAAATGACTTTCTTTGGATGTGGACCATTAGGTTTCAGAAGCACCAGTCTTCATTTTTTTTTTAATTCTATTAAGGTCGAAGCAAATGTTCTTTTATTTTTAACACTTCAGAAACAGGGAGGTTATGTCTGTTCATGCTAACTGGGGCAGACCTGCTGCTTTGAAGACCTTGAAATTATATTTGTTACTTTGTGTGTGATAACATGCTCTTTGACAACAAAGAGAGTTTCGGATGGGTAGCCATGTTGGTCTGTGACAGAACAGCTAGATTCAAGTTCAATAGCACCTTAAAGACCAACAAGAATTTCCGTGAATAATCTTTTGAGATTGACAGAGAGAGTGTTTTGAGAGTCAACACTTTGACTCTTTAAAGCTTATTCCTGAAAATCTTTTGGTCTTTAAGGTGTTTCTGGACTCGAATTTTGCCAGTGACGAATCTATCACATTTTTATCACATTCTTCTTCTAAGGTGTTGTACATGGTGCTCATCTTCTCCATCTTCTCACAACAACCCTGCATGGTGTATTATGTTCAGAGACAGAGATCGGGCCAAGGTCATCCCATGAAGGTCATGGCTGAGTGACAATTTAAATATAGGTTCCCCTAGTCCTTGTCTGACACACTAACCTCTGTGTCATACTGACAACCTGGTAGCATCCCATTCTTTTTATTCCTAAGATATCCCATCTTTCCTGGTGATATAAATAGTATGCAGCTACCCAAAAACTGTTTTTGTAGGGATAAGACTTCACGGTTGCACATGGCAAACCATGTTATTATATGGATTGTCTTCATATCACCAACATTAGCATCTGAGCAGGATGCGAGCCAGGACTGGTTTCAAAACATCTGATTGAGTTGAAAAATAGCACATGGCAGTGCACCAGCCTTCTGGCCTTGATATGATGCGTAGATAGTAAATTTCAGAGCCCCTGCAAAAGAGAGTCACTGTGCAGCACAGGGCTGGTGGTGTCTTCTCATGTTGGCTGAGGCTGTTTATAGAATCAACAGAGGATGGGCCGTGGCTCATCTGTTTTGCATGCAGAAGGCCCCAGGTTCGATCCCCTAGCATTCTCAGTTAAAAGGTGATATGAAAGATCACCACCTGAGATCCTGGATAGCAGCTGCCAATCTGAGTAGATAAGACTGGCCTTGAGAGCCTGAGGTTTTGACTCAGCATATGCATGAGTGTTTGTGTGTATTTGCTCTGCTTGTTGAAGGTCCTAGCCTCTGTGTTCAGAATCTGCAATTTTAATAATGGTGTGTATGGCGAAATGGGGCCTTTCCTCCCACTGGTAGACCTTGCTCTGCCTACCCCTCCCTTTTCGCCTCTGGCCAAGCACCTGAAGGGGCTGTCTCCCTTTGCTGTCTCCGGGTCTCCCTGTATGGGGTCCTGGTTAGGCGGGACAGCCTCCTAACCTCCCTCCTCTGCTAGTGGGCCCAAGTGGTTGGGGGACCAGTGGAACAGAAGATCTTTCTTCCTTCATAAATTCCAAGACTCATTTATTTAACTTCTAACTATACACAGGCAAATATACAGTGAACGGAAGGAATAATAAAATATAAACAGAAACCCCTACTCTAGCTCCCTTGTGCCCTAATTAGATGTTGTGTAGGGCAGGCCCAGTCCTTTGGTACCTGGGGTTACATTAGATCTACCTCTCCCCTCAGAGCCATCCCTCTCTCTCAACTCTCCAGCCACCAACTGTCACCTTCCAACTCCCCTCCACCAACTGACTCGCTCTCCCTCCAATCACATTCTACTCCAGAACTGGCCCCTCCCGTTGGCAGCCCATAGAAAGGTAACTCCACAAACAGAATGGCGTCTCTCCACAGTGTGCTTATGTATCACTCTTCTGGACAGATTAGTGCCACACTCAGAGTGGTGAACAAAGTCAGTGTTATTATTTTCCCCACAATACAACTAGGGAGCTGGAGCCGAGAGGAGTGGCTTACCCAAGGCCACCTGCAGAGTTTATGGCAGTAGTGGGATCCAAACCAGCAGAGTGCTGGCTCAGAGCCCAGCCACTTAACCACTATGCTACAGCAGTTTAAAGGGTCAGGTACTAGCTGACATGAAAGACCTCTGCCTGAAACCATGAAGAGCTGCGTCCGGTCAGAGAAGACAATCTCGATAGACAAGTGGTCTGACCCGGTATATGTTGTGTTCATTTCTGTTCCCCATGGGTACAATCTGGAACCACCACTGTAGACACAGAAGACCTGATGAAATAAACAATATATCATATGACAGAACAGTAGACAATGGTATTGCTGAATTTATGTCACAGCAGTGTAAATATTTTTATTTGCAGATGTGGTTTTCAGAGTGTGGTCATTCACACACATCTGTCTATTGCGCCAGAGCCTTTTTTCTCTGTGTATTAATCTCACTAGACTCTGACCATCTTCTGTAAAGTATTATTGAAGACAGAGGCATTGGCAACAGTTAGAAATATGAGTCTGGACTCCTGGGGCCATATCATCTGATGTTTTAAGTTAAGGTATCTCCATTGGAAGCTAATGGCATTATCCCGATAGAGGCTGGCTCCCGGCTTCTATTTCCAGGCCAATTTGCTTTCTGACCTCTGGCAAGCTTTTCAGCAAATTAAAATGCACATGCCATTTAAGTACTGTAATTGGTCTCAGTCTACCTGGAAAAGACCATATTTATTTTATAGGGGTCTCTTTGAAGCTTAATTAACTAATGCTTTTAAAGTAATCTAAGACCCTCTGATGAACAATAAAAATGTTTTCCTTTTTCACTCCCCATTCAATATTTTATGAATGGGTGAACTAATAGGTCTCCAGCATCCTGTAAGAGTATCTGTGATTTCCCAACTGACAAATCTTTAATTTTTTTCCCCTCCTGTTTCTACAATTTCATTTTTTTAAGAAGAAATGTATTGGCTAAAATCCAATGAGGCAAATACCAGCACTGTCCCCCCCCCCCCCCGTTTAAATGTAGCTCCTCATGTTGTATGCACTCTATGGGCGAAGCTATAAGTGACGAATGACACTTGAACGGCAAGTGTATTTCTCCCTGTTCACTTGCGCTCCACTCAATCCACTTGCCGTTCAAGTGTCATTCGTCACTTGTAGCTTGGCCCTGAGTCTCAGGCCATCCTGAACTTCTGAGGTGGAGTATGACTTTTCTTCAGATGCAAGTACCATAGGTGTCATGCTACAGACAAGTGTATTCTTCCCACAGATGTGTCTCTTGGAGATGCTGTGCTCCAATCTAACTGAGGACCACTTTGATAGGTTTTATTTACTCAAACAGGCTGCCTCATTACGTTAATACCAGAGAACAGACAAGTAGTATGGGAATTGTATCATTCTAAATCCTTTTCATACCACCTGAATAATAGGAGCCCACTTTAAAAGAACCCCTGTTACAGCTGCCAAGAAACTTGGTGTGTGTGTGTGTGGGGGGGAGCTTTGATTCTTCAATACTGCCTCATAAAGAAACGTATTTACTTTAGACGTTTATACTGCCCTCCCCACAGCGGGCTCAGGGCAGATTACAACAAATTTTAAAAAATTATATAATGTAAGGCATATGTTGTTGTTTTCTCACAAAAGTGCACCAGCCATACAGAGAAGGAATCCCCAGTAGCTAAGTTCAACGTGTATTGTTTTATGCCTCTGAAGGAATGGAGTCTCATCTAGATACTGAAGGCTCTTGGCCCAGGTTAGTATTTTCACCATTTGTTCATATTCTAATAACTAGGGTTGCTGTTCGGTCCTTACCGTTTCTCCACAGAGCCTGACCTTCCTTCATCTTTGACTGACACTCCAGGTCCAAAAGAATCTTTGAGTCTTCTTGTTGAGGAAAACAGAAAAGGATTCTTTATAACTTTTCAAGATGGGGCCGTGAGTCAGAGGTCGGCTCTTAACCAGCTCTGCAATGGTCAACTAAACCCCATTGAAAGTGGAAAGCAAAATGTCCTTCAAGATTAGAGATGGTCATGAACCAAAATATGAACCAAAATTAAGCATGAACAAGGCCGGTTCGTGGTTCATGAACCATGGTTCGTCAGATCCCATTTCTGACGAACAGCCACAAAGTTTTATGCTGGTTCATTTGGTTCATTTTTTGGTTCGTCACTGCAGACAGCCTGGTGCCAGTCAATCAGTTTCCTAGGTAACAGGGGATGGACTTCCTGCAGACCTTCTGCTGACCCAGAAGTGAACTTCTGCTGGCCCAGAAGTGACTTCTGCTGACTGGGAAGTGATGGTTTTCTGACCTTGATGTGATGTTTTCACAAACCAAATGAACCGGTTCACGAACCAGGGGCAGGTTCATGAAAGTTCGTGGTTCGTGAAATTTGACGACCCACGAACTACATGGTTTGGGTTTTTTTCAGTTCGTGCCCATCTCTATTCAAGATCTCCGCCTTACCACCCAACATCACTTACATCTCATGAGTTCAGTTTCATTTTGTTCCATTTCCTGCTATTTGACCACAGCAGTCAGGCGGTAACTGAAGACCTCTACCACCAGGGGATTTGGATAGCACTATATAGAGCTGGGTGTCATCAAGATATTGATGACATCCAATTCCATAGCTACGAATGATTTCTCCTAAAGGCTACACATAGATGTTGAATGCCGTAGGAATAAGATTGCACTCTGTGGAACTGCACAAGATAACTCCCACCATGAAGACAGCTAGTCTCCAACAGTGACCCTTTGGGTCCATTCTATTGAGGAAAGATTTAAACCAGTCCAAGGCTCATCCCATGGGACCCTACTTCTGCTCCCAAATGCTTCAACAGGATGGCATAATCTACTGTATCAAAGGCTGAATAAGTAGGTCTTGAGAGGGAAGAGAGCCGAAAGTGGAGTTGCTTTTGGATTTCCAAAAGTTGGCAACAGGCAAGTGTTTCAGATCAAAGCCCAAAGAAACCCATGGTTTAAAAATGATTGTTTACACTTTCTTAAGGGATAAGCTCTATCTGGCTTGAAGCAGCTATGCGGTGATTACCACTTTATTTAAAATATACACCATCAAAGACTTTTCCAATTAGAATTTTATAGGAAGCCTGGCTTTTTTTTTCCTTAGTAAGGAATCTATAAAGGATCATTAGCGTACGGCTGCTGTCCCACTCCTGCCATAACTATTTAGATGGAAATTTCCAGTCTGTTTTTGAGTGCATGGTCACTGCACCAGAGCAGTGCTAAATAGGGCTTGTAATGAGTTATTCCTCCTTTGGTCTTCTGATGGTTTAAAGCTCACTTGATCTATTTGCACCATTTGAGTCTATTGATCCTAAGTACTTCTTTACTTTCTGAAAGAGCATATTGGGTTTATTATTATTTGACTTAGCCAGAGTATTTTCAGGATTCTTTTCCTTCTGCCTTTTCATTTTTGCCACTGGCAAAGCCTGTTACCCTGCCGTAACTGTACAGGTCTTGATAATTGAAACTATAGTTTTAAAAAAAATCACCATATGCTTCTTGGGATTTTAAAGGAAGAAAAGCCTGCTCCTAGAAGCTTATCTTTTGGGGTATAAGACAGCAGGGGAAGACTAAATCTGCTCGTATTATTATCTCAGTCAGACCCAGAATCCATGCTCTTCAGCCCAGGGAAAAGCTCGCTGATTATTTCACTAACAGTAGCACCTTTATAGAAATCATAGAGTTGGAAAGTGTCGAAGGCTGATTCCGCACACGTTGGATAATGCACTTTCAATGCACTTTATCAATCGTCTGAGGTGGATTTTTTGTTCCGCACACAAAAAAATCAGTTCCAAATGATCTATAAAGAATATAGGAAGTGCATTATCCAACGTGTGCCAAATCACTCTTAGAGACAATAAAGTCCAACCCCTTGCCCAAGGAACAGCCTAAAAGCTCCTTGAAGACTGCCAACGAGGGGGAACATTGCATCACCCTTCTGCCTTTTCATATAGCTGAACTTTCTTAGGTTAAAGTGCCAGTTTATCTTTACTACAGATTGATGTAACACACTCCTATACATTGCAAACCAAGCCTCAGGTTGGTTTGTGATTGGGTTTGGAGAACCTCGGGGGTCAATTACGAGCATGTTAGGGTATAATTTTCTAATTTGGTACATTTTTTCTTTAGAGTGCAACAATAAATGAAGAGCAGTGTGTGAATGCAGTCCTGTATCTACTGCAATATTTGTAGTTTATCACACAATTTTAGAAGTAAATTCTGATCCAATATTTTACCTAGAATAATTCTAACACTGAATAATGGACTATATTATATTAAAAAAAATTCCTCCCCCCCTTCTTCTTTTGTTGCAGCTCTAGATAAAACACCGGGAGCACTGCATGATTGGTTTCTATATGTGTGGGTGTGTTTGATCATAAATTGTTTACAATTGACCACTGAGGAAGACCTTCGGGCCAAAATGCATCTGGTCGGTTTTTACTGTACCATGGTCTATTTGTGTTGGTCATTGCACTGTACCATCATCTGTATTTTGAGATGTTTTAGCAAGTTTTAGTATGTATATGTAGCCTGCCATTCAGGCCTTATGTTTTAAACTTGTTTTTAATCTATATTGGTGCACATCTGTAACAAATACTCTCTTATATATATATTTAGGTTGTTACTTAACCCCTCTATTTTGTTCCCCTGCTCGTTTGGAATGAGGAAGAACCCACCACATCCCTAGGCAGCCGATTCCACTGCTGGATTACTCTTGACGTGAAGAAGTTTTTCCTAGCATTCCTCCTGTAGTTTAAACCCATTACTGCGAGTCATATCCTCCCTTGCCACCAGGAACAGCTCCCTTCCCTTCTCTAAGAGACGGTGTTTTAAATACTTAAAGACAGCAAACATGTCTCCCCTCAATCTCCTCCTCTCCAAACTGAACATTCCCAGGTCCCTCAGTCTTACCTCATAGGGCTCGGTCTCCAGGCCCCTGATCATCCTGGTTGCTCTCTTCTGCACCCGTTTCAGTTTGTTCACATCCTTTTTAAGTGAGGCATCCAGAACTGTACACAATACTTCAGGAGGGGCCTGCCCCAGATGGTATATAGTGGGACAATGGCATCCTGTGGTTTGGATGTTATGTCTTTGTTAATATACTGCAAGGTTGTGTTTGCCTTTTTGCTGCTGCATCGCACTGACTGCTCACAATTTAGCTTCCCATCCACCTATATCCCAAGATCTTGTCCACAGACACTGCTACCCAGAAGTGTATCCCTCATCCAGTATGCAAGCTTTGCATTTTTGTTATCCATGTGAAGAACCTGACGCTACTCATGTTAAATCACACCTTATTCAAATCTGCCCACTTTTCCACTGTGTTCAGATCTCATTAAATCTATCCCTGTCTTCAAGGGTTTTTGCTACTCCTCTCAGTTTGGTGTCTGTGGCGAAATGGGGCCTTTCCTCCCACTGGTAGACCTTGCTCTGCCTACCCCTCCCTTTTCGCCTCTGGCCAAGCACCTGAAGGGGCTGTCTCCCTTTGCTGTCTCCGGGTCTCCCTGTATGGGGTCCTGGTTAGGTGGGACAGCCTCCTAACCTCCCTCCTCTGCTAGTGGGCCCAAGCGGTTGGGGGACTGTGTGGAATAGAAGAGCTTTCTTCCTTCATAAATTCCAAAACTCATTTATTGAACTTCTAACTATACACAGGGAAATATACAGTGAATGGAAGGAATAATACAACCTAAAAAGAAACCCCTACTCTATCTCCCTCATGCCCTAATTAGATGTTGTGTAGGGCAGGCTCAATCTCTTGATACCTGGGGTTACACTAGATCTACCTCTCCCCTCAGAGCCCTCTCTCCTTCAACTCTCCAGCCACCAACTGTCAACTTCCAACTCCCCTCCATCAACTGACTCGCTCTCCCTCCAATCACATTCTACTCCAGAACTTGCCCCTCCCCTCTGCAGCCCATAGAAAGTTAACTCCACAAATAGAATGGCGTTTCTCCACAGTGTCATTTGCAAATTTAATGAGGAATCCCTTCACACCCTCGTCCAGATCATTTATTTAAATATTGAAAAGCACTAGGCCCAGAACCCAGCTCTGTGGCACTCCACTGGACATTTCCCTATTATCAGATGTGATGCCATTGACAACTACTCTTTGGGTACAGTTATTCAGCCAGTTCCCTATCCACCTAACCCTCCTAGAGTCCAGTCCAAAGTCCACCAGTTTACCCATCAAAATATATTGGGGAACTTTATCAAAGCTTTACTGAAATCCAGGTAAACCACATCAACAGTATTCCTGCAATCCAGTAAGTCTGTCACTTGATCATGAAGGAGATGAGTTTGGTCTGGCAGGATCTGTTGAGAACAAATCCATGCTGACTTCCTTGTATCACCATGTTGTCTGTCTGATGCTTCTTCTAGGATCTTCCTAGGGACAGAGGTCAGGCTGACTGGCCTATAGTTCCCAGGATCACCCATTTATCTTTTCTTGAAGATTGGGGTGATACTTGCCCTCCGTCCTCCAGTCTTCTGGCACGTTACCTGTCCTCCAAGAGGCCAGGAAGATGATTGACAAAGGATCTGCAAGATATTTCAAAAGTTCTTTAAGCACTCTCAGGTGCACCCCTATCTGGCCCAGGAAATTTGTACACTGAAGGGCAGCAAGGTGTTTCTCCACAACTTCTCTGCCCATGTCAACCAGCAGCCTCAAAGCCATGCTATGCCTACTACCATCTCTAGGTGGGGCTGTTCTCCCCTTCGTGGAGAAAACTGAGGCAAAATAGGTATTAAGCCTGTCTGCCTTCTCTCTGCCCTCTGTCAGAGTTCTTCTGTTTTCACTCAGTAATGAGAATACCGTCTTCTTCACCTTCTGTTTGCTCCTTGTCTATCTGAAGGACTTCTTTTTTGTTGTGGTAAGCCCCACTGGCCAGTCTCAGTTCATTCTGATCTTTGGCCTCTCTGACAGTTGCCCCACATACACCTAGATACCCCTAGATACTCTTCTTTGAATGTATTTCCTTTCCTCCATTTCTTGAACATCTCCCTAGCTCTTCATAGAGCTCTCCATTCATCCACATCGGTTTCCTAAATCCTCTACCACATTTTCATCTTGTTGGAATGGTAATAGCTTGATCCTGCAAGAGTTCTTCTTTTAGGAGATCCCACCTTTCACTCACTCTTTTCCCTTCTTGTCCATGGAATAACTCTCATAATATTTCTAAGTATATTCAACTTTGCCCTACTAAAATCTAACCTGTGAGTGTGGCTACAAACTCCTTTGGTATCACACGGCAAAAGGAATTCTAGGAAGACATGATCACTTCTCCTTAAGATTTCCACCACCTTTATCCTGTTAATATCAACTCCACCCTGAACTGGATGCCCCAGGTGAGTCAGATCTAGGAAGCTAAGCAGGGTTGGCCTTGGTTAATAATTGGATGGGAGACCTCCAACAAAGACCAGGGTTGCAGAGGCAGGCAATGGCAAACCACCTCTGTTAGCCTCTAGGGTCGCCAGAAGTCGTCTATGACTTGAGGGCACTCTCCACCACCATGAACTGAATTCTTGTTTTTCAGACTAGCCAGGGTTTAAATAAACCAGGTTTTTTTGTGTGTGTTATGTATAAAGTGAACCAAGCCAAATTCCTCCAGAGGCAAACCAGCAAGAACTTAAAATTTTGCTATCCAGATTTGTAGATTCGTCTTAAGGAGTTTTTGGATCTGTTGACTGTTTGGACAAAAAACGAATCTCAAACATTCCCAGTATGAATGGCAGCCTCTGAGAGCAACTGTATGTCTATCTACATTAGAGACCTGTATGGATTTTGTATCTGGTTACCTACCAGTGTTTCCCCTCCAGAATCCCAAGGTTCTTCTGAGAATTCTCTGAAAGAGGTCCCTAGCCATTCTAACAAAAGTACAATTCCCAGTGCTTCCTGCGGAGAAGCAACTACAGTTAAAACAATTTACGCCTATGGAGTAACTGCTTGTTTGTACCAGAAACACAAAGGGTACCGTTACCAACTTAGGAACAGGGAATACTGGGATTTTAAATTTCATAATTGCATAGGGACTTGAATTTGTTTTAATCGGTTCATTTTTCTGGCTGATACTGTGGGGGCGGGGTAGAGAGAAAATCTTTCTGTTTGACTTTTATTCGGTCAAAACAAAGAGATAAGATATAATTTTCTATTGAAAAAACCCAACCTGTGGAATTCTGCTTAGGGCAGCAGAGGAATGTGTGGGAACTATGCTGAGGAAATAACCCTCACTGAAACCAAAAGCTTTGAAGTGTTGCAAGCCGTTTAAGAAACACACACTGGGCAGACACAGCAGACATCCAGTGTAATCTCTTAAGTGCACACCTTAGGAACACATTTCCTTCCATGTCCTTTCTCTGCAGAAGTAGGTGCTCCGCAGGTGTCCGGCTGGAGAATGAAATGTCTGCCCAAATGTCCTATTGCAAATCAGTGGGGGCAAACGTCTGAGAGTTGTGGCAGACGGCTTAAGGTTCTCCACTGCTGAAAGAGCAAAGGAAACTCATTTTTCTGATAACTGTAGGATTCCTCAGTTTGCAGAGAGGTCTTCTACAGATGATCAAGGAAGATGTTTTATGAGAAAGGAGACCTGAGGATTCCCTATTGAGGCACTTTATAAGGAGGGAACATATATTCTTTTCAGCTGTATTTCTTTTGCCTTACATTTTGAAGGACGTTTCAGGGACAAATAATTATGTCTGGATCACCTATTTGTCCTGTGGTTCTGATCCTCCCCATAAAATATGTAATATACATTTTGATTTCAATTCATTACATTTTTAATTGTATTTATTTCAATATTTATACCTCACTTTTCTCCCCAATGAGGGTCCAAAGTGGCTAACAATATCATTCCCTCTTTCTCCACTGTATAATCATGACAACAATCCAATAAGGTAGGCAGGGCTGAGTGTGTGTGACTGGTCCAAGATCACCCAGCCAGCTTTCATGGCCGAGTGGGGATTCAAACCCAGGTCTCCCAGATCTTAGTCCAGCACTCTAACCACGGCACCACAGTGGCTGTCTCGATACTAGAATTGACTGTAGGCAGAGAAGGGAAGAAGTATATGGTGAGTTAGCCTCCCTTGGGTAGGTTCCTGAATAGAGGTGGGCATGAACCGAAATACTAACCAAAGTTCGTCACAAACCATACCAGTGCATGGTTCATGAACCTGTGGTTTGTTGGAGGGCATTTCTGATGAACTGCAACAAACAATGACGATTCTTAGGCTGGTTTGTTTGGTTCATTTTTTGGTTCATCACTGAAGACAGCATGGTGTAGATCAATCAGTTTCCTAGGCGATGGGGGTGGGTGGGAATGAGCTTTCTGCAGACCTTCTGTTGCCCCAGCAATATAATCACGAACCACACAAACCGGTTCATAAACAGGGCAATTTCACGCCGTTTTGTGGTTCGTGGTTCATGAAACATGACGAACCATGAACCACAACGAACCACCATTTTCCTAATTCATGCCCATCTCTATTCCTGAATTTTCTGACTCCTTTTACTGAATTTTCAAGTTTCGTTTAAAAACAAAAGGAAGATATGAGAGAAATGTGTTAGTATTCTAGTCAGTAATTGCAAAAACACTGAGGTGACTGGCTAGCACTTGGGTACTTATGTCAAAATTGTCTAAATGAAACATGATCAGTGTAATAAATTGAAGGTAGCCTACTTGTGTATTTGTTAACAGACTTACATTTCTCTCCCCTGTAGTCTTATGCTACGTTATTACAATATTTCTGGCCTTGTGCCTTCCAGGGTTGCCATTTGCCCACTATTGGCAGGCAATCCCTGCCAGCTTTCCACATCCCTAATTCGATGGAGCAGCAGGAGGGAAATGGGCAAAGTGACATTACACAATATGGCAAGGTCACTTCTGGGTGAAGGCATGTGAAGCAACGCTGTAGGAATTGGAGTAAACTAGAAAGCATTCTACTGCACTATGGCTCAAAATAATGGGATGTATTATTTCTTAGGGGGGTCCTCAGTGTCTGCACCTATAGATGTGGCTATTACCAGTAAAAGATGGCTTTGAGATATGGGCTGGGGTTGGATGCAGAGTATGGGAATGACTATAGAGATCTGTTAGAGCAATGGTTGCCATTTTGATTTGGGAAATCCATTGATTTCCACTTGATCTGTCTGCTCGATGGGGCTGGCCTTGATTCCCAAAACAGAAGGGTAGAGTAGGTGGCACCATAAGTTGGGTGGAGTGCAGCCAAGAATGGTAGTGCATGCTGCCCAAGTGGTTGTGCCAAGGCACTGTTGTGTCTGATCAATGCTGCACCTATGTCGGCAAGGGACAGCAAAGAACCTGAGATAGTTGAACACCTAGCAGGTCATGGTGCACACCTGATATAGAGTATTCATTTTGTTGGGCTACAAGATTTGTGGGCTTGCCATAAATTCATCACACTTTCACCCGAGATATTAGTATTCTGCTGATTCTCATCCTTATGGGATTTATATTTAGCCATCCATACTTTTTATTTGCCTGAAATAAATATTTCATAAAATAGTCCTCGTTTGCTGTGATATTGATTGGATTTGAAAAAAATCATGTCGTTTATAACCAGGCATAAATTAAAGTTTTATACTGAAGCTGATACAAAATTCTATTGCTTTCCCCCCTATTCTGTTTCCTTGTTCCTTCACCCATATTCCCCCAGCACCCTCCCAACCTACGAATAGTGCTTCTCAAAATTAGCTTGAATCTTTTGCACCTTAGATGATTCATGATTTGTTAACCCTTTCTGCTTCAACTTGCCTTGACCTGGTTAAAACTTCATTGAAGTTTTAAAAATGTTTCCTTTTTAAAAAGAAACCTTCAGTTGGCATTTGTCTAAGGAGCCAGATTCAGATTTCAAGCTGACACTATCAGTCTTGTGTCAATGAGTTTCATAGGCAGACCTTGACATTCTTATTCACACCTTTTAGTATTAGAAGATTGAGTGATCTTCTAATCCTGATTGGCTCCTGGCCCAACAGCGTTTTTCATAAGTTTCCAGCTGGTGAACAGTTCTGCTGCCAGATTGCTCCTGAAAAGGGGAGGATTCAGCCATGTTTTACCCTATTGCAAACTCTGCACAGATGGCTGGTGAACCATCACACGGGCAGCTACTAAACTTGCTTAGTTGTAGGGTATTAAGATTACATTGATCCAATTCATCTGATCAGTATTTCATTTTCAGATCCCTTGGTGATTCAAATAAATGCTGTTTGCATTGTCCCAACATTGATTTGCTGATTTTCTGTGGCTATGATTTAATTTGTATTTTCCAGTAGGCAAGTAGATAAGTGAACATATATGTCAGTCAGGACTATAACCTAGCTGAAAGTACTGCAATCTTCGGTGCAAGCATATTGAGCTGGTAAACATGTTGTTTTCGACAACCATGACCATTCAGGAGCGAAGCCTTAAATCTCCCCATCTCACTGCAGTCTGACTGTGGGCCAAGCTACAAGTGACGAATGACACTTGAACGGCAAGTGGATTTGAGAGGAGGGCAAGTGAACAGGGAGAAATACACTTGCCGTTCACGTGTCATTCGTCATGTGTAGCTTGGCCCTCAGACAGCTGCCAAACAACTTCAAGGCTGCACAGAAACGGTGCAAGTGGAGTTCCATTTCCTTCTGTGGCTGCTTTGGTCTCTAGATGAAATCAAATCTCTTGCATGGTTAGGTTAGGTACTTAAAGGAGAGGAGGAGAACTATAACTCCATAAGGCTATGTGCTATTTTGCATATGCAAAATCAAAATCACACTGTTAACATGGACTTAGATCAGCCTCATACTGTAAGGTTTTTTGTTTTGTTTTGTTTTGTTTTGCACTAGTTTGCACTCTTCGCAGGGAGGGCAGGATATAAATCCAATAAAATAAATAAATAAGTAAGTAAAATGTAAACAACTGACTGAAGAGCACATATGGTGGCAAAGGAAGCTCGCAGACTCACAGCGGCCTGTTTTGCTTCCAAGGGCTAGGCTAGGGGCAAAGTGAAGGCAGGGCCGGTGCCACCATTGAGGCAATGAGGCGGGCACCGTGGGTGCCATGGGGCTGGAGGGGGTACTGGAGGAGGTGCCGGGTGGAGGCGCGTGCCACGGAGCTGGTGTGCCTGACCTGCAGCTACTGCTGCAGCTGGCCAACCCTGCGCCGCCACTGCCACTACCACATGCCCCCAGCCAGGTGCAGCAGCTGCGGGCCAGGCATGGCAGGCAGCTGGGGCAGCATGCAGAGCACGGGCAGCCTCCTCGTGCCACCCCAGCCACCCACCAGCCAATGGGCCTGGCTTTGCTGTGTGATGACATCATCATGTGATTATGTCATCATGCAGTCTGGGGGCATGTGTGCACTGTGTGCACATGCATGGCAGGGTGTCCAGAGGCATAAGAAACCCTGGCGCCAGCAGTGGGTGAAGGACAGCCATGGAAGATGTGGAGCTGAGCAGGAGACCCTCTTCTATAGGAAAGATGAGCAGTTGGTGCCATTTCCAACCATCAACAACAGGAGTAGGACGCTGCACCACCCACTCTCCCTTGAGTTACAGGGCAGCTAGATGGTTGAGTTACAGGGCAGCTCTAGGTGGTTGCTCTGCCACATTAATGAGACCTTTTACCAAGAGAAGGCAGGGACGGAATATGCCATCTTCTGCATGCAATTCACATGCTGCAGGATTGAGCATTGGACATGGACTGTGCAATATGTAATCAAAAACATTAATCGAAGGGTGCTTGGTTCATAAACATTCTCAGTGGTTGCATCTGAGAGGACTTCACGCTTCTCCTTGCAGGCGTCTTGCTGTGTGCACGGCAGGAGATGCTTTGAGGGGGAAAGCACATTCCCTCATTCCCTTCTGCTTGCATGCTTTATGTATACAGGCAGTACTTTCCCATTCAGTAAGGATAATAGCAATAAAAGAGGATTCTCTCCAAACAATTAGTTTTGGTTTCTGTAGCAATTACCAATCGAAATGATTTGAGGCAAGCTTGCTTCTTTCAGTACACATTATACAGGCAGAGCTGCTGCAATAAATTAAAAACAGCATTTAGTGCGCCGAGCTTTGCACTCTCGAAGGGTGAATTTAAAGGCAAGAATCTGAATTTCAGTTTCTCCTCTTCCAAAAAAAAAAGGAAAAAAGAAAACAACCCTCAGTGCTATCAGTAAAGCTGACCTCATTCGAAGCTCATGAGAATGAATTTTATAAGGAAAACCACCAGATGGTCAATAATCTAATTAGGGTGTGGGCAAATATCCAGTTATAAATTGGCCCTCCCGTCCAGCAGACAAAGGCTGCTGGGGCTGAGGCCTTGTTTGCCATCCTGGAAGGAGAAAGTGGCATTACTCTCCTTTCCGGGCATGTAGGCCTCTGCCTGGGGTTGGAGCTGAGGGCCAAGCTACACATGACGAATGACACTTGAACGGCAAGTGGATTGAGTGGAGGGCAAGTGAACAGGGAGAAATACACTTGCCATTCAAGTGTTATTCGTCATGTGTAGCTTGGCCCTGAGTGCCTTATAAGGTGGCTCCTCCCCTCAGGCCTTTCAGTTGGCTCCTCGTGCTCAGCCAACTCACCGACCCTGTAACAGTCCAGGTTTACCCGGTTGCTGGTTGTCAGGTCCAGGTAGGATTTTTTCCTCCTTTCCCCAATTGGATGAAGGGGAGAGGAGTTTTTTTGCCTACCTTACACTGTATGCCTGGGTTGTGGTAACTGGTAATGGTGGAGCTGTAAATAGGTTGGCCAGTGGCAGAATAGAGTTGGGAAAAGTGAACGGCCGGTGAGCACCCTTGTCATATCCCCATTAGGGGGAATTGGAGTCTGTCAGGATCGGCTGGTGGGCTTCACGGCTACCACCTGTGAGGGCAGACTGCCAGCTGGTACCCCCTGTACAAGTCCTTTCCTCGGGCTTCATGGAGGTAGTGGTTGGAGAGTTAAGGAGGGAACCATTTGACTCTCAGGCCAGGTCCCAGCCATACACATAGATGGCTCACACCCGGGGCAGCGGGGCTCGCCCAGACAGGTCAACATGGAGGTCCTAGGGTGACCTCAGGGCTTGACCTGTACCACTAGTTAGACCCTTGCCGTATTGACAGTTAATGTTGTATTTTAAATAAAGTGGCCCTTTAGTACCCAAACCTTGTGTCTCCCTCTACATTCTGACTGGGGGAGGGGGCAATTTCACTTGTAAACCTATTAAAACCATCTACAAAACTGTGTGTACATCAAGAGAGAATGACAAACTTTGCCTTAGATCCACCATACAATTTCTGTGTGCACTAGGGTCCTTCCTACAGTTGCCAACCTCCACGTGAGGCCCAGAGATCTCCCAGAATTACAACTGATCTCTAGACAAGAGATATCAATTCTGCTGTAGAACATGGCTGCTTTGGCAGGGTGTTGGTGGACTGTACAGTATTATATCACGCTGAAGTCAATCCCCTCCCAACCTCAACCATCCCTACCCCCCCACCCCCAAATCTTCAGGAAGATTTCCCCAACCTGGAAACCCTAGTCCTTGCACAAGTAGAAGTTTCAGGAGGACCTTATGCTGCCCCCTGCTGCTAAGCTAAAGACTGAGGTTCCATCTACACATTGCAAAGTTCTCACATTTGTTGCGGACACATGTGATAGGAGCTTTATGCCTTCCAGGAGCGCACCAACACCTTTCTGTTTGTGACCACAGCGTGCAAGGAGAAGTGACTTTAGCTTTATTGTCACACTGTATCCTCAGACTGCCCCATGGAGCCACTACTGTCTCCACTGTAAAATATATGAGCATAATGTGGAACAAGTCACAATCATGGATTTGGATCCAACTAACTTTTTTGTTGGTAAAAAGGGAAGTTAGAAGCTCTAGGGAGATATGATAGAGGTTTATAAAATTAAGCACAGCGTAGAAAGAGTGGACAGAGATAACTTATTTATTTATTTACATATTTAAAGTAAATGGGTAATAGATAAGGCAAGAATAGTGAAGTCTACGTTCCCTAACTCTTTAGCGAATCACCTGAGACTCCCTCTCTACAGTACAGCACACCTATCTGAGTAAAAAGTCTTTTTGAATAATTTGGTTTTGCGTCGTTTGCAGAAAGCCAGGAGAGTGGGGGCTCTCCTGACCTCCTCAGGCAGCCCGTTCCATAGGGTGGGGGCCACCACTTTTTCTCCTCTTCCCCCAGAACCTGAGGGTATCCAATAAAGTTAACTAGTACTAGATTCAGGGCAGACAAGACAACCGGAAATATTTCTTTACACAACAAGTGGAACTCACTGCCAGAAGACGTAGTGATAGCCTGAAGTATTGACTGCTTTAAAAGGGAATTGGATACATTCATGGAGGATAAGTCTATCAGTGATGTGATGTGAAAGCTGGACACTGAAGAAAGCTGACAGGAAGAAAATTGATTCATTTGAAATGTGGTGCTGAAGGAGAGTTCTGCGGATACCACGGACAGCCAAAAAGACCCATAAGTGGGTACTAGATCAAATCAAGCCTGAATCCTCCCTAGAACCTAAAATGACAAAACTAAGGGCCAAGCTACAAGTGACGAATGACACTTGAAGAGCAAGTGGATTGAGTGAAGAGCAAGTGAACAGGGAGAAATACACTTGCCGTTCAAGTGTCATTCGTCACTTGTAGCTTCACCCTAAGGCTATCGTACTTTGGTCACATCATGAGAGGACAAAATAATCTGGAAAAGTCAATAATGGTAGGAAAAGTGGAGGCAGTAGGAAAAGAGGAAGACCTAAAATGAGATGGCTTGACTCAATAAAAGAAGCCACGTCCTCCAGTCTGCAAGATTTGAGCATGTCTGTTAATGATAGGACATTTTGAAGGTCTTTCATTCAGAGGGTCACCAAGTCAGAGGCATAGCACAGATGGTGCATAACACACACACACACACACACACACACATACAGGTCTACCAGTGGCTACTAACCATGCTAACTAAAAGGAACCTCCATACTCAGAGGCAGTAAACCTCTGAATACCAGTGCCAGAAGGCAACTTCAAGGGAAGGCCTCGGCCTTTTATGCCCTGTTGTTGGCCCGATTGGTCACTGTGTAAGATAGGATGCTAGACTAGATGGACCACTGGACTGAGCCAGCTCTTCTTAATGTCCTTGCCTTTGTGAGTTGCTGATTGGTGGATAAATTACATAGGAATCCATTAACCAATCCTGTCCATCTTTCCTTACTTTAATATGCCTCACCCTTTTTTTCTGTAGTTTTCCATTCAGCAGCCGTGGACTCTGGCCCTGAAAAGAACCTGTGCATTTAAAAGGAATGGGGACAAAACACTCTATTTGCAGCGTAGGTTCAGATAGGCAAGCAGGCAAGAAGACTGACGAAAGAGAGACTTGACAGCCAGCAAGCCCTGGACTGGTTGTAAGTTCATTAAGGTGTAGGCTTGCCCGATGCCCACAGGTGTCAGGCAGTTTACCCCTCTGGTCACTGGAGATCAACAGGAAAAGGCAGGCTGCTCCCCAATCATCAACCACCAGCAGGCAGCCCAGGCACACGCTGAGTGATAACATCACTTCTGGCTACACCAGAAGCAACATCATCGTGCAAGAGCCAGTTCTTTAAGCATCAGCCCAAAATGTTCCCATGCCCTGCACAAAGAAAAAACTTCTGGACCCAGAGGACTCTACTGGGTAAGTGCCCATACCTGCCTGCACCTCCCAACCTCCTAATCCCCCAACGGTTACGAGGGTAGACCTTAGTAAGGCTTTGGAATTATTTTACTTTTACTGTTAGGGAGACATGCAGCAAGGAGATGAGCTTTGGGGCTCATTGCCCCTTTTACTGTTATGAACCAGCTTGGATGGTTCATTTTAAATTCATAGAAATGTGCTCTGTTCCTAATGGCATGAGATAATGGATGCATTTTTTTCTGTGCCCCTCATCTTTGTGTGCCCAAGGCAAGTGCCTAACAAGCACAAAAATGAGGGGTCCCTAACAAATCTGACTCCAACACAGGCAAACGCCCAAGGAACCCAATAAATCTTCACTTATGATATCAAAATATTTTGTTATTTGTGTCTAGTTCACCATATAAATACAAAAAGTATACAAGCATACAAATTCTTACAGTACATACATATATATACACATGTCCCAAAATTGCTGCAGAAATTCAAAGCTGCTGCAAAAAATTCAATGGCAGTCCTTTTGTATAACCTCCTATGGGAATTACTGGAGGGATGAAAGTTCCTGGAATACGTCTTCATCTTGTCTCCACACTCCGTATAAGCGGGAACACCAACAGGATGGTCAAAGGCAGAAATCAACAATAATTATTTCAAAACAGCCTCATAGGATCCCTCTGGATCTCCAGGTAGGTGGCAACAAGCCTGCCAGCTTAAAGTTGCTCATTTCGGTTTCCCTTCATCTTGGTCTCCTCTATGCACATAATAGTCCAAGTCACACTTTCCCAATAGATACCTTCCATTTCAAATCAACGCTAATTCGCAGCATGTCCTTACCTGTTCAACCTCTATGCAGAGTATATTATAAGGAAAGCTGGATTAGATCTAGAAGAAGGTGGAGTGAAAATAGGTGGGAGGAACATTAACAATTTGAGAAGTGCAGATGACACCACATTACTGACAGAAAATAGTGAAGAAATGACTACTGGTGTAGTTTAAAAAAGAAAGCGCCAAAGCAGGATTACGGCTGAATATCAAGAAGACAAAAGTAATGACTGCTGAGGAATTACACACATTTAAAGTTGACAATAAGGAAATTGAAATTGTCCAAGATTTTCTATTTCTTGGCTCAGTCATCAACCAAAAGGGAGACTGCAACCAAGAAATCAGAAGAAGATTGAGACTTGGAAGAACAACTGTGAGGGAGCTAGAGAAGATCATTAAAGATAAAGGTGTCTCTCTGGGAACCAAGATCAAGATAATCCAGACTATGGCATTCTCCATTGCTATGTATGGATGTGAAAACTGGACAGTGAAGAAAGCTGACAGGAAGAAAATTGATTCATTGGAAATGTGCTGCTGGAGGAGAGTTTTGCAGATGCCATGGATGACCAAAAAAACAAATAACTGGGTACTAGATCAAATCAAGCCTGAATTCTCCCTAGAAGCTGAAATGACAAAACTGATGCCATCATACTTTGGCCCCATCATGAGAAGACAAGACTCCCCAGAAAAGTTAATAATGCTAGGAAAAATGGAAGGCAGTAGGAAAAGCACCGAATAGGGTGCATATTACATCAATATTGCGCGAGCTGCATTGGTTGCCAATGGAGTATCGGATCAGGTTCAAGGTTTTGGTATTGACCTATAAGGCCCTGTGCAGACTGGGGCCAGCGTATTTGAGGGACCGTCTCTCCCCGTATATTCCCCAGAGGACCCTCCAATCAGGAGAAAAGAAATTACTATCAGTCCCTGGCTCCAAGGAGGCCCGCCTGGCCTCGACTACAGCAAGAGCTTTTTCAGTCTTGGCTCCTACCTGGTGGAACTCTCTGTCTACCGAGACCAGGGCCCGGCAGGATTTATGCCGGGCCTGTAAGACAGAGTTGTTCTGCCAGGCTTATGGCTGAGGCTGGGCCTCCACTGGCTGGAGGATATAACATCTACTCCCCTCCCTATGAGAGCTGCCCACCACTGTTCTGAAGCTGCTGCCATGTTTCAATTGCACTGCTGCACTTTCTGTAATAGCCACTAAAAAAAAAAAAGAGTGCTGCTATTTTTAATATCTTTATACAATGCTTTTAATGTTTTATGATAATGTTTAATGCAACGTTTTAAATGTTTTTAATGCTGTTATCCGCCCTGAGCCTGCTTGCGGGGAGGGTGGAATATAAATATGATAAAATAAATAAATAATAAATAAAAAGAGGAAGACCTAAAACGAGGTGGCGGGACTCAATAAAAGAAGGCATGTCCTCCAGTTTGTAAAATCTGAACAAGTCTGTTAATAATAGGACATTTTGAGGTCTTTTATTTAGAGGGTCACCATAGATGAGAGGTGACTTGAAGGCACATAACAAACACGTGTCCGAAACAGAAGACAGGGTCCTTCCCGCTTTGTGAAGTGTGAAGGAAAAACTATATTTTCAGACACTAGCAAGATGTGAGAACGTATAGACCAAGTGAAATCCATTCCAATTTTCATGTTCACCAGACAGATGACAATTATGAGGAAAGACAAATTGTCATCTCAATTTGACTGAAGATATAAAATATCTATAAACTCCATAGGGACTCTGAGATGTGTATCACTATGCTATCTTCTCCACTTTAGATGCCATTTCATAATTATGACATCAATTCATATCAAGTGCCAAATCATTCAGGGAACAACATTATGAAAATCAATAGCTTCTGTTCCTAACTCTTTTTTATCTGGAAGCATAAATCTTCAAAAACCCATGTTTCAAACCTCACATCATAATTGTCTTGCAATGTGGTAAGAGAATAACCACTGAAGAGATATTAAATTACAGGAAGCCATCTCAAAACCCTAATAAAGAGTTTGAAGATCAATAAATGAAGTCCACATGTGAAAGAAATCTTGATTGTTTTCTAGACTGAAAAGAAATAAATGTTCTTCCATCATGCTAACTTCTAAATCACAATGTTCAAGGTACCTTGTTTCAGATATCACCTGCCAGTATATGCATGGATACGAACGTTAATCTATCTTTGGATTTTACGGAAATAATTGCGTGGTAAATGTACACACCAAGTTACATTGTGAATTCTTTGAGCACAGAAGAGATATTGAATTTCAACATGTTCTACATATTCCCTTCCCTCCCCAACGCACAAATAGATGAAGGGGTTGAGGAATCATTTGAATTGACAATGTTCAAGAGAGATATCAAGTTACTCTTCTGTTTGTGTGTGTGTTTACATTGTACCTTGTCTGTGAGACACACATGTGGGTGTTCTAAATTGAAGAAGTATTATCTCAAAATGAACATAAATTCATCTTAATGTTCAAGGAAGGTTCTGAGTTACAAGAAGAATACCAAATAGCAGAAATGAATCAAAATCCTATCTTTCTTTTAGGACCTCTGGATAATTTCCACTTACATAACAATCCTTGAGCTAGTCTTGCCAACTTCTGGTTGGAAAATTCCTGGAGATTTGGGGGGTGGTACCTCGGGAGGGGGGAGTTAGGAAGGGAGGGGCTTCAGTGGTATAGAAAGCTGTAGAGTCCACCCTCTATAACAGCTGTTTTCTCCAGGCAAATCTCTGTTGCCTGGAGATCAGTTGTAGTTCTGGGATATTTCCGCACCTGCAAGTTGGCAAATGTTCCATGAGCAAGCAGATGTGCTAAAACCACTCTTCATTCTTTGATTGCACTAAATTAAAACTATTGTATCCCATTTTGTCTTTTTGTGTTTGTTTGTGCACCAAACATAGCACACGACATTTCCACTGGCACAGTTTCAAAAGTAAACCGAATCAAATCATGGAAACCATCTGTTGCATATTCCATTGCTTCATAGGCACATAATTCATTACAATTATATTAAATCATTATGTGCTGCTCCATCCCTTGTGCTATGGCTTGCACGACTGGGACTGTGCTCAGTACGCTTTCCTTTGCCACCTGAGTAGGAATTAAGAGGCAGACATAAGGCTTGGATAATAAAGGGCCACTTTATTAAAGCAACAACATAAACAGTTGTCACCTATGTGCTATGTCAGACTGCGTTGTGGCTAATGAATCACACCAGACACTTGTTTGGGTTAGAAATGGCCACAACTTTATTGATTACAGCTGGATGGAGCATTGGCCTGGCATATGGGCACGGATCCCCGTTGGCATCGTAGGCCTGGCTGCCGACCAATGCATCACCTACCAGCCTCCTGCTGGCACCTCGGCACATGTTATTCCGTCACCGGCCCTGCCTGGCAACCCTTGCTTCCAGATCCGTTGGGGTGAGCAGTCCCGAAGGCCCACTCACCCTGTTGGGATCTGGCCCAATGTCTCAAAACCGCCAACCCATAAAGTTGTGACAGTGCCCCCTCAATAGTCCTTAATCAGCGGAGGGTGGGAGGGTGACAAGCTGCTCCTGAGGATGCTCGGGTGTAATGGTGCTGACCATGCGGCTGGACCAGGTAATCCCACCTCCACTGCATCCTGCACCCGGTGCCAACCCCAGCTAGCCGGTAAGTCGCCAGCTTCCTTTTAACGCAGCAATGGGAGCCTACTAGCAGTACCCCAAGCCATGGAGCTTGAGGAAAGAACTTGTCCAGGAGGTCCCATCACGCAGTATGCCCTCAAAGATGGCAGCTGTGAAGCAACCAGGCACTCATGACAGATCCCAATTCCTCACCAATGGGAATATGCCAAAGATGCTCACTGGCCCTCTCTCATTTCCCCAACTCAACCCAGCCAATGGCCAAATTCTTGTACAGCTCCACCAGATCAAATTACTACAACCACTGCATGCAGAGCAAGGTAGTAACAATAATAACATTCGATTTATATACTGCCCTTCAGGACAACTTAATGCCCACTCAGAGTGGTTTATAAAGTACGTCATTATTATCCCCACAACATACACCCTGTGAGGTGGGTGGGGCTGAGAGAGCTCCAAGAAGCTGTGGCCAACCCAAGGTCACCCAGCTGGCTTCAAGTGGAGGAGTGGGGAATCAAACCTGGCTCTCCAAATTAGAGTCCCATGCTCTTAACCACTATGCTAAAGTGGTTCTTTCACCACCTCTCACCATAGCTAATTTGGCGAAAGAGGAAAAAGTCCTACCTGTCCCCTTAACAGCAACTGGTTAGACCTGCCCTGCTACAGAGTTTGGTGGGTGGGCTCTGCTCCACTCAAAATGCCCGAATGCCAGGAAGGAGGGGCTGCCCCTTCTCTTTCCAGAGCGGCAAAGAACGGCACCTTGCCATCGCGACCAATGGTCGCAGCCGGGGGGTGCTGCACTCACACCTTGCCCGCTCCAACCCTTTATTCAGCCAACTAATTTTGTTTAGATCAATGCCAGTTTGGAAACACCCAATATAGTCTTATTTTAAAAAAAGCTGGACCTAAGTAGTAGTCTCACTTCCTTCTACATAATCTAAAAAAAAGAGCAAGAAATGTAAGTCAATTGTACAAACAATCATTTCAGGGTTCTGTTTCATTTTGGTCTTGCTGTCTTACTCCATGTATTTTAAATGATGCAACTGGGTAAAAGCTCCAGAAGATTCAATTATGATCTTTCAGAGCTCGGTCTCTCTTTCAGTGTAAATGGCAAATGTTCAACACAATGAAAACCCAGCTAGTTCACAGATCCCACGTACATATTAATTAAAGAAGTTTTTTTTGTTCAGGTTTCTGCAACACACACCACATCCAGCATCCAAGTCCTCAAAGAAGTGTACTACTTTAAAAAATCCCCAGTTAGTCTGATGCTGAGAGCCATTGGCTTACATATCTCTGCCTTCCTGCACAGCAGAATGAAAAAATATGGAAAAACCGAGGCCTGTTGGGGTAGGAGGGGGATTGAGGCCGCCTGTCTTCCAGCCTGCCTCCACTTGGGCAACAGAGGACTTTGTAGGCAGTTAAGGCAAGACAATCTGTTTTCCGACAGAATGCTGAAACAGAAGGATTTGCTGCCAGCTCTTTGTAGGACTGGAAACAAAACTGCAAAGTATAAAACAACATGGCAGCAAGCAACATGCAAGGACACAGGGGTAAGAATAAATTATTGGCTTTATCAATGATCATCATTGTAAAGGAAGAAAGGAACCATAAAGCAGGATTTTTTTTATTTAATGCCTTCACTCTGCACGCTGCACCACCAGTACCACTTTGCCTGCCAGTTTCATGTCATATCCAGTTTGGTGTAATTGTTAAGAGTGGCAGGACTCTAATCTGGAGAGCCAGGTTTGATTCCCCACTCCTCCACTTGAAGCCAAATGGGGGACCTTGGGTTAGTCACAACTCTCTCAGAGCTCTCTCAGCCCCACCCACCTCACAGAGTAATTGTCATGAGGATAATAATAACATACTTTATAAAGCGCTCTGAGTTTGCATTAAGTTGTCCTGAAGAGCAGTATATAAATCAAATGTTGATATTATTATTATTATTATTATTATTATTATTATTATTATTATTATTGTGTGCTCCCCCCAACTGACACGCACCTTTTTAAGTTTCCGTGGTTGTTATTGCTGTTGTGTGTGTAGTGTACTTGAGAAAAAACTCTGTGGGGCAAGAGTTTAGAACGAGGACTGTGTTCTGTGCAATTTTGGTGCCATTAAGTGCAAAAACAGCTGCCCAGAGCCTCATTTCCTCAACCCCACCCCCGAAAAGAACAGTGTACTTGTGCTCATGCACAGCCAACACTTGCCTTGTGCATGCACAAAGGACTGAGGGCCAAGCTACACATGACGAATGACACTTGAATGGCAAGTGGATTGAGTGGAGGGCAAGTGAACAGGGAGAAATACACTTGCTGTTCAAGTGTCATTCGTCATGTGTAGCTTGGCCCTCAAACTCATGATTAGAGATGGGCAGGATCCAAAAAAAATTAATGATCCAGCTGATCGTGGATCGGCACCGGTGACGATCCCGAATTAATGATCCACACCGATCATCTCCTGTTCCCGAACCGTAGATCGTGGATCGTGGAGGCCAAAGCGGGCCGCGCTGCTATTCCCAGCTATGTGGGAAGGTGGGTGGTGGTGGTGGCTGGCGGGCCTGGCGGGCACGGGGAGGCGGCGATGAGGCGCCTCCCCTCAGGTCCCATTCAGCTACACAGGAGGTCTGTGTTTGGCCATCAGAGCTGCATATCAGGGTTTGCAGGGATGAGATTGGAGTGCCCATGGCTACAGAACACCCCTTTCTCCCTCCCTTCCCTGGGTGTCTTCTCCCAACTTGTGACTGCTTTGCTGCTCCATGGTTGGAAGGAAGCCCTGCTGATCAAGGCAAGCTGGGCTTCCATTCTGGTTTCCAGGGCGACAGATTGCTGGCGCCTGAGTGTCTGGATCCCCGATCGGAGTCCGAATGCAACAATCCAGGCCTCTCCCGATCGCTGGATCGTTGGCCATGGACGATCATGATCCACCAGGTCATGATCACGTGATTGCCATTATCTTGGGGGTTTTTCGATCGTAATGCGGATCGTGCCCATCTCTATTCATGATAATGGGGGGGGGGAAATGGATTTTAAGTGGTTTTACATCAACAACACAATTCTTCCTTCCTTCCTTCCTTCCTTCCTTCCTTCCTTCCTTCCTTCCTTCCTTCCTTCCTTCCTTCCTTCCTTCCTTCCTTCCTTCCTTCCTTCCTTCCTTCCTTCCTTTCAGGGCCTGGGATAGGGATCATAACATAGGAACTGTGAGCAGGGACAGTTGGAGTATAAGATTTTTTTTCCAAGCTGGGCAGGTTCATCAAGAAGCATGCTTAAGAAACCAACTCTTGTTCAACGTCATGAAGTCATCACTAACTTATGTCAAACTCTTAGGAGGTTTTCAAGGCAAGAGACAAAGAGAGGTAGTTTGCCATTGTCTTCCTATGCATAGCAATCCATGTCTTCCTTGATGGTCCCCCATGCAAGTAACAACCATGGCCAACCCTGCCTAGCTTCTCAAGCTGTGACCTTGGGCTAGACTGGGCTATTCAGACATTTAAGGCTTTTTAAACAATGCCCAGCATAAAGTTTTTCCAAAAAGTACTGAGCCACCCAACATTCCCCCATGCCATCCAGCAGCCAGGGTTCAGTTTAATGCTGTCCAGCACCAAGGAACCACCCTCTTCATATCCCCTTGGCCATATAGCCAATAAGTGATTTGATTAACAACCCAGATTTAAACATAATGCAACCAAATAGGCCTCCAGGCAAAACTGTTACAGATGATGAATCATCAGGTTGTCTTCAAGTGGTACAGCCATCATTTTGCCAGCACAGCTCACACAGAACCACGGGCTAAGAGCTGAGGGCCATGGGCATTTTGGCGCTTGAATTTCATCTTGCACCAAAGGTTCATGCCTTTAACTTACCTGCAAAACAAGGGAGGGCCTGATGTTTCAGCCCAGGTCTTACCTGCCTCAGCTGTTCCAAATGTCCTCCCTTTCTTGAAAGCAATGAAGCTAGAGAGTCATTCATTCCTGCAAACATGATTTGCTCAGAGTCTCTCTTACACGGTAATACTCCAGTGTAGGGAGACACAATGTTAGCTGGGAAGCATAGTTTTACCTCTCTACACAAGGGTAGTTTTAAAAGACAAATCCTGCAGAGATCGCTCCTCGGAGGGTTTATAAATTTCATCTTCGCCTTCCCAAAGGAGCAGTCATCAAGCAGATGAAATTAACAAACCCTCTGAGGAGCGATCTCCACCAGCTCTGTCTTTTTAAACTACACTTCCCGGCTAACATTGCATCTCCCTACGATTGAGTGTCCCCGTGTAAGATGTCTCATGTAGAGAGTAGAGATGGGCACAATCTGCATTACAATAGAAAAAAACCCACGATAATGGCGATCGCGCGATCGGGACCCGGCGGATCGTGCTCGGGCACGGCCAACAATCCAGCAGTTGGGAGGGGGGCTGGATCGGGGCTTGATCGGGTCAATCGTGCTCAGATTGGGAAGCCAGACACTCAGGCACCAGCAATCTATTCCCTTGGCAACGGAGCCAGGGGAATGCCTGAGCTCTGTTTACCCTCCTTCTGTCGCCCTGGAAACCCGAATGGAAGCCCAGCTTTCCTTGATCAGCAGGGCTTCCTTCCAACCATGGAGCAGCAAAGCAGTCACCAGCTGGGAGAAGACACCCAAGGGAGGGAGGGGGAAGGGGGTGTTCTGTAGCCATGGGCACTCCAATCTCATCCCTGCAAACCCTGATAGGTGTCAGACTGTGGCTAGATAAGGCACTCTCTGCAAGGTCCCCTCGAGAAGCAAGAATAAGTCCAGTGTCTGGCAAAAGAAGTTTTATTGCAGAAAAGGTCCATTATAGTCCACTGTCCTGAATAGGAGACTCAGGATGGTACATGATCATTGTTACCAATGAAGAGCAAGCATAGGATACAGAGTAACAATACCCATCTGGAACAGCCTCCCCCCACAGTTCTCAAAACAACATCTTTCAGTCCTGGGAAGCTGCTCTCCTCCAAGGCCAATGCTTGGTGGAACGGTGTCAGACACAACAATCTCCTCTGGTGGGAATGCTGCCTGGGAACTGGTGCACCTGGGGAGAAAGCACTTAAACACTAGAAGCATTAGAAAATGGAGTCAGTACAGTTTAGATATATACTGGACCTGACATTCTGCCCCCCTTAAAATAGATCCCCCCCAGGCTTATATGGATAGCGAGTATGAAAAGCTTTGGTTAATCTAGGAGCATGAACATGTGCAGAGTTCACCCATTCATCGTAACCAGAATCAAAGTCCTTCCAGCGAATGAGGTAAAAAAGCTGGTTTCGCTTGAGCTTAGAGTCCAGGATTTGTTGTACCTCATAGTGTATTTGGTCGTCAATCAAAGTGGGAATGGGTGGAGCTTTGATGTGCCATTTGTTGTCGGTGGGAGCTCTTTTTAGAAGGCTGACGTGGAACGTATCATGCACATGGCGCAGGTTTTTAGGCAAAGTTACAGCAACAGTTACCTTATTTATTATTTTGCGCACAGGAAAAGGTCCCAGGAATTTTAGAGCGAGTTTGCGGCTGGTTTGAGCTAGCTTTAGGTTCTTTGTGGAAATATACACATGATCTCCAGGTTGTAATTCCCATTCGGCCACACGATGGCGATCTGCGTATTTTTTGTAATCCAGTTTGGCTTTTTCAAGGTGTTTCTTAATAAGAGTCCACTGCTGCGCCGCCTCCCCCCACCATGAAGATACATCTGGCAGTTTAGAGGCATGGAGAGGGGGTGCGTCTAACGGGAAGGGATCGAAGTGAGTCCCGTACACGATTTTGAATGGAGCCTCTCCCGTTGAAGCGTGTACACTGTTGTTATAGGAGAATTCGGCTAGGGGGAGAAGGTCCACCCAATTATCTTGTTGAAAATTAATGTAGCAACGAAGAAATTGTTCTAAAATTTGGTTAGTTTTTTCGGATTGTCCGTCGGTTTGTGGGTGGTGGCTTGAACTGATGCCTTGTTCAATATTCAACATTTTCAAAAGCTCCCGCCAGAAGTTGGCAACGAACTGTCCGCCGCGATCCGAAATCACCTTGGACGGAAAAGAATGTAATTTCACGATGTGTTTTAAAAACAGATCCGCTAGCTTTCGCGCGGAGGGTATAGCAGTACAGGGGATAAAATGCGCTTGTTTGGAGAACAGATCTACCACCACTAAAATACAATTATGTCCTTTTGAGATAGGTAGATCAGTAATAAAATCCATGGATATTATTTCCCAGGGTCTGTTTGGTGTTTCCAATGGTTGCAGGAGACCCGGAGGCTTCCCCTTCCTGGTTTTGGCGCTGAGGCAAACAGGACAGGAACTAACGTATTGGGAAATGTCTTTGCGCATGCCCGGCCACCAGAATTGTCTTTGGACGAGATGCAAAGTTTTTAGATACCCATAATGTCCAGCAGTGGGAGCATCATGACAGCGCTGCAAAATTTCCAGTCGGAGGCTGTCTGGGACATACAACTTGCCCCCGGCCAACCAATCCCCTTGTGGGGATTGGGTCAGTTTGCTCCGCGGAGCTCTATCCCCCTCCTTCTCTATTTCAGCTTTAAGTTTCGATTTCCATTCCTGGTTGGCTGGGAGGGGCTGTTTGGCGCGGCTGCGAGTAGTCACCACGCCCCCAAGTTGCTTAGGCGAGAAGACCGTGTCGACCGTCTCCGCCCGTTTGCTCTTATGTTGGGGCATGCGCGATAGGGCGTCCGCCAGAAAGTTAGTTTTGCCCGGGAGATAATTTAGAGTGAAGTTGAATTTCGAAAAGAATTCCGCCCACCGCAATTGCTTGGCATTCAGTCTGCGTGGGCTCCGGAGGGCCTCTAAATTTTTATGGTCTGTCCAGACCTCAAAAGGGTATCGTGCCCCCTCCAGCCAATGTCTCCAGTTAGTAAGAGCTGCTTTTACTGCAAAGGCCTCCTTCTCCCACACATTCCAATTCCTTTCCACTGCAGAAAATTTTCTAGACAAGAACGCACAAGGACGCAATTTCCCATCCTCCCCCTTCTGTAGTAAAACCCCCCCTATCGCAGTATCGCTGGCGTCGACCTGTACTATGAAGGGGGATTGTTCGTTGGGGTGGGAGAGGATGGGTTCTGTTACAAATTGTTCTTTTAGGCAGTCGAAAGCCGTTTGGCAAGCGGGGGTCCATTGTAATTTGGAAGAGGGTTTCTTAGCTTGGTCCCCTTTATCTTTGGTTTTCAGCAGTTCTGTTAAGGGGAGCGTGATTTGGGCGAAATTTGCTATGAAGTCTCTATAAAAGTTGGCAAAACCCAGGAAGGATTGCAGTTCTTTGCGGGTGGTGGGCGTTTGCCAATCTTGTATCGCCTGTATTTTGGCTGGATCCATTTTCAGACCCTCTTGGGAGATACAATACCCAAGGTAAGTGAGTTCTGTTTTATGGAATTCACATTTGGACAATTTGATGGGCAGTTTATTCCTCATCAAGGTGGCTAGGACCTTTTGTACCATTTGAACATGTTCTTCCTCGGTGTCCGAATAAATTAAAACATCATCAAGGTACACCACCACCCCTTTGTACAGAAATTCGTGTAGAACTTCGTTTATCATGGACATGAATACAGACGGGGCTCCCGTCAATCCAAAGGGCATAACTAAGTATTCATATTGTCCGAGGGGCGTATTAAACGCGGTTTTCCACTCATCCCCTGCCTTGATACGAACGTGGAAGTAGGCATCTTTTAGATCTAATTTCGTAAAGATCTTACCTTGGGCCACTACGTTGAGGAGGTCTCGGATGAGCGGTAGAGGATAGGCGTTGTTGGTGGACACTGCGTTCAGTCCTCGGAAATCCGTACAGAGTCTGAGTCCCCCATCCTTCTTTTTTACGAAGAGGACCGGAGCGGCGTGGGGGCTAGAGGCTGGGCGGATGAACCCACGTTGAAGGTTGGTGTCGATGAATTTCCGGAGCTCTTCGCGTTCATGGAGACTCATGGGGTAGAGTCTCCCTTTGGGTAGCGAGGCTCCTGGTAAAATTTCCACCGCACAGTCCGTTCGTCGATGCGGGGGTAGAGTGTCCGCTTCCTCCTCCGAGAAAGCGTTTAGAAAAGGCCAGTAAGGTTCGGGTATTTGGTTGACTTCTTCTTGGGTAAGGAGGGCCTTTTCTTTCTGAGTAGGGTCTTCGCCCCAGTTTTGATTCCAACGGTGATTTTCACAGTTGGCGTGGCTGAAGGTAATGCATCCCTGTGCCCAGTCTATGTAGGGGTTGTGATCACATAGCCATTTGCTGCCTAGGATTAACGGGTACTTGGCAGTAGAGCTGATGACAAAGGACCTCTTCTCCCAATGTTGTCCCATGCCTGTGATCACCGGGATGGTTTCAGTTGTAACAGGATTCATGTTGGTACCATCCATTTGTTCAAAGATTACTGGGTTTTGTAAATCCCGAGTTGGTAGAACCAGTCCATTAACTAGAGCAGGGGCTATGATGTCTCTTGAGCAGCCCGAGTCGATTAGAGCTTGCACCCGAATGTGCATTTTTCTCTCTGGGTTGATCAAAGTCACGGGCATGAATAAAATGGACCCAGGTGGCCGGTTCGGTGCAGGAACGGGCTTGGGGCGGATCTGTCGTTTGGGCCCTTTTACGACAGATCCATCTCGTTTCCCGACTGGGGGCTCTCTGGATTGACTTCTGCGTTTGGGGAAGCGGGGTCGTATTCCATAACTTCTTCCGCTTCTAGTCCCCTCTCTGAGGCGGGCCTTTGGGAAGCGCCGCGGCCTCTGTTCGCTCGAGGTGCGGGAATCGGGCGTTGGAGAGTAGGAAATGGAGCAAGGGTTGGGCGCCTTAGTTGAAGCGGAGGTCTTTGCACAGGCCGGTAGGGGCATTGTGCTGCAAAGTGACCGGCTTGTCCGCATTGCAAACACAGCCCTTGTTGCCATCTAGCATCTCTCGCTCCACGGGTGGCATACCCAGCTCCCCGTCCTCCCTTCTGCAAAGTCAAGGGTCTTCTTTGTCCCGTTTGTTGTTGATGTTCAACCAAACGGACTTCCAAAATGCGATTCTCAACTTCGCATGCAAGTTGGATCCAACCCAACAAGGTAGGGGGATTGTCCTGCATGAGAGCTCTGTCCAAAAGTCTCGGGTTTAGTCCTTGCTTGAACAGGATGATTTTGGTGGACTCCTCACACCTAGGGCATTTGGAAGCTAATTGTCGGAATTTCGTGATATAGTCTCTCGCTGACATGCTGCCCTGTTTAATGGCCTGCAATTCTGTTCGGGCCCTGGTTTCCTCTAAGGGGTCTTCATATTGTGCTCTAATAGCATCTACCAACCCCTGGAGAGTATCGAGTTCTGGGGCCCCGATATTATATAGTCCTACGTACCAGTCCGCTGCTTTCCCTTGTAAGCGGGAGCCGAGATGTTCAATTTGGCTGGCCTCGCTGCCGAAGAGGTGTCCCCACCGGTTGAAGAATTGCACAACTTGCACTAGAAAAAAGCCCAGTTTGGAGGGATCCCCATCAAAAGTGGCTTCCAGTTTCACCCAACCCATTGGGAGGTCTTGCCTCGGAGCCGGTGCTGGGTAGAAGTCCGCCGGAAGCATCAATGGCACTTGAGGTATGGGGGGACCCGGTTGTGCTAGCGGTGCTGGTTGCGCGGGCGGCGGCATCACCGGTTGAGCCGGGGGTAGCGGCCTCGGCTGGGCTGGCGGTGGTGCTCTCGGCTGGGCTGGTGGTGGTGCTCTCGGCTGGGCTGGTGGCGGCAGTCTGGGTCGGGCAGGCGGTTGCAATCTCGGTCTGGCTGGTGGCAATGCAGGAGGTGCTGGCCGTAGTGGTTGAGGTGTTTGCAGTTGAGGCCGGTGCGGCGGAGCAATGATCGGCCGCTGAGGGGTGGGTTGGTGGGGTCGTAGTGGTGTAGGCCCCATCGGTTGGTTCGGAGGTGGTCTTACGGGCTGCTCCAGTGGCAAACGTATCGGCTGCAGCGGCGGGGTTAGTTGTGGTCGAAGCGGAAGGGGCCGCAGCGGCGAAGGCTTAATGGGTGGTGGGCCGCGCGGGCTTGCCCCTCTTGGCGTCGTGTCTCTGGGACGCACAGGCTGGTCTTGGGGCGCCGGTAGAACTTCCCCCGAGGTTTGCTGAATAGGAACCACTTCTAGCGGTCGTTGCGGTAATTCCTCCTCAGAAGGGGCCGGGAGTTCTTCCGTCTGACCCGGCCGAACTGTTGTTGGAGAAGCGGGAGGGTGTATCACTGTCGTCTCGGTTGGACGGGTTGGTCCCTCTCCTTCTCTTGGCTCCTCCGCTGGAGTCTCCTCGGGAGACGGATCCCCGTCCAATTTAGGGGGTTCCGTTGGAGTCTCTCCGGGCACCTCAGCTGGAGTATCCCCGCTCGGCGGAGTTTCGTTTAGTCCAGGGTGTTCCGCGGGCGATTCTCCCGGTTCTTCAGGGTAGGTTTCCTCCTCTCCCGAAGGTAGCGGCTGCTGCGGGTCACCCTCCACTGGATAGGACATGACACTTTGAAGGGTGGCAAATTGTATCGCCATTTCTTCAGGCGAGATTCTCTCTCCTGCCCCCATTGACGAGATTAGGTGAATGGCATGAGCCAAACTTTCCTCCATATCGATCAGCCTAGCTTCCAACTGTTGCATTCGGCTAGGATCCGGTTGCCCCATCACGGAACCTCCCTCAGTTGTACTCACCGGGGAAAACGGCCCCCAGGGCGGAGGATCGCCTTGATCGACTCGCGATCTCGCTGCTAGAATTCCTTTGGCTAGGCCCGTCACGGCCGAGATGCCGGAGTCTACAGCATGGGTACGGCTTTGTATTTGCACCCAACTTTGCTCAGGAACTTCCGTTGGCTCTTTCCACGGGGCAAGTTCCGAATAATCCCAACTCAGGGCGCCGCGGTGAGATGTATTCCCGTCCGTCCGTTCGGTCGTCCGGTTCCAAAACAGCCACGGTTGGCTGCTGTCCAGCTCAGGGACCGTCTCTAGGCTTCGGCGCCCGTCCATCGAAACTCTTGGATGTAGCCCTCCGGCCCGGCGCTCCCGTGTTTCTCGGGGTCGGGCTCCCCACTCCGACGGAGTGGGTAGCGAGAGCAAGGGAAGAGCTGTAGCCCTCGGCCTTGTCCCCTCGCTGCTGAGGTCGATGAGAGGTGGTGTAGGCGTCGAAGCACCAGCCCCGGCTGGCACCTGCGATTCTTGGGGTTGCACTGTTTGACTGTCGGGAGACGCATACGGATCAAACAAAGGATCCCTGTCCGGGACTACCTTGGATTCCGCTGGGCCCGACTCAGGCATGATTGGTAACAAAATGTCAGACTGTGGCTAGATAAGGCACTCTCTGCAAGGTCCCCTCTAGAAGCAAGAATAAGTCCAGTGTCTGGCAAAAGAAGTTTTATTGCAGAAAAGGTCCATTATAGTCCACTGTCCTGAATAGGAGACTCAGGATGGTACATGATCATTGTTACCAATGAAGAGCAAGCATAGGATACAGAGTAACAATACCCATCTGGAACAGCCTCCCCCCACAGTTCTCAAAACAACATCTTTCAGTCCTGGGAAGCTGTTCTCCTCCAAGGCCAATGCTTGGTGGAACGGTGTCAGACACAACAATCTCCTCTGGTGGGAATGCTGCCTGGGAACTGGTGCACCTGGGGAGAAAGCACTTAAACACTAGAAGCATTAGAAAATGGAGTCAGTACAGTTTAGATATATACTGGACCTGACAATAGGCAGCTCTGACGGCCAAACACAGACAGCCAAACACAAACACAGATGCCGCCAGCATCAGCCACCGTTCCTGTATCGCTGGGAACAGTGGGGCACCCCTCTGCTTTTGCCTCCATGATCCACGATCCACGGATCGGAAACGGGAGATGACCGGCATGGATCGTTAATTCGGGATCATCACCGGCGCCGATCCACAATCAGCTTGATCGGTATTTGGGGGGGGATCATGCCCACCTCTAGTAGAGAGACTCTACGTGTGAGCTTCATGTGTAAAATGCCAACCACGGCTTGCAAATTCATTTGGAAACACTCTTGGTTCTAATGCTAATCTTAATGCTTGGCTCAAATGCTAAATTTCAGAACTGTTTGTTATAGTAGACATCAACAGGAGATTTTTTTAAAAAACTGTTGTAAATGAGCGTGTGAGGTCCTAGGGGATTTTATCATGTTCCATTGGATGCTTCACTATTGACGATTTCTCATTACTCGATTAAATAATGTATAGGGCAATGTCTGATGGGAAACCAGTTGGCTGTCACCTTACGTTCGACAACCTAATTCCATCTTTGCCTTTAATTGCTCTCTGAAAGCTATTATTTTCAGCATTTGAAACCAGGTCTTCCCTGCCCAAGGTAGCTAATTAAAACATACCTAGACACTTGCACACACACAGAGGAGTGCTGAATAATACATGAAGATTGACTGGAGTCAATTTCTTTACATTTTTATCTTTTATTCATTGGAAGTATGTTTTTAAAATGAAAACCAACCACAGTCGTTGCTTGAAAAAAGGGTGAAATAAAAGGCCATCATAATTCACAGTCCTTCACTTCAGTCTCTTCTCAAGCCCATGTATCCAGCACTGAGAAACTGAAGCCGTAGGAAGAGTTGCACTAAAAAACATGAATTAATTTCATGTTCTATGGGTATTAGTGTGTTGATGCCATCTCCCAATATCTAGTCGGTTTTGAGTCTGAGCTTCTTGTAATGTGAACCTCTTGTCAACAAAATTAAAGCAGAGAAGATCCAGCATATATGACTGCAGTTTCATTATTTGTTTTAATGACAATGGAAGATAATGTACCTCAGCTTCGGCAATTCTATGTGATTCAGCAGCTCACAAGGAATATTGCAAGAGGACTTTTAACATGCTCTTGTGTGGCAGCTGTGGTTTCACCTAGAACTTTGGATGTTCTTAATCATGAGGAAAATATGGCGCACAAAGATCTGTCATATCCTCTTCTCTGTGGTTCTTTGAAGAGTCTCATTTATTTATTTAAATATTTGTATTCATGTTTTCTCTCCAACCTCTCCGTTTTTTCCTCTCAACATCCACCCTGTAAAGTAGGTCAGACTGAGAAAAGAGTACCCCCAGGGGCAGTTCAAGGCCAGAAAAGGTTGCAGGTGAGGAGACAGAAGCCTCTCTTTCACATATACCACAATCACAATCTGAAACAAGCAGTGCACATGCAGAAACTGAGGAGAACCACGATTCACATCTTACCGTTATACAGCACACTGGATAGTGACTTCCAGGGCTTTTTTTCTGGGAAAAGAGGTGGTGGAACTCAGTGGGTTGCCCTCGGAGGAAATGGTCACATGGCTAGTGGCCCCATCCCCTGATCTCCATACAGAAGGGAGTTTAGATTGCCCTATGCACCATTGAGCGGTGCGTAGGGCAATCTAAATTCCCCTCTGTCTGGAGATCAGGGGGCGGGGCCAACAGCCATGTGACCATTTTCAAGATGTTCTGGAACTCCATTCCACCTGAAAAAAAGCCCTGGTGACTTCAGACCCTTTGTACTTGGTAACTCCAACAAAAATGTATCCCTAGTTTTTCATGTCCTGACCTGTACAATTCATGCCTCACAAGATGGCAGTGAAACACTGGGCAACACTCAGAAATCGCCCAGTTCCTCACAAACTGTAGCTATTTTCCACCTCGGTTTGATTTTCACCTACTGACTCTTTCATGACTTTGCTATCATTTGTCCAATCTTAATGAAATAATTACGTTCCCATTTCTATCAAGTGGTGTTTAACATTTCTGTCTAAAGCACAGCATTAAAATTAGCAAAGAGCATGCTGCTGATAGAGGTTAACATCAAAAAAACATTTCTATTGTTGGTTTTTCCTGGCTGATTCGCTTCTGCCTGAAAAGCATTTATATATAAACCACAAATAACTTCTTCCTATGGTAACAGAAAAAGGTCATTTGGAAGTCTGAAAACTATTTTCTTAGTACAGCTGATGCTATAAAGGGAAACAGTCTATTTAGACCATATAAACCGTCTTGCTGGTCATGAAGTATTGTTCCCAGCAGTGCAATCCCATGATATTTTTTTTTCTATGTACAGAAGCATCAAGAGAGAAGTCCTTCATCACATAGTTTAGAAAAGGGCAGGCTTCTTCCAATCCTTAGAAAAGGAGTTATAGACTAGGTACAAATCCTTAGTTCTCACCATGAAGAAAGATAAAGAGAGCTTACTGCCTACACTTTGGCTGACACTTGTTTCACAGATTAAGTGCTATTAAATTTAAAATATAATTGAAAAAAATTAATTAAACATGGGTATGGAGCAGTGCAGCTCACAATCTTTTGCTTCCACCTCTCCACCTCACCACCACCAACCAACGAGGCTTACCAACCTCAAAGCAGGTTCTGGAGTAGACATGGGCACGAGCAGAACCCCCCCCCCCGAATATGGTGTCCATTGTTCGTTGCCATCGCCGAACAATGAACATTGACGAACATGACCTGTTCATGAACATGTTCGTTATTCGTTGTTCGTGGGGGCCAGCAGGCTCTCCTCCAGCCATCAAGATCCCTACCACACAATTCCCAGAAACCCTACCTGAGCAGGCAGCAGGAAGTGTACCAATAATAAATAATAGCTTCGCTCCAGAGCCTGGCAGCAGCCCTGGAACCTGAAGGGGTAGATTCGTACCACATCACTCAGAAACCTTACCTGAGCAGGCAGCAGTAAAGGTACCAGTAATAAATAATATCTTGGCCCAGAGCCTGGCAGCAGCCCTGGAACTTGAAGAGGTAGATCCCTATCCCACCACACATGAAGAAAATTCAAGCTCCAATGCACTCTCCCTGTCTCTCTCTCAAAATGCCAACAGCAACTGTCTCTCCCTCACTGTCTGCAAAACCAGAGCTGGGAGCCCCCCTCCTCCCTGCTCTTTGCTTCCTTGTAACAAATTTGGAGTGCCACACTTGAAAGGAAGACCTGCCTATCAAGTGAAATTGGGCTTAGATTGGGGTTTCCAGGGCAACAGCAGGAGTTCAGACAGAGTTCAGGCAGTCCCTGCCTCCGGTTGCCAAAGGAATTGATTGCAGGTGCTAGATTGTCTGGCTTGACAAATAGCAATGAACAACAATGAACGAGGCTTGAAATGACCACCTGTTCATTTAGAATGGGGCCTCACGATCAGCTTTTTTTAGTTCGTATTGTTGTTCGTGCCCATCTCTAGTCTGGAGATCTCCCAAAATTACAACTGATCTCCAGACTTCAGAGAGCAGTTCCCCTGTAGGTAGGGCTGCCAGCTTCCAGATGGTAGCTTGAGATCTCCTAGAATTACAACTGATCTCCAGGCAACAGAGATCAATTCCACTGGAGAAAATGGCTGCTCTGAAGGGTAAACTCTATGGCATTATACCATGCTGAGGCCCCTCTCGTCCCCAAATCCTACTCTCTCCAGGCTCCACCCCCAAAATCTCCAGGAATTTCACAACTTGGACCTGGCAAACCTACCTGTAGGAAAGAGCTGCTTCAGAGGGTGGATTCTATCATGTTATACATCCCTCCCAATTCCACCCTCCCCAACGATCAGCCCAAATCTCCTGGAATTCCCCCAGCCAGAGCTGGCAAACTTACACCTTCCTGTATACCTCACCACTGCTGCTGCCACCTTTCCTCCTAAGGAAGCAATCTACTTGTCTTCTTTGAAAACAGAACTGCAAGCTGTGTGTGCCTGGTAGGGGCTTCCCAAACTCCCCCAGGATTATTTCTCTTGCAAGAGTTCCACAACCATTTTGAATGCCCGGACAGTAGGCAACTAGGAATGCTGGCAAAGCTCACACAACTTGCACGCATGCACACATGCACGCACACGCACACACCCCACTTGACGTGACTACCCAAGGCTGCCTCATTATAAAACCAGACCTGGTTTTGCCCTTCCTGTTTAGGCAAAATACCTGTGAAATATAGAAGGAAACCAAAAAGCCAAGTCCCTAATGAGAGGTTCTCTACATGTCCTTTTTTAAGTTTAAAAAGGAGAAGCAGGTGCTTTTGCCTATATTGAGCAGTGTTCAGTAATTTACTGCTGCATTTGATGAATCATAGATGCTTTATAGAGACCCAGGTAATAAGCTGGCAAATCCCCCTTTCAAAACTTACTTCAACCATGAAGTCTCGAGGATCTCCAGGTACATTTGATCAGAAGTACACTCTTGACTTCCAGAACATAAACAGAGGAATTTTACAGACCAGCAGTAAGCCGTTCCAGATATCCCATGGTTGTCAACTCCAGCTTGGAAAATTTCTGGAGATCAGAGGATTAGAAAAGCAAAGTTTGAGAAAGGAGAAGAGCTTAGTGAGAAAGCCAGTGTGGTATAGTGGTTAAAGTGCTGGACTAAGATCTGGGAGACTCAGAGCCAAGCTACAAGTGATGCCTGACACAGGTTGGACACTTGTAAGCTTCTCTCAAGTTTTGATGGGAAATGTAGGCATTCTGGTCTTGCAGCTTGGCTCCATTTAATTAAAGTTTACAGAATGGCAGTCTATGGGAAGGAGAACATGCGGTTGGGAGGGGAGTACAGACGTCGGGCTATCGCCAGGCGCCTCCCTTCCCCTCCACTGGGTGCGTGTGGAGGGGTTCTGTAAACTTCAATTAAATGGAGAGCCAAGCTGTAGGACCAGGACGCCTACATTTCCCATCAAAACTTGAGGGAAGCTGATAAGTGTCCAACCTGTGTCAGGTGTCACTTGTAGCTTGGCTCTCAGGTTCGAATCCCCCCTCATCCATGAAAGCTTGCTAGGTGTCCTTCGACCACTAACACACTGTTAACTCAAGGAGAGTGCCCACTTGGAAAGAAGTGGAGAGGTCCCTATTGGAAAGAAAGGTGGAGCATAAATGAGTGAGTGAGTAATGTCATATGGTCTGACCTCCAAAAAGGCCATTTTCTTCTGGGGAGTCCATCTCTGCAGTTTGGGGTTCAGCTATAACTTCGGGAGAATGCCCCATGCCACTTGGAAGCTGGCAGTCTTAAGTTGTCTTGTAATTAAGGCCGTATCCCCAGAGAAAAACATCAGAAGTAAGGGATTCTCTCTTTTTCTATGCTCCCTCCCTTTTAGTATATTTCCTCCTCTCACGTCTCCAACACATGCAATATGGAAGTAATAATAGAGTATCTTATGGAGCTATTTTAGGGATTACTCCAATAATGTATGAGTGTATCTATCATTATATAAATGTTAGGCATTATTATTGCATTGGCTGCAAGCCGGAGGAAAACAAAATATTAACTGGCTCTAAATATATATTCTGGAAATATTTATTTTACTTTCTGATTCTGCTTACAAATACCATAATTATATTTTCCATTTGTACCAGAGCACCTACCGATTCTATAAATTTCAGCAGAAGACTGAAGGCCTAGTTGGCTGTCAGGCAGAATGGACGCATTTATACTACAAATGTCACAGAAAAGAATTCATTCAAGTGAACTCTGGATAGGAACAAGCTGTTTTGTTTATCAGTCAGTTTCATGTCCTCCACATCTTGCATGGAGAGGCTCCCAGAGGGACAGCCAATCCTGTACAAAGCGATCCTATCATACACACAGAAATACACAATGCAAGAAGAGTGAGAAATGCTACCACAGTCACAAAGTTTAAATTAGATCCCCTCAAATAAACACGTATTTCCAGGTTGTTCCAACATTATCTACTTGGAACGGTTGAGTTTCATCAAATGCAAATCCACTCCTAAAAGAAATATGAATCATGCGGGATAATACTGAATAGAAGGTTTTACAGTATACTACAAACTGTGTAAGCACAATCCTATAGGATAAAGGAAGTTGTCTCCAATGTAGGATTGCCAACTCTGCCTTAGGAAATTCCTGGAGATTTGGTAGTGGAACCTGGAGACAGTGGGTTTGGGGCAGGAGAGGGAGCTAAGTGAGGTATAAAAACCACAGAACCCACCACCTTTTCTTTCAGGGGAACTGTAGTCAGAAGATTAATTGTAATTCTGAGAGATTTCTGGGGGCTACCAGGAGGCTGGCAACCTTAATCCAATGACCAACCCCCACAGTTTGGCCAACATTTCCAAAGTTTCAGGTTTTTTTAGGTTTTAGGGAATGGAGTGAACTTTCATGATGATAAATCAGAAAGTCAAAGATGAAAAGTGTCCTAATTCTGCCTGCATAGGGAGAGCATGTTTTTTGTGAGAATATGGTTCCTTTAAGAGGTGGCAAATAACAACTAAACAGAGATGAAGGGTAGTGTGCGGTTATCAGCAGAGAAGCAAACAGAAAGGCTCTCTAAAGATGGAGTCCTGTTGTTAATAATGTTAATAACATATTATTAAACTGTAGAATAAAGATTCCTATGTTATTTACCAATCCCAGGACACCATCTGGTGTGAATGGGTGTGTTGATGGATGGATGGATGGATGGATGGATGGATGGATGGATGGATGGATGGATGGATGGATGGATGGATGGATGGATGGATGGATGGATGGATGGCACATTTTCTGTTTAGTTAATTCTGCTTTTGAGGATGACAGTTTTTCTTGTTGTGTGCAGATGTGGCGGTGGGCGCGCACGTTGTTTTAACATTGTAAGCCACTTTGAGTCCACACTGTTCCAGGAAAAGCGGGATAAAATATCTAAATAAATAAATTCTAAAGTTGCACAAATGTGCCTATGCTTTCCTAATACATTCGTCCCATCTCAGTATCTTTCTTTATCTTTCTGTGACAGAGAGACAGATACTACCAGTAGTTGGGGAATGGGGTGGAAAAAAAGAAAAAACATCTTTAAAGGAAGTTCCAACAAATTTGTGTCCCTTGGCTCAGACAGGTAGCTTTAGTTCTAAAATTCTCTTAGGTCCTGACAAGACATGCAGTCTCTCTTTTTTATTTTTTATTGGAGAGTTTATATTTCCATATTTAATACATACATTCCCATCATATCTAATTTATTCTAACCCCCACCCTTTCCTCCCCCCCTCCTTATCGACCTCCAACAGCTTTCCAACCCCTAACCCTTCTTATTACTTAACTTGACTTCACTTATATTCTTCTATAACATATATCATAATATTTCTTACTCTAAGCATTTTCAAATTATTTTATATATATACTATATTAAAATCACTAATCCACCAATGTGTCCTTTTTACTCTTCCTTGATTAAACTCTATATTCTAAGTAAGATTTACTTAAACATAATACTAGCTTAGATTGTAATAATTAAATTCCCCCTTAGTGGTAAAGTCGCTTATCTCTTCTCTTTACAACATCACATTTTAATAGTTCTCAAACTGCCACAGTTCTCCCTTCACATCCCATTTTTTTTCTAAATATTGTTTCAATTTCCCCCAATCAGCAATAAATTGTCCTGGATCAAGATCTTTAAGTTTTCTTGTCATTTTGTCCATCTCCGCCATGTACAGCAATTTATAAATCCAATCTTCTATAGTTGGTATTTCTTGTATTTTCCATTTCTGCGCGTACAAAAGTCTTGCCGCTGTGGTCATGTAAAATAACAGTGTTCTGTACTGCACTGGAACACCTTCCATTCCCAAGTTCAGTAGCAACAATTCTGGGTTCTTATTTATTTGAATTTGTAAAATTTCATTAATTGCTTCAATTATATCTCCCCAGTATTGCTTAGCTACCTCACAAGTCCACCACATATGATATAGTGACCCTTCGTGCTTTTTACATTTCCAACATTTGTCTGACATGTTAGTGTTTCCTAGCACAATCTTCTTTGGTGTTAAATACCATCTATAGATCATTTTGTATACATTCTCTTTAATGTCCGTACAAGTTGAAATCTTCAATGTGTTTTTCCACAGGTGCTCCCATGCCTCCATTGTTATTTCTTTATCGAAATTTACTGCCCACTTCACCATCTGGACAAGACATGCAGTCTCTGGTAATACCCAGTCTCTGGCAAAGTGTAAATCTGCACCATGACAAAGCAACAAAATTTCAGTTTTGATAGGTTTATAAAACTTATAGAGAGTGACTGTGATTATTTTCTATTGGTCACATTTGCTATCCGCATTTGGTAGATAGGAGACAAATTGCTGCCTTAACATGAGACATTTCCTACATTTTGAATATGGCCAAGCATTTGTGTGGGGCGTTCTTTTCAATCGAGTTTCCCATAACAAAGAATATATTCTTTTTTAAAAATGCATTGGATTTGTTACTTTTTTGTGTGTGGCTATTGTTCACTTCTTTGTGGTTTCCAATATTAACAAAATGGAAACTGGTTGAAACTAAAACAAAAAGAGCAATGATTAGCTGCTATTTCAGAATTAGATATAAAACACTGTAAAAGTCGGCTCACCCAGCAGCAGCGTAGCTGTCGCACCGGAAGCCGTCCTTTTGCAGCCCTGCCTGGCTGCAAAACAGGCTTCTGTCAGGTCTGTTGCCCACAGTCCCTCCATCTTTCTGAATTATTGCAATCATCTCCCATGTGTGTGTCTATTTTTCACATAAGCTGTCCAGCTCCTGGGAAGGCTGTGCTCTTATCTGAGAGCCAAGCTACAAGTGACGCCTTACACAGGTTGGACACTTGTCAGCTTCTCTCAAGTTTTGATGGGAAATGTAGGCGTCCTGGTTTTACAGCTTGGCTCTCCATTACAGCTGCAAGAGCAGACTGCCTACATTTCCCATCAAAACTTGAGGGAAGCTGACAAGTGTCCAACCTGTGTCAGGCATCACTTGTAGCTTGGCTCTGAGATGGCTCACCACAGCGGCCTTGGGACAGTTCCATCCTACTCTCCCACTGACTGTACCCAGCTGGTTGGGCACCAAGGGTGGGGGGGCTTACGTAGAGGGACTGAAACTTTGTAGTAAGCACTCCATATGTCATTCTCAACAAGAGACCTGTGTACAGCCAGATGCTTTTACTTGCCTCTGTGTAACCTACGGACATATATATGCTGAAGCTATGATATCTCATTAAAGAATCTTAACTCAAGAGAGCTTGGATTTCTTGTTGCAAGGGGTGGCAGTCAACTTCAACGTATCCTGTTCTCCATAGACTGACAGATCCCTTCCCGGGCATCCTGGGCTTTGGCCGGGGGCGGAGCCAAGGGCTGTTTGCAGGCAGCTCTGGTTTCCCTGGCATTCAGTTGCTTTGCTCGCTCGGCCCACCCACCTCACCCTGTTTTAGAGTAGGATTAGCTGGCTGCTGTATCCAAAGCCAGGTAGGAATTTTTTACCCTTTTCCCTGATTAGCTTTTGGGAAGGGTTTTTTTTTCACCTATGTTGCTCTATTGGCTGCAGTTTGGGAGGTATTGGCTGGGTGGTGTGTTTGGTTAGGTCACTGGCAGGAGAGTTTTGGGAATAGGATGTGGGCCTGTGAGCACCCAGTGGCGCTTCCCCATGGGTGGGGAACAGGGTCTGCCCACAGTGCGGTATGCTTCTTGATGGCTACCATAGCACAGGCAGACGCCTGTGGGGATCCCCAGGAACAAGGTCTTCCCTCATGCTGTATGGCAGGGGTGTTAGGTGCTTGATGGGGGGATCCATTGGCCTGGCTGGCCGGGTTGCAGCCATTCCAATGGATGGCCTACACTCGGGGCTGTGGGGCTCGCCCAGACAGGTCAAGGCGGAGGTGTGGGAATGACCCTGTGGCTTGACCTGTACCACTTAGTTGGCCCTTGCCGTGGTTTATGTTTAATGGTCATGTTAATAAATGGCCCTTTAATTCCAAGCTGTGTCTCTCTCTTCATTCCAGCTGGGGCTGCAATAGATCATTTTGCATTTCATTTTTGAAGATAAGTCTGTGCACCCTTTTGTAACGTCAGCCCTTGCAGTTGTTTTATGAGAGTACACCTCAGCTCTAGGAGCAGTTCAGGAAGGTTTGGAAAGACATGCCAGCTCTGAGCATCTGCAGAATGAAATTCTAAAACTTTGCAGAATCTCCCTTTCTGCCCCTCCCCTCTTTGAATTTCTCTTTGATCACAACCAAATTCATTCAAAGCAGACTCCAAATTCCTAAAAAGAGAAGAAGAAACGGTTTGCGGGAAGAAACTGGGTAAAGAATTAAAAACATTTCTTGTGACAAAAGAGCAAACTATGAGTTAGGAAAAAATGAATATTATTTGACCTTCAGTTTCTTTTCCATACCTCAGAAGGATCAAAATGAAAAGTCAAAGGTTGCCAGATTGGTGTGTCTCCATCTTATTAGGCACCCTCAGTGTATAAAATTAGATGATTAGGACAAGATGAGAAGCTGTGGGATGACCTCGTAGAATCAATACTTGGCCACCTCTGCCTCCTGGCTTTTAGAAATTGGTTTAAAACTTACTTCTTCCAAAGTGACTTGAGAGAGTCTGCTGGTATTTGTTTTGTTTTTTGAAATATTTAACATATTATACAATTGTTCTTTCAGACTGCTTTTGAGGATTCTTCTTGCTTTGTATCTTTATAATGTAAAAACTACCTTCAGCCTTGCAAAGGAGGGATAAAAAGCTTTCAATAATAACAATAACATTCAATTTATATACCGCCCTTCAGGACAACTTAATGTCCACTCAGAGCAGTTTACAATGTTATTATTATCCCCACAACAATCACCCTGTGAGGTGGGTGGGGCTGAGAGAGCTCCAGAGAACAGTGCCCAAGGTCACCCAGCTGGCTTCAAGGGAAGGAGTGGGGAATCAAACCTGGCTCTCCAGATTAGAGTCCTGCCGCTCTTAACCACTACACCAAACTGGGTCTCAGATAAATTCTGATTTTTTTTTTAAATGGTGACACAACCAACATAACATTAACCATGTTTTAAATCCATTGAAAGAAATAGGATTAATTGTGCTGAACTCTGTATTGGGTTGTTGCATGTGTGTGAGTGTGTGCCTGTGAGTGTGTGATGGGAAGTTATACCACCAAGGACATGAACTTATGTTTCAGTGAAAGCCTGGCCATTCACCATTGTCATTGGAACCTAATTTTCCCTATGAATCAGAGTATGATTATTGGTCAACTAACCAAATTATCTGTGCATTTTCTCTCAAGCAAAGAGTCTCTCATTTTTTTAATGGTCTTGTTGGCGGATAGCCCTAAAGGCCAACTTTTTTTTTTTTCTGGCTCAGCAACTAAATTCTGTCAGTCACCCATGAAATATCCCGAAGTCTCTGCCTTCCTCAGACTTTTCAACAAACATGACCAGCCATTTGGCACACATCTTTAAGCATGATTCCCAGATGACCTGGTATTTACCACTAAATTCAGAGGCTGAACTTTTTTTTAAAAAAAAAGATGAGAGCTATTCAAGATCTCCCGATGGAAAAGTCAAAAGAATTAACTCAATTGTCACTGGCATTTTCATAACCAGGCAAATCGCAAAAAGCCGTTTATGACAAGCTTGTCAAATGCTGATGCTACAAGGATATTGTGCTGTACGTCAAAGATGTAACAAAATGGGGAAACTTGACATGAATCATCAAAGCATTTGTCAGATGAAGTGGCTCAAAGTTTAGAACCATGAAAGCCACAGGGTTTTTTGTTCATGAAAACTCTTACTTTTTTATCTGAAGTGGGGACCCAAAGTAATTTACAACCCGTATAAAACAACAAAAACAAACAGGAAAGGGGTGATTCTGAATACAAAGAATGTCTTCTCATGCTCTGTTAGCCAAACGACATTGTTGTTGTTGTCATCGTCGTCATTGTCATCATCATCATCATCATCATCTTAACATTCAATTTATATACTGTCCTTCAGGACAACTTAATGCTACACTCAGAGTAGTTTACAAAGTGTGTTATTATTACCTTCATGACAATCACCCTTTGAGGTGGGTAGGGCTGAGAGAGCTCCGAGAAGCTGTGACTGATCCAAGGTCTCCCAACTGGCTTTGAGTGAAGGAATGAGGAATCAAACTCGGTTCTCCAGATTAGAGTCCTGTTGCTCTTGACCAGCTCGAGCAAATGTAACAGTTACGAAGCAGGTTTCTTGTTGGAGTGATTCAGGCTTATAACATGGAACAGAAAGACATTTAACGTTTAACTGTTTTTGATTGGAAGAGCACCCAAACCCTTCCTATCTTCAAAATACCTAGAGCCCCCAATAGAATCATAGCAGTTCTTCATTTTGTTTTCATGCCACAAGAAACAGATGTCTCGATATCATGGTGTCAATGATGGGGCAGGCACTGCAAGCTTTTGAGCTCACCAGAACATTTCCTCAGGCTGAAGGTGACAAAATTTTAAGATGCCAGAGGAGAAATTAGATAAATCTGATTCCTATCCTATCTTAAAAAAAAAAAAAGCAACGTGCAGCCTGATGAAGCATTCTTTCCAGTTAGCTGGAAAGTTTCCACAGTGCTTTGGGTCAATTCCCTTGGTTGTAATCATAGATATTACATGGCTTTCATATAAATCCATTAAACATTCTGTATTGTTGAATAGTAAAGTGGCGCTCCTGCTTCAGAACAAGCCTGGAATTAATACAAAAAAGGGGGATAGTCTCCTAAATAAAATCAAGAGAAGGGACAAAATATCCAAAGAGACTATACAAAATAGATATATCAATCACAAACATTCAATACACATTTACACAATTAAGGAGTTCATTCATAATTTGCCAACTTTGAAATATGAACTTTGTTCTCACTGTATCGAGCAGTGTCCATGCTATATATAATACTTTCTTGTCAAGTGTCCTTCCCAGGGGTCATTTTGTAGAAAAAGAGCTAGAGGAACTCATTAGCATAACTCATTAGCATATGTCACGCCTCTTGCCATCACTGGAAGTGTGTCATTGGTATAACTGATTTGCATATGCCATACCCCCTGACATCACCTATTCTGGCTGTTTTGGACCTAATCCTGGCCATTCAGGGCTGAAATTGGGCCCAAAATGGCAAAAATGGGGCTGAAAATGGCTGAAAAGGGGCCCAAAATGGTCAGGATCAGGCCGCTGATGAGCGGGAGAGTGATCCACCACCCGTCACAGGCCTGATCCAGGCCATTTAGGCCCTGATCCAGGCCAAAGCGGGCCCAAAATGGCCGAGAGTCAGGTAGGCGAGGCCTCCTGACATATGACCTCTATGGGGAACTGTGTTCCTGTGCGTTCCCCCTCGAAAAGAGCCCTGGTCCTTCCAAAATATCTTTCAGGCAACAGACCGTCATGGCCATGTAGGTTCCAGCCAACGGACAACAATGCTCCTGGAGGGAGAGTTGGCAACAGGTGTGCCAGCGTTAATCACATCCCATTTCGCTCTACTTTGCTTCTTCACCAGCCTCTTTAAATTGCCTGAGAAATATAATGTCCTTAATATTTTCAATAAATATGTAATGGATATGCAACTGCTTCAATAAATAATCAATATACAGTTTATAAAGTGCTTTCTTAGTGCTTAATAAATATTCTGCATTATCAATAAATTTACACAGTTAATTAAACATACACAAGGGCATGTGATCCTTCACAACAGGCCTTCAGAAGAAGCCTGTACAACATACATCCATTGAACTGAATACAGTCCACCAAACATACACCGTGCCTTGCTATTTCCCAAGGGGAACTCCAATTTGAAGAGCCACTGGTTCCCAATTCAAAAAGGGACATCTGGGAGGAGGGCTCCTGCCTTCTCTCCCACACCATTTTCTTACATCAAAATGGTACTAAATGTTGTTCTTTGCCCCATGGGGGTTTTTGGTGCAAGACAGTTCCTTCTCAGAGGGCATACAGCATATTTGACAGTGCTATTTTAATTTAAGTACTGTTTTGCTTCATTCATGGACTTTTATGTGTTGTGTCCTCAAAACTTGTTGTCCTGTTTGCTGCCTTGCCTCTAAAGAAATAAGAAGGGATATCATTTTAGACAAACAACATGTGCAAAGTGCACAAATTGTCATGTGTGAAACATTTGTCTCTATTGTGCCACAAGTTGGGAATCCAGCCAGCCTGCATATATTGCATGGTAGCATTTCATCAGGGTTTTAAGATACACATACTTGTCCAAAACATTCCTTAACTCAGAAAAGGTGCATAGGATTAGAAATGGACACGAACTGGGGAAAAAACGAACCATGCAGTTCGTGGTTCGTCAAACTTCACAAACTACGAACTTTCACGAACCTGCCCCTGCTTTGTAAACTGGTTCGTTTGGTTCATGAAAATGTCACATCCAGGTCAGAAAACCATCACTTCTGGGCCAGCAGAAGGTCAGTTCCGGGCCAGCAGAAGGTCTGCAGGAAGTCCATCCCCTGTTGCCTAGGAAACTGATTGATCGGTACCAGGTTGTCTGCAGTGACGAACCAAAAAATGAACCAAATGAACCAGCCTAAAAGTTCATGGTGGTTTGTCAGAAATGGGATCTGACAAACTGTGGTTCGCGAACCATGAACCAGCCTGGTTTGTGCTTAATTTTGGTTCATATTTCGGTTCGTGCCCATCTCTACATAGGATAGCAGTCTGCTGCAATTACTCACACACCAGATATCCTGCACTGTTTCCCCATGTCTTCCTGCATGCCATAATACGAGCAAAGCTTCAGCCCCATATGCCTGCTAGCACCACATGCAGCAGTGAACAGAGTTTTTTGGATATGAAGGATATGCCCACCACTCTGCAGGTTTCATTCTGTAATGGGGTCCCTCCGGGGTGCCAGAATTTTTGAAACTAGAAGTTGAAGTTGACAAGCCTACTCAGTACTGCAGTGCAGGAATTATGTCTAGCACACAGCCTACGAAAAGCCACTTGGTTGGTAAATGCTGCAAAAACACAGAATACTTGTACGTATTCTAACACTCGACTCGACAGCAATTGGCGAGAGTGCCGTCATTATGCAAAATGAAAGTGCCTGCCTTAAATTATTCTGTCTTATTAAAATTTTATAGGAGCAAGATTGCGTTTTGCCTCATTCAGTGTCCAAGATTCATTATTTGGAGGGAACGAGTAAGTTGGAGTATTACAATGTTCTGCCGCACTTTGTGTTTGGTTTTCATGTTTTTTGTCCCCTGGGCTACGAGCACCTGCTCTCTAGACCTGGATTTCACATCACCCCATTTTAAAAACAATCCATCTCAAAGACAAGAGAGTGACCCCTCCCCCCGCCTATGGGTCCAATTCACTTATAAGCACCTCCGTTTTACCCAAAATGTCTTCATTTTTTTTAATATATTGGTGTCAGATAGATACTCCAGGCTAACCTGCTCTTTGGCCTAACTTAAATGTAACAGTGAGACAAAAGAACTCTCCATGAGTATTTGCTTCTGCACAGCTTCTCATTTAAATTGTGCTGCTAGACTTGTTTGGTTAGCAAGCCAGGGCAACCCCCACCTGCAGCATTGTGGTTAAGTGGTTGGACTGCAAATCAGCACTCTGCTGGTTTGAATCCCACTACTGCCTTGGGTAAGCCATTCCTCTCCGTTGCAGCTCTCCAGCTGTATTGTGGGGATAACAATAACGCAGACTTTGTTCACCACCCTGAGTGAGTCACTAATTTGTCTAGAAGAGTGATATATAAGCACTATTATTATTATCATAAAAATTACACACAACACTTTCAATAATAAATAAAGATTGCATGTTATCATTGATTGGTCTTGCTGAGCTGATACAAGTTTCCACCAGAGACCTAAGTATCAGCCAGGTATCGGTGTAAAATGTACGCTGTTCCAAGTAGCGCCGTCTTTTGCAGTTCTGTTGGGGTCATGTCAGAAAACTGCCGTTTTTCCATATAAGTTGCAAAATTTTTCGAAATAGTTCCCAATGCCCCGATGACAATGGGGACTACTGTGGACTACAGTGTTGTTGTTGTTGTTGCTGTTGTTGTTATACAGATTCCAACAAAGATCAAATGGTAACAGTGTCAATTTATTTATAATCACTGGCTACTTTTTTGTTCTCACTTTATGGCTCATGACTGATGCACAGCTCTGACCATTCTGTGGAGAGTGAGGAAGCAGGACCCAGACTACAGACCTTTGGAGTGTTATCTACGCATAGGCTTAAAGAAGACATGTATGGAGGGAAGGTGAGGAAGAAGTTGTTGGCTTCAGACGAGCATCAGTTGAGTTCCACCTGGGTTAAGCTCGTTCTATTCTCCTTGCAGGAATCAAAGTGTAGGTATGGCCAGAGGCTTTCTTGGCAGAGATCGGAGGAGCACCTTAATGGCAGCTAGCTAGCAACAAATGAGTTCCATCTGGCCTAAGTTTGTCTTCTTCTCTCTCCATGTGGTATAAAGCTTGGGCATGACCGGCAGTGTGAGCCCTTGGGAGTGTGCCAAAATGCTTTTGACACATTGGTGCACAACCTGTGACTTACAAATAATATCTTTGGCTGAGCCAGTTCCCGAGTCATTGACCAGCCAATGGTATAGTTTATGAGTTTGTTGGTTGGTTTATTTAAACAGTTGTTGTTGTTGTTTCAGTCTCTTTGGGGAGAAAAGCTGCATAAAAATATTTAAAGCAGTATTATTGCTTGGTTCCCCCCTGACAATCAGTGGGGACTTACCAGGTCCTGGCAGGGGCACTTGTCAGTGATGTCATCATATCACCAATGACACACTAACACCACTCCTGTTTGCCTAGGAGTGACATCAGCATATTGCTGAGGGATGCTCTGGTGTTTGGGCAAAACACTATGGTTTAACCATAGAGTTTTGCCTAAATACCAAAGCATCCCCTCAGTCCTCCAGCAACATACTGGTATCATTTCCAGGCACCCAGGAACTGATGTCAGTGCATCAGGATGCTGCTTATGCCCCCCTTTCCTGCCATTTCCTCCCTGTCAGCTAGCTGAGCAGCAGTGGGAAGTGCCTACTGGCAGCAGGGGGACTGGTGAGCCTATAAATCAGTCAGTCAGTAAAGTGAATGGCTTTTGTCAGTGTTGCATTTAAATCAGATCTTGGACATTGAATGTAAGAGAAAAAAGGGATTGAGGTATTTGCAAACAAGAGGAAAGGGAGAGGAAATCTCCAGGCCAAGAACCAAAGAAGCAAGCCTCAACAGATACTGAATATTAAATAGTAGCTCTCTGTATCTTGCCAAACTGCTTTGGATTAGCATAGACTTTCACAGTGGGACCTACCTTGAGAATGTTGACATACTAAAAATTCTTAAATTTAATTCTTCTTTAGGACAGTGATGTTACAGTAAAGGCAAAAGTTCCCTCTTTCCGCACTCGAGAGGGGAACCTCTCTGACCGTCTCTGTGAGACTTACTCACAAACTCTGAACAATCCTGACAGAAAGCAACTGTCAGCCCTTCAATCGTGTTCTAACTAGAGATGGGCACGAACCAGAAAAAAACGAACCATGCAGTTCATGGTTCATCATGTTTCACGAACCACGAACTTTCATGAACCTGCCCTGGTTCACGAACCAGTTCATTTTGGTTCATGAAAATGTCACGTCTGGGTCAGTAAATCACCACTTCTGGGTCAGCAGAAGGTCACTTCTGGGTCAGCATAAGGTCTGCAGAAAGCCCAACCCCCATTGCCTAGGAAACTGACTGATTGGCACCAGGATGTCTGCAGTGATGAACCAAAAACAAACCAAATAAACCACCCTAAAGTTCATGGTGGTTCATCAGAAATGGGCTCTGATGAACCACTGGTTTGCGAACCACGAACCAGCCTGGTTCATGATGAACTTTGGTTTGTATTTCGGTTCGTGCCCATCCCTAGTTCTAACTGACCAATCAGAGAGGAAGGAGCACCTTACCACTCAAGTTCTCCATTCCAGGTAATAAATTCTTTCCTTCCCAGCTCTCTGATGGTGCTGCATTTAGGAGATCTGCTTTTAAAGGTCAGATCATCACAGTGGACTTTTAGAGGACTGTAGGAATTTACCTAGTCACCATAAGTCAGCTATGACTTGACGGCACTCTCTACCAACAATGATACATGAAACCAGCCCAAGAAATGCTACCAGCTCTTTTGCTCTCCTGATTACTCATTTATTTTGCCATAGCAGATTGTGACAAAACATCATTTCAGATGAAATTCAAGGGAAACTCTCAGAATAAAGAGAAGTAGCCAGGATGGTGTAGTCAGACGAATACTGGACTAGAAGCCCCATCATCAAATGTGATATTCTGCCATGGAAGCTTGAAAGGTTTGCCTTAATCTAGTGCTACACTCTTAGCCTAGCCTACCTAGTTGTAAAGATGAAATGAGTGAGAGAAGAACAATATAAGCAATTTTGTGTCCCCAGTGAAAATAATGGTGGGGGTATAAAATGGAGTATATAAATAAATATAGTTTAGTATCCATTTCTGCCTTCAATGTATATTCAATTATCTATCTATCTATCTATCTATCTATCTATCTATCTATCTATCTATCTATCTATCTATCTATCTATCTATCTATCTATCTATCTATCTATCTATCTATCTATCTATCTATCTATCTATCTATCTATCTATCTATCTATCTATCTATCTATCTATAAAGACAAGTGTCCTGACTGACTCATCAAAACCCAGCCCAAACTGCTGGACATAGAAACATGAAGTTTGGGGAGAACATTCCTTTCATGATGTAAACACCCACGAAGAAGGGATTTTAAGAAATCTGCCCCCTAAGGGGATCAAGAGGAGTAAAATGTGTTTTCCCAACGGGATACAGCTTCCTTGTGTGGCTGGCAGGCTACTGCCTACTTATGCCCCTGCCCACTGCCAGCTTGGCCTCTCTTCCATGATTGGGCCAGCCTTTCAAGGTCATTTGCATATGCGGGCTGATTGGGGCTCACAACATGTCACACCTCATCCCCCTCCCCAGAGACTGTTGGAACACAGAGATCATTTGCATATGTGGCATGATTGGTCCTCACCTTCCATATTCTAAACAGTATGCAGTTGCTCTTGGGAGTCATTGAATGTGTCCTGAGGTCAAATGCACCTCCCAATCTTCCTCTCAAAGTATTATAACTGGGTTTAAAGTAGTTAAATACTGGAGCGAAGCACAGGTATCAAGCTAGTGTCTCATAAGAGAATGCAGACTGTTCCCTCTGATTCTCTGAAACTGTATCTGCAAGGATCAATCTCAAGATTCCCTTTTCAGATATTTATTTTGGCTCAGCATCTTTGACATATTTAGCAGGATATTAAAAATCCTGGGGACAAAATCCTTGCCATTAGATGAGCAGAAAAAATTTACTTCTGGGTGTTAACAGGAGTGCTTATCACAGATAATGGTATGTTACAACACAATATGGAAATTATGATAAATAATCTTAAGAGCTGCAATCTCAGAACAACAAGTTTATGCACCGTTTCAGGGAAGATGATCCTTACATTATTTTGCCTCATTGATAGAATCTTTTCCCATCTTTCTTTTAAAAGAATATTATCTCCCTTTGTAGATAGCCAAATCTCTCTGAGATCCATTTAAAATTGTGGACTGGAGGAACCATCACCTAAATTGGTTTTCTGTCATATCCTTATTTCACTATGAAAGCTATATTATTATTGATGTTTATTTTTAAAAATAACTTTTTGCTAGAATAAACAAAATAATAAATACTCTGAGAATGGGAGGGGGATAAAGGGAGTCAATGAAAGAGAAATCTCATTATGTGCAAAACACTACTATTTTAGTCATTTTTTTTCCTTACGACATTTTTTATTTTGTTAAAAAATATTAGAACATCATAGAGATTCCTTGCCCCAATAAAAGTTTAGCAACATGAAGATTTAGAAAAAGTTAGAGCCATTGGATTGATGAATGATGAATGAATTTATTTGTGGTCAGAGACCATTACAATGGCAATACATCCTTAACAGTCAATAAAATAGTTAAATCCAGCGTAAAAGTGTAAAGGAGAGAAAAATACATTTAGCATTTAAAATCTTATCTTAAAATGTATATAGTTTTCCGGGGACCGCAGTAATTCTAATATTTAAAACATTGATGTTAAAATAGTTATTGCCACCCTAGTCGGAATAAAGAGACAGATGCCAAGCTTGGATCTAAGGGCCACTTTATTAACTACATACAACTATAACAGCGGCAAGGGCCTAAAGCAGTACAGGTCAAGCCATGGGGTCCACCCTGGATCACCACCTTGACCTGTCTGGGCGAGCCCCAAAGCCCCGGGTGCGACCCATCCATGGATGGCGTGGACCTGGCCAGCCAGGCAATTTGGTCACCCCCCCCCCCGTTCAAGCTCCTGAATGCCTCAGTCGTAGAGCAATGAGGGAAGGACTTGCAGTGGGGGTTCCCGAAGGCAGCCTGCCCCTGCAGCAGGCAGCTGTCGAAGCAGTACCAGCTGCTACTGGCAGGCCCCTCTTCCCACCAATAGGGAAGCACCAAGGGTGCTCACTGGCCCACATCCTATCTCAAACCCAAACTTGCCCATGACACTGCTAACCAGCACCACCCTGAGCCAATAACCTCAACCCCAAATCGCTGCAAGGTAGGTGACAAACCCTCATTCCCATGCCAAATTGGAAAGATGGGGAAAAAATTCCTACCTGGCTCTGGAAAACAACAACCGACTGATCCTGCACCAAAACAGGGTGAGGTGGGTGGGCCGAGCTTCGCAACTGCAGCTGGGAAGGTCAGAGCAGCCTCCTAAGGTTCTTGTCTCCGCCCACCCAGCCAACACCTTCAATTAAGGAGGGGATGGTGCTGCCTCCTTCCTTCTAGGCTGACAACAAATGGCCCCCGGCTCTAGCAGCGAAGCTCCATGCCGGAAAGGGGCCAAAAAATCATAAAAAGAGCAGGACAGACTATGTATGGTTATACTTTTTTTTATAGAATTTAACCAAATGGAGAAAGAATTTGCCTGGAGATAGTTGGATTTTCATCAATTAGGAGTTTCTCCAGGGAGGCCTTATTTGCCTCTGCAATTGGTGTGTCTAAGAGTGGGGAAATAAACTTGTCCCTATAGTCTTGATGGAAAGGACAGCGAAAGAACATATGAATAGGTGATTCCACTTCACCAATGGAGCAACGGCAGCGTCTATCTTTGTATGGGATCTTCCTATATTTCCCTTCAATGAACATTGAAGGGATAACTTCACAATGGGCCAGGGTTAGGATCCAGCCAGCTTTTCTGCTGTTAAAAATTAAGAAAGAGGTCCTCTTTTGCCTCCAAAAAAATTGTGCTGGAGGCCATGAGACCTGTACAGATCAAAGACATGTATATGTGTGTGTGTGTGATATATATTAACAAAAAGAATTGGATAAGATCAAGTGAAAAAGCCTGCTGGATTCAACCCATTATTGATGGAGAGAATTTAAAATGTGTCCACAAAAATTTCACATGCCTGATTTGTGAACTGATTTTATTATACATCCAGTGTAGGTACAAAGAATTAGGTTTTCTACAGCATACATTTATTAATATTAAAATGCTCTACATGCAATACGCAAAGCCAAGAACAAAATCCTTTTATTAGGACCAACTAAATTGATGCAAAACATTGCATAAGCTTTCAGGCTCACTAGAACTCTTCAAAAGGTTAGAGGTAACAACATTTTAAAAAGACAAATGTACGAGCAGAAGAATTTGAGTTCTTTGCAAACTTAGTGGGAATAAAGAGACAGACACAGGCTTGGAACTAAATGGCCGTTTATTGAATAACATAACATAAACAACGGCAAGGGCAAACTAAGCGGTACAGGTCAAGCCACGGGGTCCACTCTGGACCTCCGCCTTGACCTGCCTGGGCGAGCCCCACAGCCCCAGGATTAGGCCATCCAAGGAATGGCTGCCTCCCGGCCAGCTAGGCTGCTGGATCCCCCCATCAAGCTCCTAACGCCCCAGCCGTACAGCATGAGGGAAGGACTTGTGCCTGGGGATCCCCGCAGGCGTCTGCCTGTGCAATGGTAGCCGTCACAAGCATACCGCACTGTTGGCAGACCCTGTTTCCCCTACGGGGAAATGCCTCTGGGTGCTCACCGGCCCGCTCCCTATTACCCAAAACTCCTGCCACGGCAAGGGTCAAGCCTCTGCTTAGACCCTCGCACCCCACAGGTGGCTTAAGGCCAACCTAAGCCCTTGCCGGAAGTCGTCTAAGAAAATTTCGTTGCCTTCAGGAGACAAATGAACTCCATCATCTCTGTAAAGATGGGCAAATTCGGCCTTAATTCGCGGATGGGGCAAATAAATTCCCAAGCCAGTCCCCAGAGGCTTTTTCATAGCCCTATTCGCCTTACGACGCGCTCCCTCGATGGCCCGGGGGTCTAAAGCTTCCCTCCAAACCCGACGTTGAAGAATTTCAGACCAAAATATCAGGACCCCAGGCCAACGGCTAGCTATCAGCCGGAGGTCATCGGTCGCCTGCAGGGACAGGGCCTTCCCCTGTACTAACCCCAGGTCGTTTCCACCGAGGTGGATTACCAAAATATCCGGAGGAGGACCCGTCCTGCCCCCAAACAACAGCGGTAGTAGGCCAGGCCAACGAAGGCCGCGCCGACCCCGCCACTCAACAACGGCCACAGCACTGAGCCCCAGCTGAGATCCGATTTCAGTTCTCCTGGCTTGATGGGCAGCCCAGAAAATCATGCTGTGCCCGCATATCAGGATCCTGCGCTTTCCAGTGCCCGGTGCCGCACCTACGGAAAGAACAGTTAGTAACCAGTCAAAATTGCATGAGGGGACGGATGTAACTCTTAAAAGCCCTGGACCGCCACCTGCCAACCCTACGAATAGCACCTGAGGAGTAACCCATCGCAGCTGCCGTAGAGGCCGCACCAATTCTAAACGAATGGGTTCCAAATTTGACCCCAGAAAGCCCTATCTTTCCAAGGGCCCGCTCCGTGACAGCCCAAAATTGAAACCGCGTCAATGGGGACTGATCAGCATGCCTAAAAAGAAAACCCTCACAGGTACCGCGTATGCAAAGCTAGTCCCTGAGTGCCTGGACCGGGCAAAGGTCAGAATCAGCACACGGACCCAACAACAGTGAAGTCCCCTTCTGCCGCTGATCAGTCTTAGACCTCCGTATCCTGATGGACACTTTATCCCCAACAAAAGCAACGTCAGATGCCACCAATGCCCTACCAGACAAGTCCCTACGCGATTGGGCTACTAACTCGCTGACCCTCAGGGCCCCGAAGAAGGCCACCAGCGCAGCAGCATGGAAAAGCAGCCGCTCATAGTCGGATGAGCACACCGTCTCCCAAGCCGCCCCAAGTCCCTTCAGCACCGATGGGGAAATGGGCTGGCGCAGGTCCCTGGGCCCACTGGTCTCCCTCGACCAACCTTCTAACATTTTGCGTATGCGGAAATCCCCAGTGACTTCCGGCAAACCACGGGCCTTGCAGATGAAAGCCAACGCCGACAGCTGACCCCTAATGGACTTAACGGAAAGACCCCTGCCCCGCTGCACCACACAAAAGTGCATCAAATGATCCACGGGAACAGGCCAAAGCTCCTGCAGACCAGCTGACTGCCGAAAATCAGTAAACTGCCCTACCGCACGTTGATAAGCCCGCCGAGTGCTAGGGGCGATGGCTAGCTGGATCGCCCGTTCCGCTTCCGCCTTCCAAGCTCCCAGAGCTCCTTGGGCATCTGCACAGGAAACCGATCCGCTTCTGGAGCGAGGTGCCAGAAACGCCCCATCTGTTGGCGAGACAGAGCGTCTGCCACCCCATTCAAAAGTCCAGGAACATGCTTAGCCCGAAATAAGATATTCAACTGCAAGCATTTCAAGGTGAAGGGGCGCACCAGCCCCATGACCCTTGGAGACCTCGATGACAAGGAGTTTACCACATGTACCACCGCCTGGTTGTCGCACCAGAAGTGGACTGTGTGGTTTGCTAACTCCTTACCCCAAATACACACTGCCACCAGTACAGGAAAAAACTCTAGAAATGTTAAGTCCTTAGACAAACCTCGATCTAACCAGTCAGCCGGCCATTGTTCAGCGCACCAATGTCCGCGAAAATACACACCAAAGCCCAAGGTACCAGCAGCATCCGAGGCAATCTGAAGTTCTGCTTCCAACAAGAGGTCTTCCCTCCAAAAGGAAACTCCATTAAAGGAGGCCAAAAATGCCAGCCATACCTCAAGGTCATCGCGTAAGCCCTTACTGACCCTCATTTTGTGATGGGGTAACCGCAAGGAACCCATAGCATCACACAGGCGACGCAAAAACGCCCTACCGGGGGCAACTGCCTTGCAGGCAAAGTTCAAGTGTCCCAGCAACTGCTGTAACTCGAGAAGGGAAACCTTGCTCTTCCCACGAAAGTCTGCAAGCCTGCGTCGCAAATCTTCAACCTTAGCCATGGGGAGCCTCAATGATTGCTGGACGGTATCCAACTCAATGCCCAAAAAGGTCAACACCTGTGAAGGGCCCTCAGTTTTCTCATGTGCCAGGGGAACACCCAGCTCCCCCGCAAGAGAAACAAAACCCTGTAAGAGCTGGGCGCACTGCCCGGTACCCACTGGCCCAACGAATAAAAAATCATCTAAATAATGACAGGTGTTTGGGCAAGAGAATCGGCGCCGCAACTCCCATTCCAAAAAGGAACTGAAGCGCTCAAATGCCGCACAGGAAATCGAGCATCCCATGGGGAGGGCCCTGTCCATATAGTACTTGCCCTCAAAAGAAAACCCCAGGAGCTCGAAGTCTTCAGGGTGAACAGGGAGCAAGCGGAATGCCGATTTAATATCGCACTTCGCGAGCTCCGCCCCAACGCCGCACCGTCGAACCACCTTGACCGCCTGGTCAAAGGACGTATAATGCACGGTACAAAGTCCCTCAGGGATGGCATCATTCACCGAGCCACCCCTGGGGAATGACAAATGATGAATAAGGCGAAACTCACCAGCCGCCTTTTTGGGAACAACACCTAATGGCGAAACTCTCAAACATGGAACAGGGGGAGAATCAAATGGCCCAAGGACCCGTCCCTCCGTGCACTCTTTGGCAATCTTAACACGGACCACCTCTTCCATGCCAGCCACAGAACGTAAATTGGCAGACATGAAAGGTGCCCGTTGGCCCTGAAAGGGAATACGGAAACCAAAACGGAAACCAGAAACCAAAAATTCAGCGTCCTGACGCCTGGGGTAGAGCCGCAACAAGCGCTCAAGAACTTTCAGGTTTACCGGGCTGGGGCCCTTTTCCAACAGTATGCTGGGTGTTGCCACCCCCAAAGCGCTTACCACCGCCCCCTTGCCTAGCCTTAGGACAGGCTGCATATGAATGAGGTCCCCCGCAGGCGGGGCACTCATGCCTGTACTTGCAGGCCTTCCTACTGCACACACCCTTAGAAGTGAAATCCCAGCAGAGCAGCCGGAATTGAACCTGCTGCCCCGCGGAACCGCGGGTGCTGGGCGTAGCCTGGGGGCGCTGAATCAAATGGCCGCTATCAGAACGGTCCCCAGCATTTGGCTTAGCAGGGGACATCACTTGCAGCCAGAGCTGCTGCTGAATTTGGTCCCACGGCAAACTGGGGTTCAATGCGGCCCGCATTCTAAATTCCTCATCGTATTGGAGCCAAGCTGGCCCCACAAAGTCCGTGTAACCGCGATAAATAATATTCAGGTATTGGAACAGTGGCGCTGCCCTCCAAGGGTGCGCCCTGGCCAACACGCCCGCGTATATGAGGAATCCAGGCAACCAATTAGACCAACACCTATCAACGCGCCTACGCCTGATCTTTTCTTTATCCCGTTCATCTAAGTCTTCCTTGTCCTTCTTCTCCAGTTCCCTGAAGAGAAGGGTGAAGACATCGACATACTCCCCCTTTATAATCTTATCCCGAGTGGCCTGTGTCAGGTGATCACCCAAGGGGAGAGCGGTGTCACCAAATGGCAAGGCTCTATACGGGACAAAGCCGTAAGGAGAGGAGCCATAGGGGGGGAAAACCCACTGTTGGCCGTGACCAAAAGGCCAACCTGCAGCCTGAAGGCTCCCAAATGGATCAGCCACAGGGGGCTGCTGCTGACTGGTTGAAGGACTAGCATAGCCTTGCCAACTGGCCGCGACAGGAGGAACCCAGACCTGTGGTGTATGCAGAGCCGGTGTAGGTGTAGAGCCTGGAGGTCCGGAGGCAGCCAACTGACCCCAGGGCCCCCAAGGCCAGGTGCACCCTTGCGAAGGCAAGGCAGACTTACCCTCCTGGGTGGTCGGGTCAACAGCAATGGCAACCGGCCCTGGATCTACCGCTTCGCACCCTTCCTCTGGGGGAACCTCCTCGGCAGTCCTGGGTTCTGCGGGAGTGTCGCTGGTCACACCTCCTTCTGGAACTGCTGTGGACTCTAAAGCAGAAAGGCGCATCATAACTTCTCTCTGGAAAGCGGCCGTAGAAGCCTTCTCAGTGGGCCGCCTAACCCTGGCCCCTGATGCTCCAGATGGCGCACCCCCCCGTGCTTGTTCCAGAGCAGCCAGCCGGGCCAAAATCTCCTGCCGGCTAGGACCACCGTCCTCATCCTCAGAAGAAGACAGAGCCGGGGGTGAGGCCGTTTGGAAGCAGCCCGCTTAGCAGGCTGCTTGCCCTTAGATGGGCCACTTCCTTTCTTAGGCGGCATTCCTCCGCTGACCTACTCAAACAAAAGGAAATATGTTATTATTATCCTCCCAACGAGACAAGCGCACTCAGTGGGGGTTAAAAGACCCCCAAAGCCCTGCAAATTACCCTTGCACGAGGTATAGCAGTGGCTGATGTACTCAGGCACAAACGCACCGACTGCTTTGACCAGACCACAAAATGGCCGCTCCACCACCCCGCTCCAAAATGGCCGCCAAACGGCCCCCGCTTCTGGAGGAAAATGGAGACCAAGCCAAAGGCCAACGAGGGGCAATCAGCCCAAGGAAGGCTAAAAGCCCCCAACGGGCCAGCCGGGCAGGCCAAAGGCCGGGGCCGAGGGGGGGGGAGAGAAGGGTGCCCAGGGGAAGCCCCGCAGGGAGAGCCCTCCAGAAAATGCCACCCAGAAAACGCCCCACCGGGCTGCCCAGAACGCAGAGGGCAAACGCACCCGCCCCCGACCCAGGGACACGACCTGCAGCCAGAAGCCTCTGGCTGCACGCAGCCGCGGCGCAGTGCACGCGACCAGCCGCCTCAAACCGCGCCGCTCGTTCTCCGCAGCGCCGCGGGCCTCCTCGAGTTGGGGCGGCTCAGAGCGCGCGTCAGCGCGGCCGCCCCAAACAGACCGTCCGTCCGCCACCGCGTTAGCCGCTCAACCGGCCCAGTCGCTCTGCTCGGGGAGAGCACGCTGCTTCCCCTCCGAGCGAAAAACGCGACTGCTGGCTGGGTCGGCAGAGCAGCCTCTGAGGCATTCGGCTCCGCCCCCAGCCAGAATGCCCGGATGGAGGGAGGGGGTCTGTCTCCCTCCCACAAGCCTGCAAAGTTACGGCCCCAGGCTGAGCGCAGCGAAGCTGCTGCCTGGAGTGCCGGAATCCTTCTATTTTTTTTTAAAAAAAAATATAGACCATGCAGCCTGATGAAGCATTCTGGTGAGTTCGAAAACTTCCACAATGTTCTTGGTCAATTTGCTTGGGTGTAATTACCTGGATTTCATATAAATGTATTAAACATTCTGTGTGTTGATTAGTAGAATGGAATTCATTCAATTGAGGTTATTTTGAGATGTGGGGTGCATGTGAGCCACCTTGGATGCTTTTAGTGCAGCGTTATAGTGCAGAATTACATGGTTGCTACCGATATTTTATTGTATGTTTTTATTATATGTATTTTTATGTTGTGAATCTGCTCTGAGCCTACTCGCAGGGAGGGCAGACTATAAATTAAGTTAAATTTTAAAAAAAATCATGGATGTAATGCCAATAAAGTTTGCTGAATTGGAAATTAAGTAAAATAAATAAATAAATAAAACAAGCCTGTACCGCTTGCAGCCAATAAACCCAACATAGCCTACCAAACATATATTGGGGCTTGTCAGTTCTTCTCTCTCACACACACATGCACGCATGCATGCACACACGCACACCTTTTTGTAATCACTGGCAGATATCAAATACTAGAGATTTATGGAACTCTTGTTGTACCTGCCTAGAGATCTGACTGTCTGTGTCAGAGGGTCAGGACTGCTTTAAAAGGGGGATGAATCTCAAAGATAATTTTTAAAAATAAGTTTGCCCCTCACAGGTATGTTTTAGTGCCATTGATTTGAGTGGTACAACTGTGCGATGGATCGAAGCCACTGATTGTGAGGAAGGCCTATTGGAAGTTATAAAATGCTATCCGCGTATCTTCCTTGATGCACAGTCTACTCTTATGGCAGCATACATCATACCATTAAAAATGGGTAGAAAAAATGGAAAAGGATGATTGCATTGAACTGTATTCTTATATAGCCTCTCAGGCTGCAAATCTCACATCTAGGCTAGGTTTATTAGCATTGCGAGGTTGAAGTAGGAACCCACAGATAACATTGTTTATGTGGGTTAACTAATGCTGATACAATTCTAAATGTATTACATTTCATCCAGACCTTCATGGTATACATCACCCTCCCTGCCTTTATTCTCACAATAGTTCCATGAGGTAGGTTAAACAGAGACAGAACTACTAGAGTTAACCAATTATGTTCAGGGCTGAGAAGAGATGTCTATGCTACTCTCCCTGGACTGTCCAGCTCTTTCACTGCTATACCAAATAAGGGCCGTTTTCACACTACTAACCTGCTCCCATGATGTTGCGAAACATCACGCAAAAAATGCGGAAGATAGCGTCTTTTCGTGAGAGTTTTGTGCGACGCTGTGCAAAACTCTTGCGAGAAGACGCTGTCTTCCGCATATTTTGTGTAACATTTCGCAACATCACGGAAGCAGGTTAGTAGTGTGAAAACGGCCAAGGTCTCACCGCATCTACTTCCCTATGAAGTTTTTTTCTCATATGGCCTTTGCGGCATGACAGTCCTTGCAGTATGGATCTTTATCACACTACAAACACAGAAGAAGGCCACATTAGCTCAAAAGCTTTTGTTTAGCTGTTCCTTCCACTCACATGTTGATGAATATTTCCAGAGTCATTTTCAGATGTTGCTGCCACACATAGTGAGAATCCATCAACAGGAACACATCCACATTATTCCCGATATTCCAAATAAGCCTAGCCACCATTTCATGTGTGCATTCAGGGCTTTTTTTCAGCTGGAACGCGGTGGAACGGAGTTCTGGAACCTCTTGAAAATGATCACATGGCTGGTGGCCCCGCTCCTTGATCTCCAGACAGAGGGTAGTTTAGATTGCCCTCCACGTGTGGTGCGTGGCACGTGGCACAGAGGGCAATCTGAACTCCCCTCTGCCTGGAGATCAGGGGGCGGGGCCACCGGCCATGTGACCATTTTCTCCGAGGGCAACCCACTGAGTTCCACCACCTCTTTTTCCAGAAAGAAAGCCCTGTGTGCTTGTATGGCTTTGTTTCACACAAAGAAAAAATCTGATTGGGGCCCTTGTTCCTGTGAAGCAAAATGGAAAATCCACACATTGTTCTATTCACATGACATGTCAATCACGGGTACCAGGAGCATTGCAGGTAGTGGACGCTCCTGTAGGTGGGTTCCCACGGCTGTAGCATCTGAGAAAGACTTCTGGGGGGGGGATTATATACTGCTATCACTCCTATCACTGCTATTTGAGCAACTGTAGTGGCCCAACGGAGCCAATTTGGTGTAATGGTTAAGAGCAGCAGGATTAATCTGGAGAACCGGCTTTGATTCCCCACTCCTCCCCAGTGAGCGGCCAGCTGGGTGACCTTGGTTCATTCACAGCTCTTCCAGAGCTTTCTTAGCTCCACCCACTTCACAGGGCGATTGTTGTGGAGATGATAATAACATACTTTGTAAATTGCTATGATTGGGCATTAAGTTGTCCTGAAGGGCAATATTACTTTATTTTACTTTATTTGGTATTTAGCCCACCCTCCCCACAAGAGGGCTCAGGACTGGGTACAACATTCATAAAATACATAATTATATAAATACAATTAAAATCATATCATAAAATCATAACTCAGATGGCCTGTTGCACATTCCTGCCATCAAATACAAAGAGGGAGACACCCGGACGGACGGAATGTCATTGGATAGGAGAAGGTGACGGGAGGCTCAATGATGGTCCTAATACTGGCCTCAGCCCGGCAGAACATCTCCATCTTGCAGGCCCGCCGAAATGATACCAGATCTTGGCGAGCCCGAATGTCTTCAGATAGAGAGTTCCACCAGGTTGGGGCCAGGACCGAAAAAGCCCTGGCCCTGGTTGAGGCCAAACGAGCCTCCCTGGGGCCAGAGATCACCAGCAAGTTCTTATCTGCTGAACGAAGCACTCTCCAGGGTACATACAGGGAGAGATGGTCCCTCAGGTACGCTGATCCCAATCTGTTTATGGCTTTAAAGGTCAACACCAAAACCTTGAAATGGACCCGGAACTCCATGGGAAGCCAGTGAAGCTGCTGCAAAACTGGTGTAATATGTGACCTGAATGGAACATCCATCAGGACCTGAGCAGCAGCATTCTGGACCTGCTGTAGTTTCCGGGTCAGACTAAATAAATATGTCAGACCATATAAATATATAAATCAAATGTTGTTGTTGCTTTATCATCATCATCATCATCATCATCATCATCATCATCATCATCATCATCATCATCATCGCCACCTGCACACAGGACTGTGAATTAACTCAACAAATGGGTTCTCCTCCAAGCCACTGAGCCGATCAGAAATATGTTGCATATATATGGGTTAAAAATTTGGACTGCAAGCTGACATCTGAAAACTGCATCAAATAACAGTATTCTAATATTTTTCTTCTCAAGTTACTGGTATGATAAACCGTTCCTTCCTGGAAACATGCAAAGGTTTTCCTTGCATACATTCTTTTGAGGAGGGGAAATACAGAAGCCAAAGGGGAGACAGCCTCACTCTTGATCAGATATATTTTCTCAGTTAAATCATTAAGAAGATATAAAGATTCTGAAAAGGAACCAGCAAGGACAATGGTAGGCATAAAACAAAGGAAAATTAGATTGTAAGCCCTGATTCCTTCCATCTAATGCAAAGTCGGCGCCATGTTATTGTACTGTGCATTTATTTGCAGACATTTGTTTATATGTATGTCAACCACACATTTTTCTCAATATAATCCAGGAAAATGTGCTTATTACAAAAAAAAATTCTCATAACAGTATTCATACCTTTTAATACAATCAAAAAGATAATCATGATTAAAACATAGTAGCTAATAGCGCAAGGGAGGTCTAAAACAATACATGCTATTGAAACTTTTGCTTATACATAGCATACCTTTGTTTTAGAATGACTGGAGTGATACACTTGAGTTATAAGATCCTTCTCACACCTTCTGGATTGAACCCAAATATCACATGAAAACACCACAACACATGCTCTTAAAATGAACATGGCAATAGTATTTTCTCACTCTCTGTTGAACAATGCAATCCTAAACACATTTTCCTTGGAGGCAGGGCTTTGTTTTCTGCTGGAATGCTCAGGAATGGAGTTCCGGCACCTTTCCCTGTGTGGTGGCCCTGCCCCCTAATCTCCAGATGGAGATCAGTTCCCTTAGAGCAAAGGTAACCCTGCTCCTGAGGAGGGGAAGCACACATGGCGGGAGGGTGGGGGAATGGCCTGGAACAGGCTGCTGTCAGGCAGGGGAGCACTTCCCTGCTTGGCAGTGGCCCGATCAAGGCCAAATCAGGCCCAATCCTGGATGTTTCGGGAGTGCTCTCCCATGCAGCAGCAGCCCATTCCAGGCAGATTCAGGCCTGATCCTTGCTATTAGGGCCCATTTGGGCCCAATTTGGGCTCTAAACAGCCAGGATCAGGCCTGAAATGGCCAGGATCAGGCTGCTTCCTGGCAAAGAAGTGCTTTCCCTTGTGGCAGCAGCCCATTCCAGGCTGATTTGGGCCCAATCCTGACCATTATGGGCCCATTTCAGCCCTAACCCTAATCTTAACCTGATCCTGGCAGCCTACAATTATGAATGGTGCACTGGACACCTTGTAGGAAAGGTGGCATAAAAAATATGATAGATTTTTTTAATACAATGAGTTCTTTATAAGAAACTTCTCAAGAAGCACTAGAATTTCAATGCTTCAGTCCATTTATCCTATACAACACTGTAGGGATCAATGAAAAGTTGTAGTAAATGGTGTTTGGCTACCTTCAAGCATCTGGTAAAAAAGAGAGATTTGTGTGTGTGTGTGTTTGTGTGTGCATGAAAGTGAAACAAAGAGGGGTGGGAGAGAGAGATGAACTATCTTGTACCACGAGTAGCTGTTCAGCTATGTTATTATCTGAGCAGTGAAGCATTTACCAGCATCTGGTTTATAAGAAGTTTCATGATCAATGTGGCATCTGGAAAAGAGTAACAAAAAAATTTATGTCAACATCCTGAGCATCATCAATCAATATCTATAACAGCCAGTCCTGAAAGTTCTGTCTAGAGAACAAGAAAGAAAGAAAGAAAGAAAGAAAGAAAGAAAGAAAGAAAGAAAGAAAGAAAGAAAGAAAGAAAGAAAGAAAGAAAGAAAGAAAGAAAGAAAGAAAGAAAGAAAGAAACATTCTGCACTCCACCATTCAGTCAACTTTCTCTGTTCCTTCCTTGACCAATGCTCCAATGACTAAGGACAAAGAGAGACTGATCCCCACTTCTAATGATAGCCTCTGTATCTGCTATTTTTGTAATGCAACAAAATAATCTACTACACTTGCCACTTTATGATTTATACAGTCTCCTTTTCCCTCAAACTGGATGTATCCATTTAATATCACTAAATCATTCTTTGATAATAAGGATGCAAAATATCTGCCAGCACCATTAATCTTCCTATCTTTGGATTTTCTATAATTCGTTACTGAATTTTCTTTATTATGGGTTTTAAAACATTTCAAGAAAAAATTCTCATTTGTCTCTCCAACTCTATCATTGAAATCCCCGGGCAAAGGTTGAAGCCTAGCCAAACTCTCCAAGTAGACATAATGTCATGAGGGGCATTGACCCCTTTTGAGCTCCCTCTTCTCAAGCTCCACACTCCCCAGGATCCACCTAAATCTCCTGAAATTTCCTAAACAGGAGTTGGCAACCCTATCTGCAGTATTCTGCCTATTTATAGTGCCCTGGCTATGTTCACTTTTTAGCTACCTGGTCGCTTGCAGCTGTATGCACATAGTTGGATTGGACACATTCCATCTTCTTTCAAAGGATTCCCAATGCCTTTGCTCTATGTACACTGACAGGGAGAAGCAGTGTACACTTTTCCAGTCAAGTTGCACAGTTTCAAAATGTGTTACTTTGTAACTGGGACAATTGGGACCTCGAAGAAACAGAACACTTCCTTAATTTTGCAGACAGAGGAACAAGTAAGAGAGAACTAAGGGAGTTCTCATAGTAGTTTGGTCCTGGTGGAACCTATCTTTTTAGGTCCGAGGCCTAAACTTCAGCCATCAAAGAAATGTAGGAATTATTGAGACTTGGTGGGATGATTCCTATGACTGGAATGTGGTAGTGGATGGGTGCGAGTTGTTCAAGAAAAACCGGAAGGGTAGAGGAGGAGACGGAGTGGCATTATATGTGAGGAGAGGGCTTGATTGTCAGGAAGTTCTGAAGAATATGGTTGACAGCCCAGTGGAAAGTATATGAGTGGAAATAAGGGTTACTAAAGACAAAGGGTATTGTTGTTGGAGTCTGCTACAGACCGCCTGACTAGGGAGAGAAAATGGATGCTGCCCTCCTTGAACTGATTGGTAGAGTATCCAGACATCAATTATGGGTGACTTCAACTTCCCTGATGTGTGCTGGGAGACAGGCTCAGCAAAGTGACAAGAATCAAGCAACTTCCTAATCTGCCTGTTCAATAACTTCCTTTTCAAATGGTGGAGTAAGCTACAAGGGGCTCGGCTATACTAGACTTAATATTAACCAACAGGGAAGAACTGGTAGATGGGATGAAGGTGGTGGGGACCTTAGGGGGAAGTGACCATGTCCTCATTGAATTCCAGTTGCTGTGAGCGGCCAAGGAAATTCGTAGCCAGACTTGTACGTTACTTTTTTGTAGGGCTGACTTGAATGAACTCAGAGGCTTGATGAGAGTCATTCTGTGGGGGAGTGTGCTGGAAGGGAAAGGAGCAAGTGAAGGGTGGGCTCTTCTCAAACACAAGCTTTTGCAAGCTCAAGCCCTCACAATTCCAGCAGGACAGAAACATGGTAAGGGCTCTAAAAACTGATGCGGATGAACAGAGAGCTCCAGAATAAGCTAAGGGAGAAAAAGGAAATGTTCAGGAAAAGGAGAGAAGGACAAACCTCTAAAGAGGAATATATGAGGGTTATGAGGTACTGCAGGTCAGCCATCAGAGAGGCCAAAGCTGAGTCTGGCCAGGGGGCATACTACAATAAGAAAAACTTCTACAGATATGTGAGAAGCGAACACAAGGAAATAAAGGCAATTTGACCGCTGCTGGGAGTAGAAGGAGAGACTCTGATGGAGGACAGAGAAAAAGGAGGCAGGCTTAATGACTTTTTTGCCTCTGTTTTCTCCCTGTAGAAGTTGAGCCCATCTAGAGATGGTAGAAGACATGACAGGACATCTGGGTGGCTAGTTGACATTGACAGAGAGATTGTGGAGAGGCAGCTGGCTGCACTGGATGAATACAAATCCCCTGGGCTGGATAGTGTGCACCCAAGAGTGCTAAAAAAAGTTTCCGGAGAACTTGCAGAGCCTCTGTCCATCATCTTCAAGGTCTCCTGGAGGACTGGGGATGTGCCACAAGATTGAAGAAGAGCAAATCTCAATCTTTAAGAAAGGGAAGAAGGATTATCCGGGAAACTACAGGCCAGTCAGTCTGACTTCTGTTGCTGGGAAGATATTAGAGCAGATTTTAAAGGGATTGATTTGTAAGCATCTGAAGGAATGCTTAATGATTCATGGAAGTCAACATGGTTTGGTCCCCAACAGATCTTGTCAGACCAACCTGATTTCCTTCTTTGATCAAGTGATGAGCTTCCTGGATCATGGGAACTCTGTCAACGTGATTTACCTGGATTTCAGTAAAGCTTTTGATAAGGCCCCTCATGGCATTCTAATGGGTAAACTGGAAGACTGCGGACTGGACTATAGGAACCTATCAGTGGATAGGGAACTGGTTAGAGGACCGCACCCAAAGAGTGGTGGTCAATGGCATTTCATCAGATTGGAGGGAGGTGTCCAGTGCGGTGCCACAGGGCTCGGTTTTGGGCCCGATACTTTTCAATATTTTTATCAATGATCTGGATTAAGGATTAAATGGGCTACTCATTAAATTTACTGATGATACCAGATTGGGAGGAGTGGCAAACATCCAAGAAGATAGAGTTAAAATTCAACAAGACCTGAATACTCCGGAGAAGTGGGTGGTTGTGAACAGGATACAATTCAACATAGATAAGTACACAGCATTACATATGGACCACAAAAATGTGAAGCACAAATACTGGATGAGGGATACATTTCTGGGTAGTCGCGTATGTGAAGAAGATCTTGGGGTAAGAGTGGACTGTAAACTAAATATGAGCATTCAGTGTGATGTGGTGGCAACAAGGGCAAACTCGGTCTTTGGTTGTATCAAAAGGGCCATTGCATTGAAATCACAGGAGGTCATAGCTCCTCTCTATACTGCCTTGGTCAGGCCACACCTGGAGTATTGTGTGCAGTTATGGAGGCCTCACTTCAAAAAGGATGTGGCCAAAATCGAGAGGGTGCAGAGGAGAGTGATGAGGATGATCAGGGGTCTGGAGACTGAGCCCTACGAGGAAAGGCTGAGGGCCTTGGGAATGTTTAGTTTGGAGAAGAGGAGATTGAGGGGGGGCATGATTGCTCTCTTTAAATATTTGAAAGGCTGTCATTTGGAGGAGGGCAAGGAGCTGTTCCAGTTGGCAGCAGAGGATAGGACTCGAAGCAATGGGCTTAAATTACATGGACAAAGGTACCGGCTGGATATTAGGAAAAACTTTTCCACGGTTAGAGTAGTTCGAAGGTTGAATCAGCTTCTAGGGAGGTGGTGAGCTCCCTTTCACTGGCAGTTTCCAGGAAGAGGCTGGATGAATAATTGTCAGAGATGCTTTAGGCTCATCCTGCATTGGGCAAGAGGTTGGAATAGAACGTCTGTATTGCCCCTTCCAACTCTTTGATTCTGTGAAATGCTTAGGTTAACTGCTCACTTTGTTTTGCGTGGGTCCAGAATGTGAGAGCAAGTCCTAAAAATGCAGGATTATGCAGAAATATGGGATCCACATGCCTTTTCTTGTTTTGTAGAATAACTCTGTGCATGGGCTGGTGGGGCTATGAGAAGGATCGAGTAATCTTGCACCTACTCTGAGTTTGGTGTGGTTCAGACCAGCCATGTTTAGGGTTAACAACTAGCCAGTTTTACATTGGCATGACCGGCATTTTCCCTTTACTGCAAAAACTGGATGGATAAACCAGCATGGAAGCTTCAAGGAAATTAGATTTAAACTAGTACAGACGGGATTTGTCATATCCTGCTCTGGGGGATATCTGTCCTAAATTGGGATTCTTGGCCAGTGAGATTATAATATCTCATTATTTTACCGACATGGTAGCCTGTGATTTCAGATAAATATATTGAACTGAGATTCTAAACATTAGTTTTGAAGAATGGCAGTAGGGAATTACTGGGATGTCACCACTCGTCATAATGTTCTGTGCTGTCGGGGATTATAAAGGAGCCGATCAGAGGAAAATGTGTCAGTCCACTCCCCTTGCAAATGGCACTTTGAGTGCTGAAAAGTCCCCAACTGGATTAGAAACCGATTTCTCTTGTGGAACTTAGCCTAATGTCTGATTTGGCCTATTCAGTGAAGCAGAGACTTGGTTTTTGATATCGACTCGTTTTTAACATAGGGCGTTTTTAGCAAATCCTGACTCCAAATGGTGAACTAATACATGGAAACAGTCTGAACGCAAGTAACTTTTCTGATGACTGAAGAAACAAACCTAAGAAGAAGGAATAGTTTGCCGCATTTTGTCAATATATTAAGGCAATGTTCTATCTACCCTCAAAGATTACTTTCTTACCGCAATGGCAGCTTGGGGAACCACAGTTGGCCTGATAGAGCAGCAGGGGATGTAAGAGGTAGGAAAATCACTTGTCTTCGGCATCTGAAACTTGACAAAAGGAAAAACTAATTGACCAGTGGAGACTTTTGGAATCTAATTAGTGGCTAGTAGTAGCGCCATTGCAGACAGAATGAATTCCAATGTGTTAATTATAACACGGCAACTATGTAAGTACACATAATTAAGAAATTGTGTTGGCACAGGTCTCGGTGCATTTTGAAAGCATTTATTTATTCATTTGATTTAATCCTCCACTGCAAATCAGAGTGCTGGAGAAAACCAGCAAAAGAGATTAAAATAATTGTTGTCAAGGGTGAGCCGATAGCTTCTTTGTGGAAATGGTCCCGAAAAGAAACAGACTTCTTAGTGCAGAAAGGAAGGAAAAAAGAAATGTGTCAAATGCTCAGGCCCAAGAGCAGCCATTTGGCCAAAGAAGCACACTGTCTGAAAGTGTGGAGGATCTGGTGACTGAGATGGAAGACTCAGGGCCAAGCTACACATGACGAATGACACTTGAATGGCAAGTGTATTTCTCCCTGTTCACTTGCCCTCCACTCAGTCCACTTGCCGTTCAAGTGTCATTCGTCATGTGTAGCTTGGCCCTCAGTAATTCTAGCAACGTGTGGCATCACTTTGGTGCTCTTTGGCGCCTGGCTTCCCAAGCTAGGAAAGGTCTAGACTGCTTCCAGTGCTGTACAAGGATGCAATCTGCTATTAGAGATGATCAATTGCCTGTGGGCCAAGCTACACATGACGAAAGACACTTGCCTGGCAAGTGGATTGAGTGGAGGGCAAGTGAATAGGGAGAAATACACTTGCCCTTCAAGTGTCATTCGTCATGTGTAGCTTGGCTCTCCATTCAAAGCAGTTTGGCCCATACCTTTTATGCCCTAGGATAAGGTTAAACACGTTTCATGCTCCCTTCAAGGGGATGGCAGAGTAGCTTAAAGGAAAAATTGCAACAGAGAATTCTGGTCCTCACATAGACTAACAGTTTATAGCATTTGCTGTCTACAGAGAGTGAAATAGAGATGAGGTGCGATTTAATCTGTAGATCCTCAACAACAATAATAATGACCACTGGAACTAAGAATATATTTCTAAGGGTTACAGCAGAGGCCCTGCCAGTAGCCAATTCAATGAAAGTTTGTTCATCAAGGCCTTCTTGCCCTGGGGCACCTTTCTGAGTATAAAGATGGTTGTGTTTATCTAAACCTCAGCTTTCAGCCCCAGTTGGGGCTGCAAAGTGTATAGACTGCTCTCCCTGCAATGAAACACCGGTAGCAATCACATAAATACTGCACTAAAAAGCATCCAAGGTGGCTCACATTGCACCCCACATCTCAAGACATCCTCAAGATCCACAGTGCAGGGTGGCTAAGATTTAATAAATATAAAATCGGGGGCATATTCCTCCCCCACTGGGAGGAACTGGTTAAGTGACTCATCTGCCTCAACCACCATAAACTTGGTGGAACACCTCCGTATTACAGGCCTGATGAAATTATACTAGGTCTTGCTGAGACTGGGCCTCCACAGGCATAGAGTTCCACCAGGTAGGTGCCAGGACAGAAAAAGCCCTTGGAGCAAACCTCCTTGGGGCCAAAGATCACCAGAGCTGTTTGTCTGCTGATCAGAGCAGCCTCCGGGGAATATAGGGTGGGAGATGGTCCCACAGTTACATCCATTTAAGATCAATGGTTTTAGAAGGGTGTAACTCTGAGGAGACCACTGTTTGCCTATCGTTCCCTCTTCTGACCAGGAGTGTTTGTGGGGCTAGAAGCCAGAATGGGATTCATAGGGTCCCTAGAAGGGATGAAAACTAATTAAAATCTAATCCAGCTGTGTTCTGTTCATTAACCTTAGAAGAGGAACTTATCTGAATGAAATTTCCTCCAACTTTCAGATTCAAGAGATTTCATGCAAATGGAAGACAGCAACCCCAGCCACGGCACAGCTGTTAAGTCTGGGTGCAACATTTTGCTGCCCTGGAAGGAGAGAAGGCAATGATCCCCTTCCAGGACCTAAGGTGGGGGCAGAGCCAGCACATTAAGGCATGCTCCACCTGTGTCTCCCCTCATTCTGCACCTCGAGCTCGGCCCATACTCTGCACCTGGTAACAGGACAGGATTAGCCAGTCGCCTCATCGGGGGGTCAGGTAGGATTTCCCCCCCTTTTTGCCGATTGGGCTGAGTGAAGGGAGTTTTTCGCCTACCTTGTTCTGCTGCAGTGGTTGTGGTAATTGGCTTAGTGGTGCCGCTGCCTATTAGGTTAGTGGCAGGTTAGAGGTGGGAAAATGAGAGCGGACCAGTGAGTGCCCTTGGCATCTCCCCATTGGTGAGGAATTGGGGAGATGCCGGCTGGGCCCAACCCATCTTTGTCGGATGGCTCACACCCGGGGCAGTGGGTCCTCGCCCAGACAGGTTCAAGGAGGAGGTCCCATGGCAACCGCTGGCTTGACCTGTACCGCTAGTTAGCTCCCCTTGTTGCCACTGTTGAATGATATGTTGTTGCTTTAATAAAGTAGCCCTTATTACCCAAGCCTGTGTCGGCCTCTTACTTCCGACTAGGGTAGCAAATTCCCATTGACGTAAAAGGTACGTAAAAGGTTGTACTTTGCAACCTGGTAAGGATCACATGAATATACAATGGTAAGCCTCAATTTTACCAATACCTTTTGCTTGATATTGCGGTTGGAATGCCAATAGAGTTTCTAGAGAATTCAACAGTAACCATACCACAAGCTAGAAATACATCTGGAAATCACAGTTTTGCTTTCTTATAGCAGCTTTTCAGAACGGTGAACCAAATCTGGGAAACCAAGTTATAATGGTGAGCTCCAAGGAAAAAAAAATGTGTGTTTTGTTTTAGTTCAGACCTTGCAGCAGCAGTGGGCACTTAGGTTGCATGGCAGCATCTTGTGTTCCTAAATGGTGTTCACCAATGGGATCCCCTCCACTCCCTGCCTATCAGGTCTGGGAACATTTGGAAGGGGGAATGTGCAGACTTCAGTCATAGGCTTCAACATAAATGACACTTCCCTGGGAGGAAGCACTATTGAATAACATGGGACTTACATCTGAATGGATCGGTTTAGAAGCGTTCATGTTGGTTTATTTTGCAGTGCTACCTAGGCAGTGGTCTGCCTCCCCCACCCACATTAAGGCACTTGGTTGCTGTGAGGAAAAGTGGCTGAACATACCTCCTCTTGCGACCAGCTATTAAAAGTAGCTGAATGAATTATTCAATTACAATCAGATCCACTGTGAGATTAACATTCCATTAATTCTGTTTTTAAACAACATCAACTCTTATGATTGAATCTAGTCACACGTTGTGATTCGAACTCTATTACAGGATGAGATTTTGAAGAGTGTGCAGAAGCTACAATTGGTACAGAATGCCAAGTGGAATGGACGTTGGGACCATATCACTCCAGTCTTGTCCCATCTGCCCTGGCTCCCAGTCAGCTTCTGGACCAAATTCAAGGTGCTTATGTTAACATTTAAAGCCTTATTGAGCCTGGGGCCAGCATACCGTAAGGACCACTAACTCCCATATGAACCTACCCGATCACAGCGATTATCTTCAGGGGCCCTTCTTTGGGTGTCCCTGATATATGAGGCTAGACAGGTGGCCACCTGTGAAAAGGTCTCCCCAGTCATGGCACCAACATTTTAGAAGTCCCTCCCCAGGGAGATTCAGCTGTCCCTTTCTATCATTGACTTCCATCAGCAGGTAAAGTCTTATCTGTTTTGTCTGGTGTCCCCTCATTAACTTTCTGTCACCGTTCTTCCTCTTTGCATGTCTGTGTCTATATGTTTACATTTTATGAAATTATTGTAATTAGTGTGTATAGATATGCATGTGTATGTGTGTATATACATATACATACATACATACTACTATATAAAAGGCTAACCATGTTCCAGATGACACTTCCAACCCCAGTGAGCCTCCAGTGGGTGCTGCCATGGAGGGAAGCCCAGAAGAGGTAGCTCATCCCTCTGAGAGCCTGCCGTAGCAGGAAGCCCAGGCTGGGATCAGGAGCAGACAAGATGGCAATACCCACCCCCTACCTTCACACAGCTGGGATCAGCAGCAGAGCAGGGGGCAATGCCTGCCTTCTGCCTTCACCCAGTTTGGATCAGCAGCAGAGCAGTTGGCAAGGCCTGACATCTGCCTTCATCCAGCTGGGATCAGGAACAAGGCAGGCGGCAATGCCTGCCCCCAACTTCACACAGGTGGATCAGGAGTGGAACAGGTGTCAGTGCCTGCACTCCGCCTTCACACAACTGGGATCAGACATGGAGCAGGTGACAATGCACTCCCCCCTTCACCCAGCTAGGATCAGGAGCCGAGCAAGTGGCAATGCCCGCCCCTGCCTTCACCCAACTGGGATCAGGAACAAGGCAGGTGGCAATGCCCACCCCCAGCTTCACACAGCTGGGATCAGGAGCAGAGCAGGTGGCAATGCCTGGTCCCCTGATATCACCCGGCCAGGATCAGGCATGGAGCAGGAGGCAATGCTCACCTGCCAACCCTCCCCTTTCTAGAGCCCATTGTATTTGTTCCCACAATGGGATTTGTTACTAGTTCAATACATATTTACACACAGAGACATCAACTCTTTCTCTCTCTCTCTCTCTCTTCACACACACACAAACACAAGTGAAGAAGTGAGCTGTGACTCACGAAAGTTCATACCCTACCACAAATTTTAGTAGTGCTACTGGACTCTTGCTTTTTTCTAACACCCTCACACGAAGGAACGAAGGAACGAAGGAACGAAAGAACGAAAGAACGAACGAACGAACTAACTAACTAACTAACTAACTAACTAACTAACTAACTATCCATTTGTAGTTTTAAGTTTGTTTTTATGTTGTTGTTTTTCCTACTTTGTGCAACTGTCTTATTTATTTAAAACCTTTAAGGAGAAAGCATACAAATGTTTTAAATAAATTGCACAATAAAGGAACAACACGAACAGGAACCAGAAGTAAACTACATGGCATAGAAGGTATGTTTTCAGCAATGACCTTTAATATGAGAATAAAGGTTTAATATGAGAATACAGAAGTACCCAGAAAAAAAGAACACGCTGCAAAGAGCTTTCAACAGTGTATAACGGGTATGTGTTCCTTGGCAAAAGAACAAGAGTGTTAGAAATATACATGGAACTGTCTCTACGTTTATTTGCGAAACATTGCAGGGCATGATGTTCCCCATAATTTAAATTCTCATTATGTAACATCTAATTTTATGGAGCTGTTTTGTTAAAAGAGGGGAAAGAAAATAATGGCTTTGATGAATACTTTTGGTCTGCAGCCAAATCACAAGAGAGGATTAGCCATGAAAGGCATGTCCAGAAAAAAATAATAATGTACAAATACATTAACATTATTACCAGTGTCTGTTAGCAGCAGCTAATGAATAACAAACTTGAAGAAGAAAGAGCATGTTCCATAGCTCTGCAGAGATTGTGGTAAGTACGGCCATTCATGTATGTTTGTGGCTGTTTTAGAAAAACAAAGATGGTATAAAGAATGCATCGAGGGTATCTGGGCATGGCTGGGAGGTTCATGATACAGCAGCCTTGCTGAAAGTAAGCAAACGGAGCAGCGTATGGGTAGGGGACCACTTAGTCCTGCTCCTCTCTGTCTCTATGCTGTATATACCATGGGGACCTCTGGTCATGGGAACTCTAGAGAAAGAACATACAGCCAGTGGTGATGATAAACATTATTATGACTCATTGCTAAAATAGTAGACCTCAGGGAATAAATACCAGCTTGGAATCCCCATTCCCCCCATGTTAGGAAGCAGTATACCTCTGAATATTAGTGCTGGAGAAAACCCCAGGGGGAAAGCTTGGCTTCCACATTCTTCTTGGGGCATCTGATGGCCTCCTTGTGAAACAGAATGCTGAACTACATTGAACTACATTCCAACTACATTGGAATCCCCATTCTGTTCCTTCAAGTGAGGAGGCAAGCTCAATGTTCTCCCATAAGGAAGGCAATTTCATGCCTCAACGTCTGACTATTAGAAATACTGCCCCCTCCCTCACCTCCACCAACATGTACTAATGTGTATTGATGTAGCAACCTTTTGTCCCTCAACAGAGACTAGGGTTGTTTCCCACAAAGTGGGTACGGGATAAATGTTTAGAGTAAGTAAAGGAACCCCATATCAGAGATATACTGACACATCACCAAAATGTCAATGTGATGGCATACAAATGTAAGTGGCGTAAACAAGGGACACAACCACATTTGTGGGTTAGCACCAGCCACCCCAACCATTCATGATCCCTTTTGCCTTGCAGGAGAAGAGCCGAAAGAGAAACTGCAGATAATGTTTCAATGCAACTTCATATAGGTTTCGCAGTTGTCCACCAGTGGCGGACAATCACCCTGGGTGTTTTCCCTGTTGCCTGCTGATTGCTGGTGATTGGTGGGAGGTGGCAAGCCCCCTGGAGATCACCCGCCACTGGCAAGCATCCTTGGGAACACACACAGTGTGCGTGCACCCAGTGGAAAGGAAATTGAGCATGAAAGAATATATTGGCATGAGTTGACTTTAAGAGCTGTTAAAAGTAGTGCTACAGGCTTGAGAGGGCTTAGCAGGCAAATTGCCTACAGCTGCATGAATTTGGCACGACTAGTGTGTCGTCATGCCTTATCTCCTCTCACAAGTTTCTCAGGGCAGCAATTGTTAAGTGGAGGTTTGCCTTGATTGGCTGGATTCGCTTTAAGGTGGGCCTGTTTCCAGCCATGATGGAGGGGTGTGGCTTTCCCTGCTATTGATGCTGCTGGACCACTACCTTGATCCGAATGTCGCAAGACCTGTTATCATGTTGTGGAGTCCATTGGTGAGGCCAACCTGTGGGGATATTAGTCGGCTAATCTAAGGGCCAAGCTACAAGTGACGAATGACACTTGAACAGCAAGTGTATTTCTCCCTGTTCACTTGCCCTCCACTCAATCCACTTGCCGTTCAAGTGTCATTCGTCACTTGTAGCTTGGCCCTGAGAAAGGCAATGGCAAACCACCCTGTAAAAAGTCTGTCAAGAAAATGTTGTAATGAAATGCCCCCCATGGGTCAGTAATGACTTGATGCTTGCACAGGGGACTACCTTTACCTATCTCAAGGTAACCAGTCTTAGGGCCAAGCTACACATGACGAATGACACTTGAACGGCAAGTGTATTTCTCCCTGTTCACTTGCCCTCCACTCAATCCACTTGCCGTTCAAGTGTCATTCGTCATGTGTAGCTTGGCCCTCAGTGTTTCAGTTATGTTAGCCCTAATTAGCCTTTTAGTGACTTAGGGACCTGGCAACCTTAGCCTCATGGCTACGTTGTTGTTGTTTTTCCTGGTCTTCTTGCCGCTTCCATTCCTTTAGGTGTCCTGCTCAGAACTGATCGTCTGAATGCCTCCTACATAGCAGCCTCCCCCCAAAGCATCACAATAAGAACAGAAAAGGTGGCCTGCTGGATCAGACCAGTGGTCCATCTTGCCCAGTGGGGGGGGCACATGTGCCGTCCCGGTTGTCATCAGATAGATGGTCACCCTGCCCTGAAGGCTCTGCTGTTTAGAAAAAGCGGGGAGGCATTACGTGCACCATACTATGATGTTTTAATTTAATGCAACTGCTACCATTGTTTTTATCTTTTGTACATCATTATGCTGTGATGCGCACTGAGCCTGCTTGCAGGCAGAGCAGATTAAAAATCTAACAGCAGCAACAATAATAATAAATTTGAATGAGTCACCTTCCACAAATGAGCATATGTGCTTGTACATTTAGGTAAAAAGGTAAAATACAACAGGCCTTCCTGGTGGTGCTTCACAGTGGCCTCGAGGCAATGTATCGGCAATGCACCTAAAGGCAAAGGTAATCCCCTGTGCAAGCACTGAGTCATTACTGACCCATGGGGAGGGGGGGGGGACGTCACATCACGATGTTTTCTAGGCAGACTTTTTACGGGGCGGTTTGCCATTGCCTTCCACAGACATCTACACTTTACCCCCAGGAAACCAGGTACTCATTTTACCGACCTCAGAAGGATGGAAGGCTGAGACAACCTTGAGCTGGCTACTTGAACTCGGCTTCTGCCAGGACTGAACTCAGGTCGTGAGCAGAGCTTGGGCTGCAGTACTGCAACTTACCACTCTGTGCCATGGGGTTTTTCCTGCTCTTACATTTATTACCTGATTAAAACACATGAATGTGGCTGCCTTTTGTAACATTTCTTTTGTATGGCCTGCTTGCTTACATATCTTTCCTGAGAAAGGTTTGAGACCCTGGAAAGAATTTAACTATCAAGTATTGTTTGCTTGAGGTGATTCACCTATTTATCCTTTCCTTTTTATTATTTTGCTTTCTAATTTTTGTGTTTACCTGCATAACCATCTGTTTTACTAGGAAGCAGATTTCCACTGGAATCAACTGTGCCCTGAAACATGAAATATGTTGGCAATCGCTGTAGTGCAATTTAGTACTTTGGTGCGTATTTGCAGTCTCTGTGGGAGAAGCACGTGTGAGGCAGAAAATGGTGTTCCTCAGCAGGGTAAAAAACCAGGAGGAATGAAGCTTGAGAAAGAAGATAACTGTATAACTTAACTTCTCTCTCATCACTTGAAAGTGCCTCCCTCCTCCAAGTGTAGTTTTTTTAAAAAATAAAATAAAAAGGTGTTTGGGGTGATAATTAGATTATTAAAACATGATGAGTGCCTCAGGCACAAACAGGAGAATGAGGAAGTATCAGAATGTAGATAGAAACAGGGCAACAGATCAGATAGCAAAGATAAATTATACATCCCGGCACCTGAAACACAACTAGACTTCAATTCTGTTTTTTGCCCCTTGTCCAATAGGGTCATAGCTTTGATAATCATGTGCACAATAATTAATGGGAAGGCTCAGGTAAACATATTTATGCTAAATGTTATTCTAAAGGCTTGTTTCAAAAGCCTGACAAACTGAGGGTCCACCTCAGAACATTTTGAATGGTGGAGCTAACAGTTGCTTGCAGTCAAGTTTTTCCCTCTGTTTTAAGACTCCTGCTTCCTTTTTGGTGTCTGTCACCAAAGAATTAACACCTCAGGGTAGGGATTCCGAAGGAAGAAGGCAAGCCTTTTTCCTCAAGACTAATCCTTGTATTTATTTAAAATGCTAAAGGCCAAAGCTACCATTGTATAGCACAAAGTCCATTGTGCACTGAAAGTATTATAAAATCCGATGTCAGCAGTATGGCTTGATTCAAGCTTTTCTTGTTGGCTCACTAACGTTAGCCCAGGCATTCTCTTTCCGCCCAACCTACCTCACAAGTATGAGAACACAATGGGGAGAGGGCTGTGGAAGTTTTTCTGAGCTTCTTGGAGCTCAGAAAAAGAGTAGGATAAAAAAATGGTTAACTAGACTTGATGTTAGAAAGTCTCCTAGTTAAACTGAGATTAATGCACAACACAACTCTTAATCAATCGGGCAATGGAATGGGGAGGGGGGGCGTTATCTGTTCCATTATAAGGATATACAGAGTGGCTATGATGTGCCACAATACATCATAACAACAACATCAACATTTGATTTATATACTGTCCTCCCAGACAACTTAACACCTACTCCGAGCAGTTTATAAAGTATGTTATTATCATCCCCACAACAAACACCTGTGATGTGGGTGGGGCTGAGAGAGCTCTGAGAGAGCTGTGACTGACCAAAGGTCACCCAGCTGGCTTCAAGCAGAGGAGCGGGGAATCAAACTTGGCTCTCCAGATTAGAGTCCTGCAGCTCTTAACCACTGCACCAAACGGTCTCTATGCAAAGAAGCCAGTGCTTCTTTAGCCCTTTCTAAATTCCTGTTGGTCAGCTATCAAATGGGAGGGTAGCACTCTATGCCTGAAAAGAATTGGGGAGGATTTTGTCTTTTTGAATGGACAGTTTGGAGAAGAAAATCAGGCGTGCAACACCTGTGAGGTCTGTACACAACCTGAATGTGTTCTGTCATAACAGAAATCAGGCAAGAGCCTAGACTCAGGGCCAAGCTACACATGACGAATGACACTTGAACGGCAAGTGTATTTCTCCCTGTTCACTTGCCCTCCACTCAATCCACTTGCCATTCAAGTGTCATTCGTCATGTGTAGCTTGGCCCTCAGTTGACCACATTACAACCTAAAACAATGCACCAGGATTACAAAATCACTTGACACATGGAAAAAGATAGCACGACATTCTATGAAGGAAAATAATAAAATTCTTCGATAAGAAAAAAAATGCCACTATAGTATAACCAAATGACAGAGAGTTTATAGACTCGTGGGAGACATCCATCTGTGTTTAACCCCGCGAATTGTTACATTCACCAAGTTAAGTGTTTGCAAGCGAAAATTGCTTTTTTTCCTCAAGACCGGTTCGCAAAAAATAATCTAGTGACTTCTACCTCTCATATAATATGAGAAAGGCCGTCTCGCTGATAAGCTCTGCATGTGTGTTTTAAATTAAATGCAAGGTTCAACATAATGACTGGCATTGTTCTCGCTGGAAAAGCTGTTTGGTGAACAGGATATTAATTACTTGGTTTTTGAACGTATTCAGATATTTCAGAGATGATATTGTGCTTCTGGTTCTTACACACACAGACAGAACAGGCTCTTTCAGGGGGTGACTTGAATCTTCTCCGTTTTCTATTAAATGCTCATTATGTTACTTGCCGAGTTCATTCTCCTCCAGCCAATTCCATAATAAATGGCTATTGAAACCAACTCTGTTCCAGTATTTGTTAGGAGAGACTAATTGTTATGACCCTCTACAGCGCATGATGTACTCAGTGGAAGACAGCACGCTGTCACCCTGATGCGCAATTTATCCCTTCCTCCCGTTTACATTCCTCAACCTAGCCTGTCTTCTTAAGGTTTACGGTGAGGTCTGAAACAAATAACGACCCCATAACTCAATCTCATATTGCTGATGGTTGGCTACATGAACGAGCTGCACTCCAAGAAATGATTGCGCCTGTTTTCAATTTGTTGCTGCAGTGGGCCCTGCTTCACATTCACAGCAATAATTGTGATGAGGTGGTTAATACTAAACTGTGTTATGCATCATTCTTATCAGCCTGGAGACATTGCCAATTTTTAAAAAAATTGTCACATGGATAATGAACGACACTTTTTAAAGAGAATATTGTACGTTTTTTTTACAAACAGCTGTAAGCAGTTCCGTTGGACCCTAAAATTGCCCTCTTCAGATTATTTCTGAGGTATAGACTCTAGATATTATAAAATGAGGAAGAATTTGATTGGTTGGTTGGTTGGTTACATGTCTCCAGAAAAAAAGCATGCACCTATTACATCATTTCATTCATCTATTGGTTGCAACTTGCAGCGTATGTGTTTTTCCCTGAGTACTGGGAAAATGCTCTTCTTCTTCATGCTAATGTGGGTATATAAAATATAGTGTATTAAGATGATGTAAAAAAATAACAGCAGTTGGGGAATGGGAAAAAAATGGTACAAGGCATCTTTATTAAAACGTGGCAGCTTTTTATTACTTTTTGGAGTAAAATCAAATCAGAAGAGAATGTTAAAGAAGAAATCTATGCCTGGAAAGAACTGGGGAGGATTTTATCTTTTGGAATGGACTATGGCCCCAACAGGTTGGGGAAGAAAATCAGGCATACTGCACCTGCGAGGTCTGCACACATCCTGAATGGTTGAGCCTAACTGCCAAAAGGTTTGTACTTGGGACACCCAATATTGCCATATAGCTCACTGGGTGACTTTGGGGTCACTCTCACTCTCTCAGTCTAACCTATCATACAGGGTTGCTGTGTGGAGAAGATGGATGATAGGAGAATCAAATAAGCCACTCTACGATCCTTGGAGAAAGGATGAGATTAAATAAGAATAGATGAGATAAACTAGAAAGGAAGTTTCTCAATGTTTCCTTAGCTCATTTGAGGAGCATAGCGCTGTCTGACCTTATGGAGATATTGTCCGGACTGTTGCACTAATTTACACATTAAGCTGCTTTATACTGAGTCAGGCCATTCATCTATCAGGGCTAGTATTGCCTACTCTGACTGGCAGCAATTCTCAGGATTTCAGGAGGAAGTTTTTCACATCACGTCCTACTGATCCTTCTAATTAGAGATACCAGGGATTGAACCTTGAACCTTCTGTAGGCCAAGTAGATGTTTACCACTGAGCTACGCCTCTTCTCTCCAGTCACAGAAGCAATCAGGAGGGCCCTTTGGCCTCAGCTTCTAGCTCCAAGGTGGCTACAAATTTAGATGCCTATTAATTTCTTGACATTGGGTAAGGTTTTTCAACTTGATTTTTATGTGCAGCCTTATAGGCCCAAAATACCTTCTCAGATTAGAGCTATAAATGTAAGGAAATAAGATAGTAAAAAAAAACCAAAGTTAACTGATAAATCTTTTTCTTAACTTGTTTTAGTGACTTATTCTGTTTCAATGTGTTATCTTTAATAGGGGCGTGCACCCAAAAAAGATTCGAGTTTCCCGCTTCAGGTAACCCGAAGTGGGAAAACAATTCGTAATATCCCGAATCCCAGAGTGGCAAGCTGCTTTGGGATTTGGGTGTTAAGATCACTTTGGTATGCTCCATAAAGTTTTGGAGCACACCGACGCTTTCAACTTCCTGTTCCACTGCCTCACTACTTTTCCCCCCTGATGTGTGAAGAAAGCAGCCAAGCATTTGAAAGTGACCCTGTGGAACGAAAAGGGTGGCTTTCAAACTTCCTGCCCTGTTGCTTCCCCCCCCCATGGGACCCTCCTCCCCTTCCCATTGGAAGAAAAAAGTGGTAGGGTGAGAAGTTTGAAAGCAGGCAGCACTTTTCTTGCTGTTTACAATAAAAAGCGCTAGAAAAGTGCTGCGGGCCTGGATGTTTCCGCTTTACCTGAAGCTTCCTGAAGCGACAAAAATCACTTCGGAAAGCTTTGCTTTGGGATTCCCAAATGGCTCAGTAATACTGGGGCTGATTCGGGAATTCCGAATCTTTACAAATTGGGGCTGATTCAGGTTAAAAACCCGAATCGAAAACCCGAAGTGCACATCCTTAATCTTTAAACACATACACAGAGACTTTGATTTGGAGCCTCAAAACATGGAAATGGCCTGAGCCTCTTTAGAGTTATGAGAAGGTCTGTTTATGTGAGTCACACCCAATGAGGGTTGCTACCTAGGGTTGCCAACTCCCAGTTAGGAAATTCTAGAGATTTTGTGGTTAGAGCCTCGAAATGGTGAGATTTTGGGAGGGGAGGGAACTAAACAAGTTATAATGTCAGAGTCCAACTTCCAAAGCAGACATGTTCTCCAGAGGAACTGATGGTAGTCTAGTGATCAGTTGCAATTCTGAGAGATCTCCCGGCCCCACTTGGAGATTGGCAAACCTATAACTTTGGAAGGTGGACACTTTGGCATTATACTGAGGTTCTTCCTCTATCCAGATCCCACCCTCCCCATGCTCTACCCCTGGATCTCCAGGAATTTCCCAACCTGGAGTTGGAAAGGCTACATGCAGTGTATTGAAGAGGGAACTGATTAAGGCTTAACCTCTGATCAATTTCACCTTCAATATACTCCAGGATCACTCTTTTGCTTTCACTATTTTTTTTTAAACAAAAACATTTACTTCTTTTTAGCCCAACTTTCTTGCCCAGACTCAAGACAGATTGCACAGCATGCTGTCAAATACACAAGACAGCTACCAAACCATGAGACAGGCCTGGAATCACAAAAAATAGAAACAATGGGGGCAGGTATCAGATGTGATATATTATTAAAAAGTGTAAAAATGCAATTACAAAAGTGGAAAATAGTGCCATGAGAGCAAGATAATATGTACAGTAAACAGTGGAATAGACTACAATTCTATTCCCTTTATAAAAGTCCCCTCCATTCATTATACTACAGCCTTATTGCCTTTATAAAAATGCCCTCCAGAGCAATTTTGCAGTCCCAAAAAGAGTAGAACCCTTTGAATCCCTCTGAAGAAAATTGTCTTAGGTAAATATAACTCTGCTTGGAAAAAACCCACCCTTTTCTTCATTAAGAATATTGTAAAACTATTTTAGCTTCTATGAAAATCCTTTGACGATTGTGCCTGAAGTAGAACCTCCAAAATGAATTTGAGGTCAAGCTTAAGCAGGTCTACTTTGAATCCTACCCAGGTCAATTCAATGTTTCATCCTCCTAGAAACGAGATATGATTTATCTGAGATATGAATTTGGTTTTAGTATATTGGTCTTAGGAAGAAACAGACATTGTGGAGCATTGTAGTTGCCACCACCAATATCAGCCCATCTCCAGTGAGATGGTCCAAGATTTCCTCAGCTTCAGAAGGAATGAAGAACTAGATATTAGATGGAACAGAGAAGAGGTGTTGGGATATTCTTTTGGGAAGCAGTCAGATGTCCTCCATATCATTTAGTACCAGCCGCAGCAATACCAAACATGATTCCAGGGGAAAAAATTATCTATTACATCATTTCATTCTGCAAGTCTTTAAATGGAAGCTTAAGCTGAACATAATGACCACTTTACGCCTTTGTGAAGACTTCCCACAATGGCCCTTAAATCATAATTACAAGGACAATAACGGCTTCTCCCTTGAGGGCCCGGATCTTTAAGACATTTCAGTTGATACGGTGTTTTCATACTGCCATTCTTGTGATAACAACCTTGCTTTCCAATTAATCTGAGTAAAATGACACACAGAAGAGAGACAAACTCTCAGAAGGGGATATGCAAAAACTTTCCAATTTTGCCTTTGCTTATTTTCACCTTCTAAAAAAGTGAGTGGGATTATATGTTTGGAACAACTTTCATAGAGAAGAATGTTCTCACCTTCTCTTTCTGTTTAGAATGACGAATGTAATTATTTCGCTTCTTGAAAGTGTTTGCACCACCTTTTTCTCCATTAAGGATGTTGTAAAACTCTTGAGAAATTCTACACATCTTATCAAAATTATTTTGGCTTCTCTGGAAGTTCCTTGAACATTGTGCATAGGGTAGAACCTCCAAAAGGAGCAACCTTATGGAGCCCAGCTTAGAATCATACCCAGGTTGATTCAATGCGGCATTCTCACAGGAAAGAGTTTCATGATTGCTGTTTGAAAGATCTTTGGTTGGTTTGTTAGGTTAAATTCAGTCAGTTCGAAAATATATGCAGAACTCCCCAAACAAATTTTTACTGGTCTTCAGTTTCCATCAACATTTCTGCATGTGTTTTCTCTAAACTATTAATTTTGTCTTAGGCTAAATCTGGTGACAAACTAGAATTACGCAGAACTTTGCCTAGAAAATCACTAGTCATAATTAGAGATTGGCACGAACAGAAAATTAAAACTAACATGATGTTTGTTGTTCGTTGCCATCCACAAACAGGGACTCATGAACAACCACAAACGTGGCCCTTGTTCACGAACATGTTCATGGTTGGATGTTCGTGAGGGCCAGCAGGCTCTCCTCCAGCCATCATCCAAGTCAAGATCCCTACCGCACCACTCCCAGAAACCTGACCTGAGCAGGCACCAGGAAAGCTACTAATAATAAATAATAGCTTGGCCCAGAGCCTGGCAGCAGCCCTGGAGCTTGAAGGGGTAGATCCATATCCCACCACACACAAGCTCCAATGCACTCTATCAAAATGCCAACAGAAATTGTCTCTCTCCCTCTCCACAGTCTGCAAAGCCAGAGCTGGGAGCCCCCTCCCCCTGCTCTTTGCTCCCTTATTATAACAAATTTGGAGCTCCACACTTGTAAGGAAGACCTGCTAAATTGGGCTTCCAGGGCAACAGCAGGAGTTCAGACAGCGTTCAGACAATCCCTGCCTAAGTCACCAAGGGAATTGATTGCAGGTGCCAGATTGTCTGGCTTGATGAACAGCAATGAACAACAACGAACAAGGCTTGCAACGACCACCTGTTCATTTAGAATGGGGCCTCACGGACAGCTTGTTCGTGAACAGCAGATTGGGCTGTTTGTGGCTTTTTTTTGTTCATATTGCTGTTCGTGCCCATCTCTAGCCATAATACCCCTCTTTTTCCTCTTAACAATGATTAATGTAACTCTTACCCTGAAAGGTATGTACTGGTTGCCTGCTTCTTACTGGGTACAATTCAAAGTGCTGTTCAGCTTTAAAGTGCTAAATGGCATTGGACTGGTGTATCTGGAAGACTGTCTTCTCCCCTTTTGTTCAGCAGATCACTTGAGATCTCCACCTCAAGCCTTTTTTGTTTGTTAGGTTTCTAACCTGCCCTCCCCGCAAGCAGGCTCAGAGCAGATTACAACAGAGTGTAAATACATTTTAAAATCACTATAAAAACCAAACCATAGTTATCATAAAGTACAGTTCGCAAGACAGTGACTAATACAATGCACCCCTGCCAGTAGTGCACAGGGTGGGGGAGGAAGGAGAGGGAACAATCTGTCCATACCACAAGTCATGTGAGGGGCCAAGATACCGCACCCCCTGACAAGAGACCAGTAGAGAGGCTCACCAAGATGAATATGAGACCAGCCTCAACCATATGCCTTGTTTTCTATGCTGCCACTTGTGGAAGAGATGGTGATGGTGGAGAGTGCCCTCAAGTCATAGCTGACTTACGGCGACCCCTGGTCAGGTTTTCATGGCAAGAGACTAGCAGAGGTGGTTTGCCATTGCCTGCCTCTGCATAGCAACCCTGGTCTTCATTGGAGATCTCCTATCCAATTACTAATCAGGGCCAACCCTACTTAACTTCTGAGATCTGACGAAATCGGGCTCACCTGGACTATCCAGGTCAGGGTGGAAGAGATAGTAATCAGAGTAAAAAAATCAACCACTGGTGTTGCCCTATCTCTGTAATACCACCTGGAGCCCTCTTGGCACAGACTTTATTGGCTTTTAACTGGCAGACTATGGGCTTAATAATGCACTTCAAGTCCACTTTCAATGCACTCTGGTGATCATTTGCAAGTGGATTTTCCCATTTTGCACTGTGCAATCCAGCTGCAAAGAACTTTGAAAGTGATTTGAAAGTGCATTATTCAGCATCCTCTTGGCTATTTTACTGATCTGCACTGCTGGTTTTATTGTTTGCTACTTAACTCACATTTTGAGTGGTTTTCAGTGCAATCCTAACAGAGTTACTCCAATCTAAGTCCACCGACTTCAATCGGCTTAGACTGGAGTAACTCTGCTTAGGATTGCACTGTTGATTGTGGAGAGGTTATTTGGGAAGGGGAGAGTTGGATTATCTGAACTTGTACCTCTAGAGCCTCTTTCATCAGGGGAAAGTATCTTGCACTGCAGGACGGATCTACCATTAAGGGAACAAAGAAGCCAGAGATCTGTTTTTAACTGTTTAATTCATATTATTGTTTTTAGATAGTGCTATCTATTTATTTCCCTTTTTGCTAACTGTCTTTTCCGGAGAGGCAGGGTAAATCTCTTGAGCAAATGACTAACCAATACTTAAAGCATTCGTGCATGTGGAGATTAGGTTGTTTTTGCTTCCCACGGAACTAACAGAAATATGTTTCATGGGGCTGTTTCGAGGAGGAATGTTTGTAAAGTACTTTGCACATTGTAAGTGTCGGCCTTGGGGTTAACAATGAGCAAAAATAAATATTGCATACTGTGGTGTGATGCTTGTTGATGTGTGGTCTCTCCACTGCTGTTAAAACCTAAACATATTTCTTAATATAGCCACTCCTTTGAGAAAACTTTTGTAATGTGAATTTAATTAAATCAGTAATCTCTTTTCTGTCTCCCTCGTTAGACAAGAGAGAAATAAATGGTTTATTAAGGAATCAACATTTTTGAGAGCACGATTTTCCCCCCTCTGGATGTTTTGGGAGACTGGCAATGCAGTCCTAAATAGAGTTTACATCTGTCTAAGTCTACTGAAGTCAATGGCCTTAGAAGAATGTAACTCTTCTTAGGATTGTGCTTTTAAAGCAATGCCTGTCTGAATGCAGCATACCCGTTTTGAACATTCCTTTCATGTGATTTCGGAGGATTAAATTATTATCTTTCCCTTTTGGGCTAAATGTTGTTTCCATTGTTTGTGCTTCTTGCTCCCCGATTTTTGGCACTTCATCCATCCTCTGCTTTCATTATATTGAGGAGCTGTCATTGGATGGGGTAGCAAAAAGGAAGTCATCTTGAGAACTGGTCTTCGTTTCCTCTTTGTATGTGCCTAATCATATATCATGCAATCCTAAACAGAGTTGCATTATTTTAAGTCTATGCATTTAGAGCGGTGTAACTCTGATTAGGATTGTGTCAATAGACATGTGCCATGAACATGTAACAAGCTACAGTCACTAAACAGGCGAGAAAAAAAAAATGCTGTTAGCATTACTTTCTGTCCTCTCGGCTCCAACCAGGGAGTGATTAATTACTATCAACTCAAGACAGGTTTTTGATGTGTCCTCCTGTACCAGGAAGCTGATCTGAGACCACCTGAACTCATTTCTCTCGGGATTCTGCACAACTATAAAAAATGGTTTTGTTTTGGACTTGGTAGGCCCCAGAAATGAAAATGCCAGTGTATCGAGGACAACACATCAATCTAATTTGCTACCCGGGCTCCCAATCATATCCTTGCCCTAGCAAAAATTGCCGATTAACTTGATGCACGGGGACAGCCATTTTCAGCCATCTAAGACATGTTTTCTAAGAAGCTACTGTTGTTGTTTTTTCCCCAGATAGATTTGAATCCAAGAGAGAAATGATAATTATAAAACTATAGTGGATTTAAGGGGCCAGTTTTACAGGAAGTGCTCCAATTAGACAGCAGTATGTAATTTCACACTGAGACATTCTCCGTAAGGAACATGGAACCGAGGGCAGAAAGATGTAATACTGTGAACTTTGTTTCTCTTTGAGAAGATGCAAGAAGAATCTAAACTCTTCAGCCTAGATTTGAAATATTTAAGAAAGAATGAGGTCCGTTTCAGTGAAGAATCATTTACTGGGATTTTAGCAAACAAGTCCATTCATAATGATCACACATATTAATAGTTCATTAATAGTTGTATTGCTCGTTAATAGTTGTATTGCTGCTGCCAGGCAAGGAGTGCTGCTATTTTTATATGATGTTTTAATGTTTTAATATGGAACATTTTTAAATGATTTTAAGGTTGTTATCCACCCTGAGCCCGCTTGCGGGGAGGGTGGAACACAAATATGATATGAATGAATGAATGAATGAATGAATGAATGAATGAATGAATGAAATATTCTTCAGCTAAGTGCTGGCTGCTTAAGAAAGTGAAAGGATCCTAGATATCATTCTCCCCTCCTCCATTCTTTTCATTCACAACAACCCTGTGAGGTAGTCTCTCTCTACATGTGAAGAACATGTGTTGGGAGATGCAATGGTAGCTGAGAAAATAGTTTTAAAAGACATAGCAAACAGCAGGGCAAAGGCTTTGCTATACACTGGAGATGTGTGAAGGGTCTGTGAAATGCCAGAAGGGAAACTTCAGCCCAGCTCTAGAAGGCAGCTCCAGCCCAGTTCCATTCCTCGCAGCCCTTCGGTTGCAATCCCACCCAGTTTTAGACTGGAGGGGTGAAATTGACAGAGCCTTCAGGAGGCAAAGATGCCAAACCCTCTGAGGAGCTATCTCTGCCGGCTCAGTCTTTTAAAACTACATTTCCTGGCTAACATTGTGTCTCCGAACACTTGATGAACACATGCTTAGGAGTCTCATGTAGAAAGACTTGTAGATTAGACTCAGAGAGAGAGAGAGAGAGAGATTGTCCCAAAGTAACTCAGCAGCTTCCATGGCAGAATACAGGTTCAATCCCAGATCAGTCCAACCCTGTGACACTCAGTGGCTCAAGAGCCACATGTGGCTCTTTGACGTGCCACCTATGGTTCTGAGCACTGTTCCCCCTTGTTACCCAACCACATTACAGAAAAGTGAGCAGTTTCATTATAAATCAGGATAAGGCCATCATTACTATGGGTCTTGAATAAAACTACATCTTATTTTTAAAACAAAACACAACTTGTCCGTGGTGATTATATCAAGGCTTCATCCGTGAGACTGGGTCAACATACACAGATGAATGAGGAGGTAGAATGGGCCATACCTTTGTTGAATGCTAGCCCATATATTTAAAAGAAAACACTTTGCTAGTAGAAAGCATGGCGAGAGATTCTAACTGCCCATTCTCTTAGAGAAAGAAAGTTAAAACTTGAAGGGAACATTTAACATGAAGAAGCTATTTCTGTTAACATCCAGCCCAACAGAGTTCGGGAGAAATGGAAAGCTTGTACACAGTTTTGTTGCCAAGTAGCCCCCCTCTCCTGCATCAAGGCCTGCCATGAACTGTGTTTGAGTTTCCTGCGTTGCTGTTTTACTGCTACACCAAAGACTGCCTTGCACGTGTGCACTTTTAATACACGTGTCTATTCCCTGTCTGTTTGGACTCTGCTTCACATGTCAGTCTCCTGCCTGCTTGCTATTGACCACAGACTGTGCCTGTGCCCTATTCCTGCTATGGACTGTGTTGTACATGCTGTTTTCCTGCCTCCATGGAAGCTTGCCTCACCCGGGCCCAAGCCGCGCTGTTAGCAGCCAGGTGCCAGGCAGGGAAACCTCCAGTGAGCCTGACCAGGCACCCCCTGGCCAGTTCCCGTATGGAGATTCCCGCGGGCCGGTCACCCAGCTTGCCCACACTACCGGGCAGCCTGCTAGCAACCCCTCTAGCCATGACCAGCTATCAGCCATGTTCGCAGGCAGCCAGAAGACCCAGAGAAGCAGCCTGCCGAGAGAAGCCATTCCAGAGAAGCGAGCAGACCACATCCACAGCGGCGAGCCTCACCCTGCTCTGCATATCTTAATAGCCGCCCCGGAGAAGAAGCTAAGTGCCGACCATCCCAAGCACTTAGAGAATGCATCTCAAAGCAGCCTCCGCATTCCAGAGATGATAACGTCGGGACAAGCCCTGTCCACTGGAACATCCATTCAACACGCCTAGATCTCCCCCTCCCTCCTTTGTCCCCTCTTCCCAAGGTGTCACAATAATATAATCAGATTCCTAAAGTGGCCCATCTAGGGTAGTTGTAGAGCCATTAAAACCTTTGTTTTGCCCGTGAGAACCACTAGGAACTGCACCAGCCCCAGGGTACATTTTGGGATATTTAAGCTGGTCTCCCAGGCCACATGGTGCGCATGCCATTCCTATCCAGACTCCTTGCTGTCACTCTATTTTGGATCTAGTGCAGGCATTAGACCACCTCATCTCGCTGCTACGTCTTTGCTCCGCGTCAGGATTGTGAGTATACCCAACATCATCGCTCTCAAGTGGGCTATCCCACTAATGCAACCATCTCTATTTTCCTACTCTGTTTTCCTAGCTCTTGTGTGTAACCTTGTATGCATGTGCTAGTTCAGGCACACGCCACATTATTTAGTAAAACACGTTGTATTTTTATTTAGTCTGCCTCTTTATTACATGGGCGTCTGGAGAGGGACCCCGGTATATATTGGTTAAAAGATCTGCACTAAATTTAGTTCCAGACTGCTAGCTAATTCCCCAGTAAAATAGAGCAGTTCTGGTAACAGTTTTGTGTCATAAATCCAACTTGCAAAACCTTCTCCTAACTCCAGATTCACAAGGGCTGTCTGGCCGAGGTCCAGCAGTGGCTTACATGTGTTAGAGGAACTCTGGTAATGAAAAGGTTTACATAATAGCTATATATTATTGCTTGTGTAAGTTTGGAGAGCAGGATACATAGTAGTCATGTGGCCCTTTTGGTTGATGGGAACTGGAAATGTGGCTCTCAATGACCTTAGCAACTGAGCAAGCAGGCAGCTGACCAGTGCTTGGGGAGTTGCTCTGAAGGGCCACTGACAGCCCAGATGCCATGATGTCACCATTGCTGGTCTGTCTGCTCCCATGACAGGTGGCAGTAGCTTCAGGAACACAGCTGGGGTAATTAGTTAGAGGTTAGATGGCTCCCCTCCAACCAACCTATAGCTGGATCGCTGCATCTCATACCCTGAAACTACCACATTCAGTGATCGGAGGAGACTTGGGGGCAAAAATGGGTCTGTAAAAGTTCCCAGCCCCACCCACCCTGATGGAAGTGGGACATGAAACAGCAAATGTGCATAACTGTACCTCTATCTAGGCCTCAAGCTATGATAGGGAAAGGGCAGAGCATGAGTGGTGGCACACTAGTCCATAAAGCAGAAAGGAAGGAGCAAGTGAGGAATCCATCTCACATATATGCAACCTTCCCCACTGCTTCTTGGGTATGCTCAGGTGAAGAGAGTAAGGAAGAGGAGAATGCAGGATCATGTTATAGCTCTCAGACAAGGCCAGCTCTTTATCAGGTACTATTGGTGAACTCTTGCCTGCCTTTTTGGTTGTCATGGTGACTGCCTTTTCACACTGCCATCCACACTGACAGTGAAATCCTAAGCAGAGTTACCCCAATGGGCTTAGACTGGAGGAACTCTGCTTAGGATTTCATTTCCTAGAGACTTCAACTGACAGGCAGAAAGTTCTCTATATTTTCTTCCCCTCACTCAGCTACTGCCCAGAGATATTGGGGAAAGGGAATTTAGTATTTACTTTCCCTATATACACTGCCACCATTTCCTTAAACTTGGCCCATTTAGTGTGACCTGAGCAGTTGAAGTCTGTGTGTGATATTTTCCCTCACCCAACAATTTCAAGCCAGCCAAGGTTAAACAAAACCATGTTAAACTTTATTTACAAAATAGAACACTGGAGTGAACGATTTTAAAATAAATATACTGGGGTTAAACAAGGAGTGTTTCAATGTAACAGAACAAGTTTGTAATTAGCCAGCAATATCTCTGCTGCCTTCTTTCAGCTGCTCCCAAAAGCCTTCTCCTCCCGCTCTTACTCTTTCCAATGGACTCCAACTGTCACTGGCCCAGCATTCCAGCTGCTCTCATTGTTTTTTTCTCAGTCTTGTCCATCACAGTTTTGAGCGAATTTTGGATAGTTTTAGGATAGCTCTCAATTGCAGGATATGTATCCACAGAAGGCTGATCCTTGACGATACTGGCTTGTGTAACAGTATAATGAGTTCATGGCAAGATACCGGTTCAGAACCCAGAACTTCCCACGTTAAAACTCCTCACCACTGCACTACTCAATGTCATTTGTCATGATTAAAAATGATGCAAGGTTTGTTTTTTGTCTAGTGTTCATGCTTAGGGTAACTGGCATTACAAGCTCTTGCATTTAATTTGCCTTACATCACTTGAGCAAGAATCATTTCTTATAACAAAAATTATGATGTGACCAGGTGAGATATGGATTAGAATTTTAAATATGCTTCCTACCTCCCCCTCACCAAAAATTGCTGTTAAGCTCATGACTTCATAAGGCACCTTTGAATATTTCTTCTCAGAGTATTCCAGCATTCCTTATTTGTATTCCTTTAAAACTATGTCTTGGTATGCATCAATAAACATATCAGCCTGATCATTCGTATATTTGCTGATGGATCCAGAAACCATACACATTATCTTGATTAAAAAGAAAAAAAAAGTCTGAGGAGCAGAAATGTGCTGGGCTTATTGTTTACTATGTGGGTTCAGAAGATACATTTTATTTTATTTAATCTTATTAGATTAAAACCTTGCCCTCCCCATGAATGGGCTCAGGGTGGCTAATAACAGGAAAACGTACACCATACATTAAAACTATCTGGGGTCTGAGGCTCGGCCTCCAGACTTACTGAAAGGAGGGGATGGGAGACAGCCAGGGGACCCAGCCACCCTGACAGACACTCAGGTCCCAAGCATATTGGCAACAGAGGGAGGGGAAGAAGCACCCAAGCTGCAGAGGGCCAGATGGGGCAGGTGGAAGCCAGATAGCCTCACCCTCTGGTGGGAGGCTAGGAGCCAAGGCAGGGAGAGTGAGGACAACCAGGAGGGGACCAGACCAGAGGGAGAATGCACATGAAGCAGGGACATGCTGCCATCAGCAAGACAGCCAGCAACCTTACCAGCAGTGGAGGGAAGGCAGCAAAGGCATCACAGGGCCACGACCCAACCTGCAGGCAGGCTAGAAGGGATTAGCAAAGACCAGATGAGGCTGGGAGTAAAGCAATCACTGGTAGGGCTGCCTGAGGCAATCAGCAAAGAAAGCCCAGCAGCCAGCAAAGAAGGCACAGGTGTGACTGCCCAGAGCAGCCAGCAGAGCAACTCCAGGTGTGGCTGCCTAAGACAGAGAGAGAGAGAGAGAGAGAGAGAGAGAGAGAGAGAGATGAAGAACAGGTAGGGTTCCTGGGAGTGGTGTGGTAGGAATCTACCCACCCTCTGGTCCCAGGGCTGCTGCCAGGCTCTGAGGCCAAGCTATTATTTATTATTGGTACCTTTCCTTGCACCTGCTCAGGTCAGGTTTCTGGGAATGGTGCAGTAGGGATCTTGACCAAACTTGGATGATGGCTGGAGGACAGCCTGCTGGACCCCGTGAACAGCCAACCATGAACATGTTCATGAACAGAGTCATGTTCATGGTTGTTCATGAGTCCCTGTTCATGGGTGGCAACAAACAACGAACATCATGTTTGTTTGTTTTTTCTGTTCGTGCCCATCTCTAGTTATGGCTGGCCCCCTTGCTCTCTATCTTCAGGAGGCAGCTGAAGACATTTTTATTAGGATTTCATTTAATTAACTTTGTTTTTATGTGATTTGGCAGTCCTGAACTGTGCTTCTAAACTTTGTTTTTGTTCATTTCATGGTTGTTTTTATTTATATTGTAAGCAGTCTCGAGTTCCTAGAAGATAGAAAAGCAGCTAATAAATATTTTCAACAAACAAGCAAGCAAGGGATTTATTAAGTATTGTGATTTTAGCTCAAAGGAACAGAGATTTCAGCTCATAGTAATAGATTTATTGAGAACTGGAAGCAGGCAGACAAATGCAGAGGCTCAACACGAGCCAATATATACACACAAACCCCACACCCCTTTCAGGCAATAACCAATAGGAACACATACAACTAGAACTCTCGATTTGCATTAACTGTATACAAGATAACTGATTTGCAGCCCTATGATTGGTCTTTATTCCTGTGGACTGATTGGCTGCTGTCAACAAGTAACAACTGATGAACCAGTGCCGGATCCAGGTGCCCAGGCGCCCAGGGCAAACCTTGGCCGGGTGCTACGCATGCGCACAGCATGCGCGCCCCCGGTGCTGCATGATAACGTCACTTTTGTGATGTCATCACGCAGGGCGGGAGCCATGCATGGCAAGCTGGCCGCTCCAGCGCCCGGTGAGCCATGGAACTGGCAGCGGCGCGGGCTGGTGCTGGGGAGGCAGCTTGCTTGCCACACACGTAGGACCTCCCAGCCCTGTGCTCAGCCACCCGCACAACAAGCCAGCTGCCCCAGCACACGCTCTTGCTGCCGACAGCTCCGCAGCTCACCAGGTGCTGGGGTGGCCGGCTTGCCGCATGGCCAGCTGAGCGCAGGGCTAGGAGGCCCTCCGCGCAGTTAGTGTGCCCCACTGCCCTGTGCCGCCTGTGCGGCAAGCCGGCTGCCCCAGCCCACGGTGAGCCGCGGAGCTGGCGGTGGCAAGGGCGTGTGCTGGGGCAGCTGGCTTGCTACGCTGGTGGCTGAGCACAGGGCTGGGAGGTCCTGCGTGAGCGGCAAGCCAGCCTGCCGCCCCATCGGCGAGGCTGGCGAGGGTCTTCCAACCCTGCGCTCAGCCTCCCAGGCAGCTGGCAGCTGCGCCCAGCGCCCCCTCTTTGGCGATGCCAGGGGCAGGCTACTCCCCCTGCCCCCCTCGATCCAGCCCTGCGATGAACATCAATGCATTAGGAGCCTAGCTCAGCCCAAAATCAACCCAGTACATAACAGGATTCAAGCTTCATCAGGATACTTTCAGGCAGGTAGTCATGTGGGTCTGTAGTAGAAGAGCAAGATTTGAGTCCAGTAGCATCTTAAAGACCAGCTAGAGTTCCAGGGTAGGAGCTTTCAACAGAGCTCTGATTCTCGAAAGCTCATACTCTGGAAATCTAGCTGGTCTTTAAGCTGCTATTGAACCCGAATCTAGACTTCGTCTGGATTTTCTAGAAAATCATGAATTGAACCAGCCTGCAAATGATGTTCAAGTATCATCCTTGATATGTACCAAAAGTCCCCAAGAGGAGGGCAATTCAGCTTTAATATATTCACAGTAAAGTTCAAAGGTATTCACTTGCATATTGTCAAGATTAAACTTGCCTCCCCCCCAAAAGAAGTGAGATTTAAGAATATTTCTTGAAATTCTTATATTTTTCATACGTCATAATAACTGCAGCAATGCTATCAGTCAGACATTCAAAGAAAGTGATTGATGCTTCCAGCAGCAGACCTAGTTTATGGTCCATTTAATTGTTTATAACTATTATCGCTCAGTGCATTGGTCAGAGGTGTTCCACAGGCATCATATGAGTTCTGAAATATATGATGATGGCCCCTTGAAAAGTACTTCAAAATATAAATAAATTCAGGGACATTGCATCAATACATATACCTATTTGCACTATATACATAAGCAGGGATTTGTAATCTCTTTGTAGTGTCCACTTCTTACTTGAGCTGCATACAAGTACTTTGAATTAGGCCAATACAGAAATCAGGAAAGGTCAGCCTTGACTACTACTTCAAATTACCTTTCTGAAGATAGATAATCCAGCTCTTTGGCTTAAGTGCATCATTCATTTGATCAAGTTTCCATCTGCTTAAGGACACACATAATAAATTTATAGACACACGCACTTTCTCAGCTCACTGAATTCACCACCTGCCTTTCTGAATCGATTTTTCATTGCAGTGTTGGCACCACTTCAGGGCTATTGGTGGGTTTTTAACAAATATTTTAAATGGACTGTACACAGAGTCCAGTGGCATAATGAGCAGCAAAGGAGAGCATGTCACTTGTGTGAAAAATACAGATAAGATCCTCTTAACATTTCACAGATATAAATGGTGCTCTCCTGGGCATGAGAGGTCAAGGTGATGGACAGAATGGGGCAGTTCAGATCTGGTGCAAAACGGCAGGTCCAACTCAGTCCAATCTTCAGGTGTGCCAGAAGCTGAGAGCACAGAGTAAAAGGGTCTGCAAGTAGACAGCCCTGGATGACAAAAGCCGTGGGACAAGTCAAAGACACAGAATGCACACCATTGCTCTCTGTTGCATCTTTCAGAAGACACCGGTCCCATTTTATAACCAAGGAACACTGAGGCTTAGCAATGAATGACTAGCCCACCATCGCCCTTTGCTTCCATGGCACAAAATTCCGTGATAATAAAGAAAGAGACTTTGAGCGTACGCAGAATGGTTTTCTTTGACCCCTGAAATGAACCTCCCCAACACACAGCATTGAAAACAGGATTGCAGAGTGAGGGTGGATCACATCAAAGCCCCATTACTTCTCCATTTACCTACCAGTAAACTAAACCAAAGAACCATTTCGTTTCCTTTTAAGAACAACCCACTCCTCATTTTCCCTCCGTCTCAAAAAGTTATTTTTCCTCCTCCACAATTCCAAATGGCCAAGTCTTCAACAAACCCTTTTTCGAGAAATCTTTTTTCACAATACTAAGACTAAATCCTCAAATCTAAGGCAGAAAAGGGGGAGCGTTGCCTGCTGTGGTGGGCAGCCTCTTTTCCCCCAGGCCCTGTGTTTCCATTGCTGCTTGTAGGAGCAAAAGGCAGGGGTAAACTGGCAATAACTGCAGTCTGCCGTGCACTTATAGTTGAGGTTGTGGGTAGGGTTGCCAGGTGTGGCCTGGCTATCAGTGGGAGACTGGGAGGAGACATAGGGGGCAGCTCTCAGAGTCTCTCTACACAAGACACCTCAGTGTGTGTTTATTAAATGTAAGAATACACAATGTTTTCTGGGAAGCTTAGTTTAAAAAGACAGAGCCAGCGGAGATCACTACTCAGAGGGTTTGTTCATTTCATCTTCGCCTCCCCGAAGGCTCTGTCAATTTCACCTCTTCAGTCTAAAACTGGATGGGATCACAACCAGATCACAACCAGAGAGCAGCAATGAATGGAAATGGGCTGGAGCTGCCTTCCAAAGCCAGGCTTGGATCGGGAGAGGTTATAATGGGCTGAAGTTTTCCTTCTGGCATTTCACAGCTCCTTCACACAGCTCCAGTGTATAGCAAAGCCTTTGCCCTGCTGCCCTGTCTTTTTAAACTACCATTCCCAGCTATCATTACATCTCCCAACACATGTTCTTCACTTGTCAGATGTCTCGTGTAGGGAGACTCTCAGTGATGGCATAATGTCACTTCTGATGGTACCATGCCTTTCTAGGAATTGCCAGAAATTCTATGGTTTACCTGCTGCTGGAACCAGGCTTTTCTCCTCCTTTTTCTTTCCTAGTTTCTCCCCATTGAAGAGAAATGGCAATAGATTGTCCACCGTAAGTAGGAACATAGCAAGCCTATTTACCCTCCTTCCAACTAGTTCTAAAAGATGTATTTAAAAAAAATCAACATGGTGAATGAAAGTAGTTTAATTTTTTAAAATAGATGTCTTGATTGTTTTACAAAGAAATGAGTTGCAGTCCTTGTCTGGCTTCCCAGTCTCAGTAGACAGGAAAATGAAGCAGCCAATAGTAAACTTAACTAATTTGCTTTTAACATTGAAGCTTTTGGGAGGAAAGTGCAGAGAAACAGACAGCAACCTCATTTAAAGAAATATACTTTATGACCAGTCATTTGCAGACATTAGTAAGTTATATCATTACTAGCAACAAAGCACATTGTGGGAAAGCATACAATGGGCTCTAGAAAGGGGAGGGCAGGCAGGAGGGCACTCTCTCCTCCCACATCATTAATCCTGGATGAATGAAGGCAGGGAAGGTGGGCATGGCATTGCCACCTGAAGGGGGGCAGGCATTGCCACCTGCTCCACTCCTGATCCTGGCCAGGTGAAGGGGCAATCCTTTCTGCCTGCTCCGTGCCTGATCCCAGCCAGGTGAAGCAGGAGTGGGCATTGCCACCTGCTTCGCTCCTGATCCCAGCTGGGTGAAGAAGAGAGAGGCATTGCCTCCTACTCTGCTCCTTATTCCGGCTGGGTGAAATAGGGTGGCATTGCCGCCTGCTCTGTCCCTGATTCTGGCAGATTGAATGGGGGGCAGCCATTGCCTCATGCTCCAACAAGGAAGAAAAAAGGGGGTCTGGGGAAAGGTCCACACAAACTCTACCCAAAGTAGCAAGGGAACAAAATAGAGGGGTCAAGTTACAGCCTAAAATAAAATATATTTTGAAAATATTTATTATAAATATGCACATGTATAGATTAAAAACAAATTTAAAACATAAGGCCTGAATGGCAGGCTACATACATATGCTAAAACTTGCTGGAACATTCCCAACGTACAGATGATGGTACAGTGCAATGACCAATACAAACAGATCATGGTACAGTACAAAACTGGCATTGTCACCTGCTCCCCTCCTGATCCCATCTGGGTATAGGTGGGGACAGGCATTGACCCCTCTCTGCTTCTGATCCCAGTTGGGTGACAACGGGGAGTAGGCATTGCCACCAGCTTCGCTCTTGATCCCAGTTTGTTGAAGGCGGAGGGCGGGCATCACCACCTGCTCCACTCTGGATCCCAGGTGGGTTAAGGCAGGGGGCTAGCATTGCCGCCTGCTCCATGCCTGATTTCTGCCTGAGCTTCCCTCTGCAGCCTGTTCTCTGGAGGTCTGGCTGCCTCATCTGGGCTTCCCTCCACAGCAGCGCCCTCCGGTGGCGCAGCAGAGTAGGAAGTGAATTGTCTTGAATACGCTTAGCCTTTTATATAGTAGGATGTGATTAAGGCTACAATCCTTTCCTGGAAGTAAGTCACACTGAATAACATGGAATTTAGTTCTGAGTAGATGTTCTTATGCTTATTCCCTAACAATCACAGTCTTTTGCCTGCACCTTAAACGTTATAGTTTAAACTTTATAGAAGGGTTGCTATTTGCTCCCCATCCCCCACCGATACTCAAAGGAGCTGTGGAGGAAAATGGTAGCAATGACTCTGCATTGAGTTTGAAAACCCAGAAGTGATGTCACCACGTTGAGCTGTTCTCTAGGAATTTCCCCAAGCTCTATGCTCTTTACTAAAGAAATTTAAGAAATTCTTAGAGTGTCACATGAAGTGATGTTGTCGCACAGCACAACACTCCACCACCTCATGTTTCGTCCCTAAACTTCTTGCTATTGCCTTTTTGCAGGCCTAATTATGGAGGAGAGGGTTTTTCTTAAAACATGAGATGCATAAGGTAAGTTTCAGTTTTAGCGGTCTTGTATACAAAACAAAAAAAACAAAACTTGAAAATCGGAACGTTTGGATGGTAAAAAAACAAAGAAGGTATTGTATGCCTTTGTCCTGCCTTACTACATTTTCATCCTTTGCTCTTGTGGCAATTTTGCCACATGTCAGCAGAGACAAAGTACCTACAGTTTCATCTAATTTGCTACAAGAATCTGAAGACATTGTCGAAGGCTTTCACGGCCGGAGAACGATGGTTGTTGGGGGTTTTCCGGGCTGTATTGCCGTGGTCTTGGCATTGTAGTTCCTGACGTTTCGCCAGCAGCTGTGGCTGGCATCTTCAGAGGTGTAGCACCAAAAGACAGAGATCTCTCAGTGTCACAGTGTGGAAAAGATGTAGGTCATTTGTATCCACTCAGGAGGGGTGGGGTTGAGCTGAGTCATTCTGTAAGAGTTTCCCAGGGTGTGGAATGCTAATGGCAACAGATGCTACGATCAGCAAAAGACAGCAGAGACCCCCTCACCTCTGCAGGAGTATACCGTATACCCTGCAGCTGTGGACAAGTTTACATCGGGACCACAAAGCGTAGCATCCAGACAAGAATAAAAGAACATGAAAGACACTGCAGACTTGGACAGCCTGAAAAATCAGCAGTGGCTGAACATAGCCTAACTCAAACAGGGCACAGTATCTTATTCCAGGACACCAAAATACTGGACAACACTTCCAACTACTTTGTCAGACTGCACAGGGAAGCCATTGAAATTCACAAGCATAAGCAAAACTTCAACAGGAAAGAAGAAACCTTGAGAATGAACAGAGCATGGGCTCCAGTTCTGAAAAACACCAGGCCAACAAAACACTCCACACCCGACAATAGCCCTGCAGAGAAGATTAGCACATCAAGCACCAATCCATATGCAAAAGAACCTCCTCAGGATTCAGTGAAGCCTCCCGCCATTAGCATTCCACACCCTGGGAAACTCTTACAGAATGACTCAGCTCAACCCCACCCCTCCTGAGTGGATACAAATGACCTACATCTTTTCCACACTGTGACACTGAGAGATCTCTGTCTTTTGGTGCTACACCTCTGAAGATGCCAGCCACAGCTGCTGGCGAAACGTCAGGAACTACAATGCCAAGACCACGGCAATACAGCCCGGAAAACCCCCAACAACCATCAATCTGAAGACAATCTGGTGAAGGAAAAACCCTAAATCAAGTTGGGCCTAGGCAAACACGTTCCTTCTCATATTCTAAGATTCCTGGATCTTGTAAATCCTTACATTGCCTGATAAACATTTCATAGTTAAAAACAGAAACGCCAGTTGCTCTGCGGTTCTCACAACAGAAGTAATATAAATCCTCCCATGCTTGTAAAATGCACTATTAATCTGACATTGAGAACAAACACACCCCAATTAAGTAATCTTTTATTCTGAAAAATCAATGAGATGTGATTGACAATCATTATAATTTAATGTACATGAAAATACAAAATTGTATTAGGCACTATTGTTTATGGTGCAGGAGGATAAGAAGCATAAGGGTCAGCAATGACCCTTACTGCTAATTCTATTTTCTTGAACTATATATAATAATAATAGTGTGCCATCAAGTCGCAACCGACTCATACTGACCCCAGAATCACATGGTTTTCAAGGCAAGAAATGAGAGACTGCCTTTTCTGCATAGCAAGCCCAGACCGCCCAGAGCCTGTCTGACAGGGAGGGCGGTCTAATAATAACAATAACAACAACAACAACAATTATAATAATAATATATTTTTTCCCTTGGTGGTCTCCCATCCAAGTATTAACTGTAGCCAATTCTCCTTAGCTTCCATGCTCTGACTAGATTGGACTAGTCCAGGAAGTTGTGCTGCTAAACTATACATACTCATACACAACTAGAATCTGTGAAAACAACATATTTTGCATTATCAAGATAAGAAACATTAGTTAATTTAACGGCAAAAAACGAAGCATATTGATCCAGGCAAAAGTCTTGGGATAGTTGGCAGCGTTTAATAAAAAGAAGCCAGTTCTTGGACCCTCCCTGCTTCGTTGTACGATCTCAGTAATCTTTGACAGCCGTGCTACCTTTCATTTTTGATACATCTATTCTTTCACAGGTAATATTTCAGATGAATGCCATTTCAAAGCTATCATAATTCTCACAGTCTTTCAGGTGACATATTAGATTTTGTTGAGCTTTAGAAATCCGGGCCATACATCCCAGTAATATACAAAGGCAAGGTGGAAGATACACTCTGAAATTTGTCCTAAAGGGCCCCACAAGTTGACAATGCTTTATGTGTGCATTTTTTTTCATTCAGATTCAATTCTCCTGGCAGATTGCATACAAAAAGAGTAAATAAATACTAAAAGACAGAATCTTGTTCAGATGTGATTGAATGGATGGAAAAATGTATGAATATGCCTCTATGGCTAAACTAACTTCTTATATGCATAACAGACCAACCCAGGAATGCCAGGAAAAATGGAGAAATTTCTTTGAATATGTAGCTGGAAATTAAGAAATATTAAGAATAGATAACATGGATATAGATCAATTATAAAACTAAGATTTTAAAAATGTTGAATATAAAATGTGATGTATATGATTGAATATAGAATGCTGAGTATAAAATGTTGGGTACATGTAATTGAGGAGAGGAAGAGGAGGAATATTATGAACTTTAGCTGCGTCGTTATATATCTTGCTTATATTTTTTTGTTGTAACTCTGGGCCAAGCTACAAGTGATGAGTGACACTTGAACGGCAAGTGAACAGACTCACATGTATTCCTCCCTGTTCACTTGCACTCCACTCGATCACGTCATGATCACAAGTGAACAGGGAGGAATACATGTGAGTCTGTTCACTTGCCATTCAAGTGTCATTCGTCACTTGTAGCTTGGCCCTGTAATATATTATTCTGTGTTCTGTTGAAGCTTCTTTATGCACTTTCAAACGTCTCCTTTTTCTCTTTTAAATAGTTTATAAACATTCAAAAAAAGAAAAAAAGAGTAAATAAATACTTAATAGCTAGAACCTCCCTATCAAAACTTCTACATGGGGATCACTTTGTTCAATGAGAGCTTTTCACTGTGGTGGGGTCAAATGGACACCAAAGCCGTTATGATGCCGAACTTCGTTTCTGTAATTTACTTTAAGTAAGGTCTGCAGACTTCACACATATCTAAACAATGGATTTTAATAGGTTTAAGAACAGGAGGACAAGAATTGGAATACCACTGTGTACTCAACCCCTTTATTGTAGAACTCACACAGTTACACAGATTGGGGGAGGAGTATTTTACATATTTTAATGACCTCACATGTACAGGAGCATAAACTTTTATTGTCTTGTTTATTTATTGCATTCTCATGGAGAGGGGATAAATTAAAAGTTGAATTCCCTGCCGTCTTCCATCTGTTTTGGATTTCAAATTCCCAAATGAACGCCATGTTCCCATGCTGTGAAGTGTACAGCAAATCTCACTTGTACGAAGAATGAAAAGGGGGAAGGGAGATGGAGAAAACTGTGCAGGTACTTCATAAAGTAAATATAAGACTGCTGCAGTATTATAATTAAATGAGCAATCCAAATATTTAATACCCTAAAGGTAAACCCCAGAAGAAGAAATCCAGAGTGAATCTCGGCATTGGCAACGAAAGTATTGCAGGTAATTATGTAGCCAGTCTCTGAAGCAGAGATTATTTAACACATTGGATGCTTGAATTAGTAGGAGATAAAAGACTTTGGATGCCGTCCAAAGACAAGAGCACAAAGGAATTGTATGGAAAATTTAGCTCTGATGACCTACATAAGCTAACAAACAAGCTCACATTGCAAAATAAAAGAGAGAATCTACAGAAGAGTTGAAGCTTTCCTAAAGGATGGGTTGGGGTCACATTTGTGTTATGAAAAGTTAGAACTGTAGCAATTGTTGGAGGCAATACATTACTGAGCTTAGGAGAACTTCATGCAGCAACAGGGCTCAGTAAATATATTGTTTTTATATATATATTTCCTACTCTTCCTCCAGGTATCATTAACACCCATGAAGCTGCCATATATTGAATCACACCCTTGGTCCATCAAGGTCAGTTTTGTCTCCTCTGTCAGACAGTGACCCTCCTGGGTCTCAGGTAGACATGGGCACGGAACAAAAAAATAATGAATCACGAACCACAGAACTGGACCAGTTACGAATCAGTTCGTGGGGTTTAAATGCCCCTTTCTGGCCTTAACAGCGGCAGGGGAAGGGGCATTTCACAGTATAAAGGGCCCTTTCCTGCCTTGCAAATGGCAGGTCCCTTTAAACTATCAGCTGGCAGGCGGTGGGGGGAGATTCCCCCCTGCCACCTGCCAGCTGATAGTATAAAGGGCCCTGCCAGTGGCAGGTCCCTTTAAACTGCCCAAACCCCAGCCCCCTTACCCCCTACCCCCAGCCCCAGCCCCAGGCCTGCAGGGTGATGGAAAAGGCTGAAAATGGCCTTCTGTCATAGTACAGCCTGAGCTTGACGAGTCCTCTGAGGAGGAGGAACTGGAACAGCTGACGCTTGCTGACAGCCTTGCTCCTCCTGGGGAGGAGCAGCCTGTCTCCCAGCAGCCGACCACAGCTGAACAGTCAGAGGCTGAATCCCAGCCAGAAGTTCCCCTTCCCCACCCAGAGCCACCGGCCCAGATGCAGCCAGCTTCCTTATCCCCTCCAACATCTCCAGACTACCGAGAGCAACGTCGGCGTAGCAGGGACAGAAGAGACTTACAGACCCGACGTCAATCTGCACGCCTCCGGGCTCTGAACAGGCCAGCCTTCTCAGAGGAAGGAGGGGCTTCAGAGGAGGAGACTTGAAGCAGCTGTGCGAGCTGACCGAATGCCCTTAGATTATAAAAGCCAGAGGGAGGGCTCCCTTCAGCGTGGCTTCAACGAGTTCTCTAAGCTGCTCCTGTACTGCCTGTGTTTGCTCCTTGGAACTGTCTCTCTGACCTCCGACCCGGCCTGTCCTCGACTACTCCCTTGATTTACGGACTTTGCACATTCCTCGCCTTGCCAGCTGGACCTCGTTACCTGTCAGCAGCACTCTTAAGACTCGGCAACCTCTGGAAGCAGGACAGTTTGAAGCCACCCACAAAATTCTCCAGCACAATGGAGGAAGGCACTGCTGTTGCTACTGACCTTGCTGCCCAGACCCAGTGGCTGCAGACACAGGTGCAGCAATTAACCCAGATCATAGCCTTGTTGCAGCAGCAGGTAACCCTGAGGCCAGGTCCTGCACCTCCCCGGAAATGCCCAGTGCAGCCTCCAGAGAAGTTTGCAGGGAATGTTGAAGAGTTCCCTGTATTCCTGGCACAGTGTCAGCTCTACATGGAGCTGCGGGCTCAAGATTTTCCGGATGACAAGACCAAGGTCGGTTTTGTATTAAGCCTCTTAAAGGGGAACGCTGCCAAATGGGTGACACCTTTACTGCTCATGAATTCACCACTGCTGAGTAGTTTTGCTGATTTTGTGGCACACTTGAAGGCTATCTTTGCAGACCCTCTGAAGGCAGAGCGGGCCAACCGCCGCATTCGGCGGCTGCGGCAGGGGCCAGGTACTCTGAGGGACTATACCACTGACTTCCAGCTATTGGCACAGGACCTGGGCTGGAATGAGGCCGCACTCATGGACCAGTACCTGGAGGGCTTGTCTGAGGAGGTGCTAGATGAAGTGGCCCGAGTTGAGCGCCCTCCAAATCTCCCAGCCCTGATCTTACTCTGCCTGCGTATCGACGGTCGCCTGGAGAGTCGACGGCAGGGCCGCAAGGAAGTACGTTGCCACTCCGAAAGCCAACCACCTGCTGTGGGATCCAACCCCTGCTCCTACTTGTCCCGAAGCCTGACCCCAGAGCCCAGGGAAGTGGAAGCCTCGGCTGTCAGCATTACACCCCAGGGTTTAAGGGGAGGCCACCCCTATCATTCTGGACCCCCCATAGAACACCAAAAGCCTCCTGACATTGGGCCCCAGCATCTTCTGATCCCCGTGAAGCTGCAGCTACCAGAGGGGCGCTGGTTGTTGGTGTACGCCATGGTGGATTCTGGAGCTGCCCAGTCCTATATGGATGCCCAATTTGTCAGGCAACACCAAGTGCCGACACGCACCAAAAAGACGCCAGTTTTGGTGGAAGCCATCGATGGTCGGCCTCTACGCTCGGGTCCAGTTACTCAGGAAACCCACCTTCTAGGTCTGCACATAGGGAACCATCAGGAGCAGCTCAGCTTTGACATCGCTGCCATGCCTCGCTTCCCGGTAGTGCTGGGGATGTCCTGGTTGAAGAAGCATGACCCCTTGATTGAGTGGAGCAAGCAGAACCTGCGCTTCCAGACCCCATGTCCCCATGAGGCGCCCTCTGTGCTCCTGGGAGTGAGCACCAGTTCAGATCTGTCTGCACTCCCAGCCAAATATGCAGAGTTCCAGGATGTCTTCCAAGAGAAAGGCGCCGACCGGTTGCCCCCACACCGGCCATATGATTGCGCCATCCACCTTATTCCTGATGCCCCCTTGCCCACTGGGCGGTTGTATTCCCTATCAGAACCTGAGCGAGGAGCCCTACAAGAGTTTTTGGCCAAGAATTTGCAAAGAGGATTCATCCGTCCATCCACTTCCCCTACCTCAGCCCCTGTCTTGTTTGTAAAAAAGAAATCCGGGGAGTTGCGCCTATGTAATGATTACCGGGCCCTCAATCGCATCACCATAAGGGACCGCTACCCACTGCCACTGATCCCAGAACTACTGGACCGATTACGGGGGGCCCAAAGGTACACCAAGCTCGATCTGCGAGGCGCCTACAATTTGGTGCGTATACGCCCTGGAGATGAGTGGAAGACTGCGTTTGGTACCCGGTATGGCCAGTATGAGTACTTAGTCATGCCCTTTGGCCTCTGTAATGCCCCAGCTGTGTTCCAGCGCTTCATGAATGATGTCTTCCGGGACTTGCTGGATCACTTTGTGATAATTTACCTTGATGATATCCTGATCTTCTCCCAGGACCCCGCTGAACACACCAAACATGTTCGGGCTGTCCTCCAACGCCTGAGGCAACATGGCCTGTATGCTAAGTTGGAGAAGTGTGCATTTGACTTAGACACTGTAGAATTTCTAGGGCATCTCATCACCCCACAGGGCATAAGGATGGACCCACAGAAGGTGGAGGCAGTGCTGTCTTGGCAGGCACCTCGAAATCGGAAAGACATTCAGAGGTTCCTTGGCTTCGCCAACTACTATCGGCAATTCATCCCAAACTTTGCCCTCCTAACAGTGCCCCTCACCAAGTTGCTACGGCCCCGAGAACCCTTCCGCTGGACAGTAGAAGCGCAACAGGCCTTCCAGCAGCTAAAAACCCGGTTTGCAACGGAACCGCTCCTACGTTACCCAGACCCAAGCATACCCTTTGTGGTCGAGACTGATGCCTCCAGTGTCGCACTTGGCGCTGTGTTATCCCAGCAAGACACTGCCACGGGGCCTCTACGACCCTGCGCCTACTACTCCCGGCAACTCAACGCAGCCGAGAAAAACTACACCATCTGGGAGAGGGAGCTCCTGGCGATTAAATCAGCGTTTGAGGTCTGGCGGCACCACCTAGAGGGTGCCCGGCACCCCGTGCAAGTTCGCACAGACCACCGGAATCTTGAGTATCTACAGACTGCTCGTAGATTGAACCAGAGGCAGATTCGATGGTCCCTGTTTTTCTCCCGTTTTAACTTTACCATTACCTACATTCCCAGCTCCCAGAACAAGCGGGCAGATGCCCTCTCTCGAAAACCTGAGTTCGCTTCCCCGTCCCTTAAGGAGCCGCTTCTATCCACAGTTCTACCGCCGGAAGTGTTTGCTGCCGTGCCCCCTACTGCCTCGCTCCAGGAACGGATCCAGGAACAACAGCTACGTGACCCCTTCGCCATGAAGATGCTCCAGTGTCTTCGTGATCCTACGCAGAATCCCCCCAGGGGTTACCGAGAGCAGGCGGGGATGCTCACCCACCAAGACCGGGTCTATGTGCCACCGGGGCCACTACGGACCGAAGTCCTGCAACTAGCGCATGACACCAAACCCGCTGGACACTTTGGTCGGTATAAGACAGCACATCTGCTGACCCGGGAGTTTTGGTGGCCCCATGTACAGACCGATGTAGCCCAGTACGTAGCCTCCTGCAGCACCTGCAGGCGAGCCAAAGATCCCCCTGGCAGGCCTACAGGACTATTGCTCCCCCTGCCCACTCCTAATGGCCCCTGGAAAGCTGTGTCCATGGACTTCGTCACGGACCTCCCTACTTCTGCAGGGAACACAAGCATCCTAGTGGTGGTGGACCTCCTGACTAAGATGGCTCACTTTGTTCCTTGTTCCGGACTCCCAACTGCCCGCGAAACTGCCCGGCTGTACTTACACCATGTTTTCCGCCTCCACGGGTTGCCAGAACACCTGATCTCTGATCGGGGGACCCAGTTCACCTCCCGCTTCTGGCGCACCCTACACACCCTACTGGGCACCCAAGTACACTTATCTTCCGCTTATCACCCCCAGTCTGATGGCCAGACGGAACGCACCAATGCCACACTGGAACAGTATCTCAGGTGCTATGTAAACCACCAGCAGGATGACTGGGCCCCACTGCTCCCCCTGGCGGAGTTTGCATACAACAACTCAGTGCATACCTCAATCCGTCAGACCCCGTTCATGGCCAATTATGGGTTCCATCCCCGGTTTTTCCCACCGGTCATGCCCACTGCACCAGTACCAGCTGTCAATGACTTTGTGGAGGAATTGCAGGCACTGCATAAGGTCCTGCAGGACCAACTACACCAGGCCAAAGAGGCATACAAAGAGGCTGCTGATCGTAGGCGTCAGCCAGGAGAGACTCTCAAGGTTGGGGACAAGGTGTGGCTCTCAACTCGACACCTCCGCAGTCAGAGGACCTCCCGAAAGTTGGATGCCCGCTTTATTGGCCCATTCCTAGTTACTGCCCAAATCAACCCCGTGGCCTACCGGTTACAGCTACCCTCTACGCTCCGTATTCATCCTGTGTTTCATCGGTCCCTCCTTGTTCCCGTTGCCCCCCCACATCCTCTCCGAGATCCAGAGGCGCCACCACTACCTGTCATGATAGAGGGCCAGGAGGAATATGAAGTAGCGCAAATATTGGACTCCAGACGACGACGTGGCCAACTCCAGTATCTGGTGGACTGGAAGGGGTACGGACCCGAGGACCGCTCTTGGGAACCTGCGGAGAATCTTCATGCCCCCGACTTGGTGCGCCGCTTCCACCGGGCCTATCCACGGAAACCGGCCCCATCCAGTGTGGGGGGCCCTGGGGGAGGGGATGGTGTCATAGTACAGCCTGAGCTTGACGAGTCCTCTGAGGAGGAGGAACTGGAACAGCTGACGCTTGCTGACAGCCTTGCTCCTCCTGGGGAGGAGCAGCCTGTCTCCCAGCAGCCGACCACAGCTGAACAGTCAGAGGCTGAATCCCAGCCAGAAGTTCCCCTTCCCCACCCAGAGCCACCGGCCCAGATGCAGCCAGCTTCCTTATCCCCTCCAACATCTCCAGACTACCGAGAGCAACGTCGGCGTAGCAGGGACAGAAGAGACTTACAGACCCGACGTCAATCTGCACGCCTCCGGGCTCTGAACAGGCCAGCCTTCTCAGAGGAAGGAGGGGCTTCAGAGGAGGAGACTTGAAGCAGCTGTGCGAGCTGACCGAATGCCCTTAGATTATAAAAGCCAGAGGGAGGGCTCCCTTCAGCGTGGCTTCAACGAGTTCTCTAAGCTGCTCCTGTACTGCCTGTGTTTGCTCCTTGGAACTGTCTCTCTGACCTCCGACCCGGCCTGTCCTCGACTACTCCCTTGATTTACGGACTTTGCACATTCCTCGCCTTGCCAGCTGGACCTCGTTACCTGTCAGCAGCACTCTTAAGACTCGGCAACCTCTGGAAGCAGGACAGTTTGAAGCCACCCACAAAATTCGACCCAATGAACCAGCATGGAAAGGAACTTCCATGAACCCTGGTTTGCGAATCCCAAACTGGCCTGGTTTGTGGGTTTTTTTGGGTTGTATTTAGATTCATGCCCATCTCTAGTCTCAGGCAGAGGTCTTTCATATCACCTGCTATCTGGTCCTTTTCCCAGGAGATGCTGGGGACTGAACCTAGGACCTTCTGCATGCTGCTGAGCAGATGCTCTACCACTGAGCCACACTGGGACATCATACATGATCCTCTTCGTCTTTTACCATAACAACCTAACAACAAACCCTGAATAAGGTCAAGCCCAGTGATCCCTGACATGGCACAGTGAACACCGGGGCAACCACCAGTATATGGTTTTGTTGGGATTTTTACAAGTGTCATTCTCTTCAATCATGAAAGAATTAATTTGTTTGTGTTTAGTTAGAGACAACTAGTTTGCGTAAGACTAGTTAGATGTCAAGTTGTTCTTCCCCCAGTGTAAAAGGGGAGTAGCATGCTTAATGAACAGATCTAGGATTGATTATTGGCTGACCCAGTTTATTGGGGGGCAATTGACATTCTTTCCCTTAATCAGGACGCCATTGCTCTCCAGTTAGTTAGACCGTTATCTCCAGGATGCAAGGATGTAGGAACTAAGTTAGCTCTTCTTTATTTTATCTCTGATGTAACCTTTATTATTTTTCCCTATATGTAGTAAACATTTATTTTAGAAGCTGAACACATGTGTCTGTAATTCTTTATCTGCTGTGCAAATTCTCTACTCTGCAACTAAATTTATCCAACAGGTTTCCATTTCCTTCTTCTCCCAGACATTTGTTCCCCAAAGCGAAGTGCCATCCTGGCTTTCTTGCATTTCTTTGGAGCAGAAAGTGTTTCAGAAGGGTCTGAGAGCCATCACTCTTGAGGGTGGAATGACCTGGGGACACTCAAGTGCAGGATTTTACGTGGCCCTCAATTCACCTGCAGGCTGTTCTTGCTCTGTGCGAGTACTTGCCCCTTTCACAGGAACTCCCTTTGTGTGATTGTGAGTCCAGCTCTGTTTTCACGCTGAGGCTCCTTTGACTTGCCAATCTGCATTTCTTAAAGGTGTGAGAAAGTGTCAAGATCTGCATTTCAATGAATGGATGCGGGGGAAACTGGGATACTTTTAGCAGTTGAGGAGGAACTGATCGAACGCTTGAATGTATTCACGTGAAGCAAATTGAAGTGTGAATGTGCAAGCAAGTGCATGGGAAATTAGAGAGAGGGCACGTGAAATGAGATTCACTTGAGCATCTCTAGGTACTTAGGGCCAAGCTACACATGTCGAATGACACTTGAACGGCAAGTGGATTGAGTGGAGGGCAAGTGAACAGGGAGAAATACACTTGCTGTTCAAGTGTCATTCGTCATGTGTAGCTTGGCCCTGAGTAACGTGTATTTCCACCCTGAAAGGAGCACTCATTCAGAAACTTCTACCTCGATCATAGGAGGATGCTTGGCTTGGAAACTCCCAATGATTCTTCTCTGCTCCCAAGCTAGAAACCCCTGGTTAGGCTGAGACATGGTACCTGGCCCAAGGTCACCGAGGAAGCAATATAACTGTGAGGGATATGAATGGGTGACTCTGTCACAGAGAACAGAAATGAGAGATGGGAAAATTTTAGATGAGGGAATGAACCTGGAAGAGTAAAATTATTGACAGCCATGATGAGGACTGCTTCCACCTATGTTTTAAGATCACAGAGGTCACCATCTAGCAAAGTTGACTATGCTTAAACTCATGTAAAAACAGGGCTTCCCCCCTCCCCCGACAGTATCTCTTTCTGCAGTATCAACACCTGTTTTGGCCAATGGACTTGGGTATCCAAAGTGGTGAATATCATGAGTACCATTGCCTCTTTTTTAAGGGAGAAAAAGTACTGTGTAGAGCAGTTGGGTTCCATCATTGTCAGCTATGTGTTGGACAGTTCCTGGAATGCTTGTGACCAGAGGTGTGCCCTCACACCCCAATTGGATTACAAATTATGATCTCTTGAACATTCCCACAAATACCTGCCCCCCCCCAAATTGCTTGAAATGGGATTTATTTTTTGAGTGCATGTCCTCATTCAATTCCAATCCCCATCTTTCTTTCTTTCTTTCTTTCTTTCTTTCTTTCTTTCTTTCTTTCTTTCTTTCTTTCTTTCTTTCTTTCTTTCTTTCTTTCTTTCTTTCTTTCTTTCTTTCTTTCTTTCTTTCTTTCTTTCTTTCTTTCTGTTAATCTATAAAATGAAATGATTGTTTTTTCTCTATTCTAAAACAAAAAAAAAACCTCTCTCCTTTAGTTTTGCTCCTTTTCCTTCGGTGACTTACAGTGAAATTTTAAGCAGGGCTTAGACTGGGGTAACTTTGCTGAGGATTTCACTGTTTATGTTTAGGTCCAGATCTCCCTCTCTCTCCCTCCCTCTCCCTTTCCCTCTCCCTCTCTCCCTCCCCCCCCTCTCTCTCACACACACATTTCCACAATGTTCCAATGTACCTGAAAGGAAATGATTAACTTACAAAAGAGAGACTTTCTTCATTTGGCTTTTCCATCTGTTCAACTTACAGAGGACTTTTGGGGTATTTGATTCATGACGGTTGGATCCATTTGGGGTGTCTGAAATTCCACACCTGAAAGAGTCAAACCGAAGCAGTGTCTCCCCCTCCTAACACCCCCCCACACCACTTAGAGTCAGGCTTTCTCGAGGACATCAATAACATCAGTGTTTTCTTCACTGTAGGTTTCTTCTTCTACTACTTCTTCTTTGCACATGCACTATAACTTTGGACTTTAGATGAGGCTATGCAATTTGGGCTGAAATATTTCAAATGTTTACTGCCCATGACTGTTTCATGACTGGACAATCACAATCACAACACCAGATGCACTGTAAACACCATATTTAGAATCATACAAGAAATAAAAAGTTAAGGAACGGACAGAGTGCACGTGCAGTACAAAGCATTGATCTTCCTTGAAGTTAATTATAATTTGGATTTCTTTGAAGAAAACGGACATTAAAATGGGAACAAATTTATTGAAATGCAACAACATTACGACATTGATATAGAATAAAAAACGGGAGGCATAGGAAAAGAACTGGGCAACAAAGCGGGGGTGGGATAAATGTATGAAATATCGTCTTCCACAGCTTGTGTTGGCAAGCCAATTACTTCCAAAGTTAGCATGCACGTATTATACATAATTCAAAAAGATAATAACTTTCCCCCATAACTAAAGCTGAAGGGGAAGAGTATGGGGAGAAATGGGGATGGGAGGAATGGTTGAACATTGGTGTTCAGCCAATCAGAGCCCAGAGAAATGAAAAGGAGCAATCTGAATGCTGAACTGATGAAAATTAACTGTGTGGAATAACTCTTTGCCTTGATGAGGTTGAGGTGAACTATGGAAGAAGGTGCAAGTCTTATTACTTAAGTGTTCCAGCCTCACTTATTTGGTGTTGGAGATCCCTTGACTGATTGTTCAGGGTGTTTTCAACATTCATGCTCAACAATCCATGTCAGTGCTGGCTTGGAATTGTATAGCTTCCCTGGCAGCCCATGACCTCTCTCAAATAGTGACAGAGACCACACATGAAAGAGGACACAACTTGGATTCAATCTTTTTTGAACTGAGGTTTTGAAGAAAAGTCTTGTTTCAGGGTTGGAGTTTTGGTCTGAACCATAATTTGGCCATTATCTACTGAAGATAAAGGCGAATAAGGCCATGATACCCCATGATAAGAGGGGCCCATTAAAATGGCTCACCCACAATGTCTCATTGTGAGCCAGTTTGGTGTGCTGGTTAAGAGCATGGAACTGTAATCTGGAGAGCCGAGTTTGATTCCCCACTCCTCCGCCTGAAGCCAGCTGGGTGACCTTGGGCTAGTCACAGTTCTCTGGAGCTCTCTCAGCCCCACCCACCTCACAGAGTGTTTTGTTGTGGAGATAATAATGACATACTTTGTAAACCGCTCTGAGTGGGCATTAAGTTGTCTTGAAGGGCGGTATATAAATCAAATGTTGTTGTTGTTATTCATGGACCTTTTAGATTCCAAAATTCCATGGGGGTACTTAAGAGTCCAAACACATGCTCTATTGAGGTTGTGGTAGGAGCTTGGAACTTGAAGCTCCTCAAAGCTACTGAGAAAATTACTCCTTGTCAGCCTCTTCTGTCCTTGACATGGAAGGCAGCTCCATGTTTTACCACTGAGCTGGGTGATCTACCATCACTCTACCTGTTATTACTTTTACAAGTTCTTCAAGAAGCCAACCTGTGCTCCTTGAAGACACACATAACCTTGGGGATGTAGTATGCAAATAGACTCAGAAAGCTGCCGCTGGGGGAGGAAAAGCAACTGCCTTTTTCCAAGCTTTTTTCCACATGCAAAAGCAATGCAGAGGGGAGAAATGTCCCAATTTCTGCTGTTCCATGGGGCAGTATTGTGTGCACGTGTGGCAGGAGAAAAGGGAAAACTCTTCTTCCCCGTGCTGTTTTTGCATGGGGAAAAAAGCTTGGGTGAAAGGCAGCTTTCTGAGCCCATTGGCATACTTTTTAAAAATAGAAGCCAATCCTCGAGGTGGTGTATCTTCTCAGAGCACAGGTTGTCTCCATTGAGTACTTGTAAAAGAAGTAACCTGAAGAGTGACTGACAGAGGGCAGACAGTTCTTACTCTTACAAGGTAGAAGGCTGAAGTTTGTCTCCGATTTTAATTCAGAAAAAAAAATGTATCAGAAGTTTGGGAGACCCAATTCTCAAAGCTCATACAAGCTGGTAGCCCAAACAATTATGCAGTTAATGTATTTAGGCTGCAATGAAAATCTCACTTACTAGGGAGTAAGACCCATTGAAATTTATGTGGCTGACTTCTGAGTATATCTACTACCTGATAGAGAGCAACAGAAGAAATATTCTGAAAATATTGCAAACAATTGTCCCGAGAATTCCACACACCGCTTTCTTCTAAAACACATTTGGGGGGGGGGGGGAGAGGTGATATGAGTAGGAGAACAACATCCAATATAAATGATACGATATATGGGGAGGAGGAATCGAGGGAAAGAGTAAACAACATTTGTTCAGATATCCAGCTGCAATGGTTTTGAAACGTATCATTAGTACTTCTTAAGCTATGAGTAAAGGAACCATAGAAAAATGTTTTCCTCTGAGGGAAAAGGGGAGAGGGAAGAACGAGGTTTGCTAATGCAGACATGCGACATCTTTGCATATAAATGGGTTTCGGTGCTTTCTTATTGAAACCCCGTTACCGGTTTTGCGACACAAAATCTGTTTTTGTTTACAAAGATTGGTTTGTCATATTCTGCATATGTATTCTCTGTGATTCACAGACACTGGACATATGAAAGAACTCCTGGTAGTACTCAGAATATGTTGATTTATTTAAGTACAGATTCTTTCCAAACAATTCAACCCAGGCTGGGAAAACAAAGCACCCATGTTGACTGCTCCGGACAGATCATTCAAAAGCTCCTAGGTTGTCCAGTGACAAAGTCTGAGCCCAGAACAGTTCTGAACACAAGAAAGGGTGAGGGTAGTAAATTAAGGGATGGAATTCTGCACCGTACCACTTTGGCCTGTAGGTAGATAACTGATATGACCCCTTTTATTTTTCAGTTAGATTTTGCCTTTAACCCTCTTCTTACACCCTCTGGGTAGATAGCTGCCACTAGGAATTATATTCCAAAATAGTTAATTAAAATTTCCCTTTAATAACATACTCAAGTGTCAGGCTCCTTCGTGGGACTATGTGGCCCTGAGGAAAGGAATAGGATATAGGAATAACATATACTCTGGGATGGGGGGAAAACCCCACAAAATAATCTCTTATTTTTACAAGAAGCGTATCGGTTTCACACTAGTACATAAGATTGATGGTTTCAAAGATATTTATTGGTTCTTAAAGTTTCCTCACATAGGCTTAGTCAAGTGTGTGTGTGTGTGTGTGTCCGAAAGCAGCATGAATCTTTTCTCTCTGCTCAGTAACTAAAAACTGCAGTTCACTCCACCCACACTCTCAGCCATCAACCAATCATCTTACTCACTCATCCCTCTGCTTCACCCCCACTCTTCATCTGCATTTAAGCATTTAAATACACACAGACACTTTAAATCATTACAATAGCAATCATATATTTAACTATACCCCCAGCTAAAAAAAAGCTCTATTAAAGTAGTCAGTTGGAATTAAGATCCAGCTAATATTCCATTTCCACAGTTGACTTTTCACTTCATTGACTGGTTTTCATTTTCCTGGGCAGTGGGAGGCAAGAGAGCCCCAGTGGGAGACAGTGGCCATTGCTGCACAGGGCTAAATCCACATGTCCCCAGCATAGCACTGAACTGTCAGAATGATAGCATCTTCCTGCTGTGATTTCTGATGTCATCGTGCCACGTGGCATGATGATGTCAGAAATCTCTCCAGGAAGATGCTATCATTCTGACAGTTTAGTGCTGTGCTGAGGACGTGTGGATTCGGCCCAGGTTATTTGCCTAGGGATCACTGTGCAAAACCTGAGGAATCCCGGCTTCTCTACAGAATCATGATACAATTGTGCCACCTTTGCATAATAAGCAGCTGTCCTGGGTACACCACCACCCCAGGGCATGATGTAGGGCATACTCCTGGGTAAGCTCGTCTCAGGTTGCCCCCATAGGCACACACCACTAGCCTTGGGGGAGGAAACCAGCATTGTTGAAGTGGTGCCTCTGTTTGTACAAAGGACACAAGGGGAGGCAGGGGAGGATTCCAATCCCTGCTCAGAGCATGGCAACTGTGGAGAAACGCTATTCTGTTTGTGGAGTTAACTTTCTATGGGTTGCAGAGGGGAGGGGCCAGTTGTGGAGTAGAATGTGATTGGAGGGAGAGCGAGTCAGTTGGTGGAGGGGAGTTGGAAGGTGACAGTTGGTGGTGAGAGTAGAGGGGGAGATGGCTCTGAGGGGAGAGGTAGATCTAATGTAACCCCAGGTACCAAAGTATCATGCCTGCCCTACACAACATCTAATTAAGGCATGAGGGAAATAGAGTAGGAGTTTCTGTTTCTGTTTTATTATTCCTTCCATTCACTGTGTATTTGCCTGTGTACAGTTAGAAGTTAAATAAATGTGTTTTGGAATTTATGAAGGAAGAAAGATCTTCTGTTCCACATAGTCCCCCAACTGCTTGGGCCCACTAGCAGAGGAGGGAGGTTAGGAGGCTGTCCTGCCTCACCAGGCCCCACTACAGGGACAGTGGTGGCAGCAACTACCCGGAGACAGGAAAGGAAGACAGCCCCTTCAGGTGCCTGGCCAGAGGCGGAGAGGGAGGGGTAGGAGGGGTCTAACAGTGAGAGGAAAGGCCCCGTTTTGCCACAGCAACCATAACAATTTCCAGCTAGCAACAGTTGGTTTTTGTCAGTAGAAGGTAGGATGATGGGGCAGGGCCTTTCCAGGGCTATTTTGGCCTCCCAGTCCACCCTCTCTCCCCTCCCCCATACCCCAGGGTTGGGGGAGTCATCAGCGCCTGGCGTGGCAGCCACCAACAGGTGATTCACTATCATATGACTCACATGATGTACGCAGGACCATTGACAACCACCTGGTGATTCACTGTTCAACAGCAACCACCACATAAAAGCTAGTATGATGTAGTGTCAGGGTATCAGATTAGGATATGGGAGTCCCAGGTGTGAATCCCCAGTCTGTCATGACCAAGACTTTGGGCCAGTCGCTAAGTCTCAGCACTCTTTCCATCTCACAGGGTTCTGGTGAGGATGAAAGAGAGGCGTGGAGAATGGTCTCAGCTGCTTTGGGCCTCCTCACTGGGGAGAAAGTCAGGAAGTAAATAAATAATTAATAGAGCTGAAGATGAGGACCGACAAAAGGTAAGCTGATGGGTGGGTGGGAAAGAAGGATACAAGGCAAGGTGAGGATATGGGGGCAGTCTGGAGGAATGAAAGAGGAAATAGTGTGCGGAGAGGATACAGCAGGTAGTGAGTGAGCCCTGCAAGTCTCTGAAGTTCCCCATTGTGCAATTGGACCCAACCTCGAAGCCTGTACCAGACAACTGGGGCCAAGCTGGTGGCTGGCATTAGGTACCTTGACCTGATGGCCAGAAGTATACAACTGAGTAGAAGCTACCAGAGCAAGGGAAATAGGCAACTGATTGGGGGGCGGGCAGGAATAATGGTAGATAATAGCAGATTAAGCAAGGAAAACTTGCTTAATCTGCAAGGAAAACAAGGGCATGAAGCATTTCGAGCCCACCCTCACAAGTAATCCTGAAGCTGACATTTCTCAGTTCTTGTCAGCTTTATCTGCCCCACCCCATATTTACTTTAAAAGCTGCTCTTCTTAACTTCCAATCCCAAAAATCTGTTTCCATTTGCATTTATGAGGAACCCACGAACAGGATTCTCCCCCCACCCAAATTACCTCTCCAGCCAATCACTGTTTCATTGTGTTAATAAGATGTTTTCTTCGTGGACAGTCCCAGATCAGGTGGAGAGACAGGTTCTGAAGTGCCACTGTTCTCAGGCACTCGCATGCCCAATTCATTTGAGACTGTGGCACCTAGAGAAATAGTCCTTGGATCTCGCCCCCCCCAGCACTGTTTTCCCTTCCAGAGATGGCTCTAGGAAGCTATTTGCTCCATGGGGGGGAGGGTGCCTATGTACTGAAGAGCAGCATGTTTCATTTCTACAATGGGGCACATTGTGCCCCCAGGGGGCATTTCAAGTAAGCAAAATGACACTGAATTAATCCAGCTCTCTCCATATGCAATGGCCCCACTCTAAATTGGACTTGCACATGCCTGGGAAGTGTGGAACTCCAAAATGTGCCTCTCCATCTGGCCTAGGGATTTCCCCAAGAAAAATGTAATGCATAGTCAGGCCTATATGACGCTGTAATATTTCTGAAAATGAAGAAGCCATATTAGAATATCACACATGTAAGAAGAGATTCAAGTGGTTTATTTCATGGACAGAAAAGCTACACAGGGATACATGAAGTAGCTGCACAATGAACCAGACCATTGGGTCAGCGAGGTCTGTAATGTCTATTTGACTGACAGTGTCTCTCCAGGCTGGAGAACAGAATTCTTGCACATTGCCTATGACTTAATCTTTACAACTGGAGATTCCAAGTATTGAACTTGAGGCTTTCTGCATGGCATGGAGATGCTTGGTCACTGAGCCATGCCCCCTTCCAAACCTTATCACACAATAACAACAACAACAACAACATTCAATTTATATACTACTCTTCAGGACAACTTAACGCCCACTCAGAGCGGTTTACAAAGTATGCCATTATTCTTCTCACAACAGTCACCCTGTGAGGTGGGTGAGGTGAGGTGAGTGGGGCTGAGAGAACTCCGAAAAATTGTGACTGAATCAAGGTCACCCAGCTGGCTTCAAGCAGAGGAGTGAGGAATCAAACCTTGTTCTCCAGATTACAGTCCTTCTGCTCTTAACTAGAGATGGGCACGAACTGGAAAAAAAACAAACTATGTGGTTCATAGTTCGTCAAATTTCATGAACCATGAACTTTCATGAACCTGCCCCCGGTTCGCAAACTGGTTTGTTTGGTTCGTGAAAACATCATATCTAGGTCAGAAAATCATCACTTCCGAGTCAGCAGAAGGTCACTTCCAGGCCAGAAGAAGTTCACTTTCGGGTCAGCAAAAGGTCTGCAGGAAGTCCATCCCCTGTTGCCTAGGAAACTGATTGATTGGCACTAGGCTGTCTGCAGAGACGAATGAAAAAAACAGACCAAATGAACCAGCCTAAAAGTTCGTGGCAATTCGTCTGAAATGGGATCTGATGAATCGTGGTTCACGAACTACGAACTGGCCTGGTTCGTGCTTACTTTTGGTTCGTATTTTGGTTTGTGCCCATCTCTACTCTTAACCACTATACCAAACTGGCTCTCAATGAAGCTAGAATGCTCTATTGGCACTTATCAGGAAACCATCTCATGTCACCAGTGTGGTTTTCCACAATTCCCAACCTACTTACTTCAAGGAGTCCTTTTTAACTTCAGCTCGTTGATCATGAAGCCAGTAAGCTCCAGAGAACATCCCATATTTATCACATCATCCCATTGGCAAGCCTCTGAGCTCTTGGACTTAATATACTGCACTATATGGTAAATGAATAATGGTAGCTCTGTATGACTAATTTATATATAACCTGTGCTTGGGGAAGTGAAGAGGCAAATTGAGCAGTGTGTAATATTCAGATTATCATATTAACTAGAATCTGAAGTGCAAAGCTGCCCATTTTTGGCTGCAAACATCTTCGGAGACACAGTGGCAAACCTGGATTGATTACTGTTTATAATAGCAATAATCCCCCCAAAATCAGTCATTAGCACAGTTAACAACTAATTTGTCAGAGTTTCATCTGCCCTTGGCACTGCCTCAAGCTGTTTTCAAGCTTGTCATTAACCACTGGTTACAATTGATTTCTTAGGGGCCTATTTAACAGAAATTTGAGTTCAACGTGGCGCCCGCTGAGCCTAATCCTCATTTGGTAAATAAAAAAAATCCTTTGCTTTATTTTGGTCATATATCTATTTTTCTTATTCTGCTTGGCATATTATTCCCTTGTCTTGAAACCAAACAACAAAAAAAGCATCAACCTCAGTGTAGACTTTTATAGGCAGAGAATGGCTTTAACTTGGCAAATGCTTGTGTGGGTGGATTACTTATAGCCTTGCCAAGCCTCCTTCTAATGTGGAAGGCCTCCTGGTGGCCAGATGTGTTGCCTTCTGGCACTGCAAGCTGGAATTGACGAAGGGTAGCTCTAGAAAACTCTATGGTTTTCCTGGCAATTCCTTTGTCCCATGTTTTACCATGGTACTTTTGTGGTTTTTTACTCCCCAAGCCCTTATGCTAGCAGCCATTTTTATTATGCATCTAAAAGCAGAGGAGCATAACTAATTCTTGGTCGCCAGTGTTAGATTCCACATATTCTTTATTTGCTACCAATAGATACTGTCACCTGTAGTACAAGTAAATTTATTATTTATTTATTCATGTCACTTCTCTCCTTTGATAGCCACCAGTTTGGAGTAGTGTAGTGGTTAAGAGCATGGGACTCTAATCTGGAGAACCGGCTTTGATTCCTCACTCCTCCACTTGAAGCCAGCTGGGTGACCTTGGGTCAGTCACAGTTCTCTAGAGCTCTCTCAGCCCCACCCACCTCACAGGGTGTTTTGTTGTGGGAATAATAATAACATACTTTGTAAACCATTCTGAGTGGGCATTAAGTTGTCCTGAAGGGTGGTATATAAATAGAATGTTATTATATTATTATTATGATAGATTCAAGAAGGCTTAAAATGTGATTTGTTTTTTTAAAAAATCAACTGCTGATCTGACAAATTCAGCTACATTGACTGTTTTGAGTGATGGGATCAAAATGAAACAGAGTACATTTGCATTCTTCATGTGGATGTGCACACATGAGAACCAGGACACAACTACCCTAAGATCAGAGATTTGATTTCTAGTTTGAAAGAGAATAGTAAAATCAGAAGGGTTTTGCTGTGTAAAATCTAATTTTGTTACAAAAGGCACTCCTTAAATTTTCTCAAAAATCAGTATGGCAGCTGTGCACGTGTGTGACGTGTCCCCAAGTCACTTCTGACGTACAGCAACTCTATGAATGAAAGACCTCACAAACATCCTATCATTAACAGACTTACTCAGATCTTGCAAACAGCTGGGTGTGCCTTCCTTTATTGAGTGAAGCCATAGTTTACCCAAATCTTGGGATGTTTCCTGGTGTATATTGAAATTTAAGGCAGGGTTACTGTTAAATGTGTGTTACCTGCATTTGGACATACAGAGCCAGTCTGATGATTTTGGGTGCCCTTGGGAGATTGCCACCCTTTCCACCCTCCATGCCACTGGGAGAAGGGAGATCACTGCACACTCTGTTCACTCAGCTTTGTGCCCCAGGGAAATAGGAGAAGAAAGGAGGCAATAGACCTGACCCTGTTCCAATGACACACAGAGAGAAGGAGCAGGCTCCCTGTGGGCTGCCCACTTGGGCCAGAGATGCCTCCAAGGAACACTGCCTGCCATGGTAGATCACAACACTTCAGGCAAGCAGGCAGGTGAAGCATTTAGAGGGCTTGTTGGTGCCCTGGTGCCTCAGGCAATCGTCTAGGTCAACCTAATGGACAAGCCTCTAGGCCACTGCAGGCATCAGGTTTATTTTATAGTTGACATTAATCCACATATTTATAAATATTTGGAAAATTTGGGTAGCTTACTGCATACAGTCAGGTCTACCATGGAGGTGGCATTACCTGGTAACATACAAACACTCTGCTTCTTAAATTGCTACTCGTCTTCTATTTGACATAAATGTTACCAAAGCACTAAAGAAGCATGGATGCTTCCACAGATGTATTTACAATAGCCTCAACAGGGATCCACACTCTCCTAAAGAGATACTGAACTATGCTCACTCAATTTCATTCCAATAAAAGGCTAATGTCTCTTTTCCCCCCACCTTGTCTTGTCAAGGAAAAAAAAATACTCATCTTGAGCTTAGGGTGCCAGATGATTAAACTTTTTATCTCAACACTGGTGCAAGAGCCTTCATTTCCAATATCAGAAACCCCCCAAAGGCAGGAAGAGTCAGAAGTTGAGTTTCAAACATCAGGAAAGCAACAGTCAGATGTCAGACATCAAGAGCCAGACAGGAAGAGAAGTTCTTGAAACTGGAATCAGGTCTATTTTAAACATTTTTTTTTTGAAAAAAAACCTTTGTGATATAAGAAGATAATATAATGGCACCGTAGACAGCAACAAATATTTTTTCCATAAGTTTCCATGGTCATTAGAGACAGTGGCTCAGTTGTACAGAATCTGTTCTGCATACAGAAGGTCCTAGGTTCAATCCCCACCATCCTAAAACATCAGATTGTAAGTGATATGGACGATGTCTGTTTGAGACCTTGGAAAACCAACACCAGACAAAGCAGACAACACTGACCTTAACAGACCAACGGTCTGATTTAAGATAAGGCAGCTTCATGTGCTCCTATTTCTTAAGGAGCAGCTGTAGCTCAGTGGAAAACCATCTGCTTTGCATGCAGAGATAGAGGCATATATTAGATTTAGATTTCCCCTCTCCTAAGACAGGCAGCATTTCCCGAAGGAAGAGAGACAATCATGAGCATCATCATCACAACAGTAACAACAACATCAACAACAGCAACAACAATAACAGATTTATATACCTGCCTTGACAACTTAACACTCAGAGCGGTTTATCAAATTTGTTATTATTATCCTCATGTGAGATAGGTGAGGCTGAGAGAGCTCTGAGAGAGCTGTGACTGACCCAAGTCACCCAGCTGGCTACAAGTGGAGGAGTAGGGGAACAAACCCGATTCTCCAGATTAGAGTCCTGCCGCTCTTAACCACTGCATCAAACTAGCTCTTTTTTTTTGCTTTTACTCTCTGAATGGCAGGCAGGAACTCTACCTGCAAAAGCACATGGAGGAAGGACAAAGGGAAATGTTTCCCCAATCTGAACAAAGGACATAATCAAACCGAGTGACAGATCTGACTTGAGGAAGGATCTGAGAGCTCTCTGTCTGTGAGAGATTAGCCAGGATCATATTTCAATCCATCTTTAATTTCATGTAAAAATAACTAGGCTTACTTATTACAAATATAGCAGGTGCAAAAATAATCTGTTGTTTTAGCAGTAACAGATTGGGGAAAAAACACTTTGAACGTATGGAACAGTAGAATATAATTTTTTTAAAAAAAATGTATGTATATATTTCTGTGCATAAGTAATAGTAATAAGTAATATGGGTTCTGGCCCATAAAAATATATGCCATAATAAATTTGTTAGACTCTAAGATGCTAGAAGACAATTTGTTATATTTGCAGCAACAGGGTAAAATGGCTGCTCTTCTGGAATGTCTTTTTGCTGTTTTCTTTGTTCATCTCTTAGTTGAAATTTCCTAACAAGCACTCATATTATGAATGGCTAGTTCACAAATACTTTTCCTCCATTGGATAACTAAGTTCTTTATTTGATCGCTAATGACTTTCTTGTATGAATGAGCAGTCACACATCTAATGCTTTTCAGATCCCTCAAATATGATGCTTTTCAAGGGAGTCAGTTCCTGCACTCCGCTCCTGTTATCAAGTGCCCAGAAATCAAAAGCTGGGTCGTAATTTATGCCTATGTGAACTCGGTTGACATCATAGCCTGAATAAGCAAGGAGTGCTTATTTTTGTCCATGAATTCTTTCCCATCAAACCAGCACAACTTTTGACCCAACCAAGCTGAACGCAACTCATTCAGAGTGCAGAGGTCTATAAACCTGCAGTTTATGGCTGTCCATGACTCCAAAACCATGGAGGTTGTCAAACACTGACAGGCCACATTACATTGCTGCTGCATCTAGTGCAGCTTGGAGCAGCTTTACTGTCATGTATATTAAAATAGATGGAAACGGTAATGATCTAATCTAGGGTGACGGAAAGGACTTGTCCAAGGAAGGAGAGCATTGCTGATTGCTGGGAGAATGGCATTTCCAATGCTCTGGTGATTAGAGATGGCCACAAACAGGGAAAAAAATGAACATGATGTTTGTTGTTCATTGTCATCCATGAACAGGGACACATGAACAACCACGAACATGGCCCTGTTCATGAACATGTTCGTGGTTGGCTGTTCATGGGGGCCAGCAGGCTCTCCTCCAGCCATCATCCAAGTCAAGATCCCTACTGCACCACTCCCAGAAACCTGACCTGAGCAGGCACCAGGGAAGGTACCAATAATAAATAATAGCTTGGCCTCAGAGTCTGGCAGCAGCCCCGGAAATTGAAGGGGTAGATCCCTATCCCACCACTCACAAAGAAAATGCAAGCTCCAATGCGCACTCTCTATCAAAATGCCAACAGCAACTCTCTCCCTCCCCACTTTCTGCAAACTAAGCCAGAGCTGGGAGCCCCCCTCCCCTCTGGTCTTTGTTCCCTTGTAACAAATTTGGAGCTCCACACTTGAAAGGAAGACCTGCCTGTCAAGCTAAATTGGGCTTAGATTGGGGTTTCCAGGGCAAAACAGGAGTTCAGACTAGAGATGGGTACGATCTAAAAAAAAATGCCGATCCAGCTGATTGTGGATTGGCGCCAGTGACTATCCCAACTAAACGATCCACACCGATCATCTCCCATTCCCGATCCATGGATCGTGGATCATGGAGGCCAAAGCGGGGTGCACTGCTATTCCCAGCTATGTGGGAAGGTGGGTGTTGGCGGCGGCCACCGGGCCTGTTGGGCACGGGGAGACAGCGACGAACAGCCTCCTCTCAGGGGGCAGGGGGTCTGGCCACTCGCTGGCGGCACCTCCCATGTGCCCACCCGCCAGGCCAAAAAGGAGCACGCTGGCAAGAAAAGAATGGTGGGTGATGCCGTTGGCATCAGTGTTTGTGTTTGGCCATCTGTGTTTGGCTGTCAGATCTGCCTATCAGGGTTTGCAGGGATGAGATTGGAGTGCCCATGGCTACAGAACACCCCCTTCCCCCTCTCTCCCCTGGGTGTCTTCTCCCAACTGGTGACTGCTTTGCTGCTCCATGGTTGGAAGGAAGCCCTGCTGATCAAGGAAAGCTGGGCTTCCATTCAGGTTTCCAGGGCAACAGAAGGAGGGGAAACACAGCTCAGGCATTCCCCTGGCACCGTTGCCCCAGGAATAGATTACTGGCACCTGAGTGTCTGGCTTCCCAATCCGAGCACGATCCAGCCCCGATCCAGCCCCAATCCAGCCCCCTCCCGATCTCTGGATTGTTGGTTGTGGCCGATCACGATCCGCTGAGTCATGATCGCGTGATCGCCATTATCGTGGGAGTTTTTGTATCGTAATGCGGATCATGCCCATCTCTAGTTCAGACAATCCCTGCCTAAGTTGCCAAGGGAATTGATTGCAGGTGCCAGACTGTCTGGCTTGATAAACAGCAACAAACAGCAACGAACAAGCCTTGCAACGACCACCTGTTCATTTAGAATGGGGCCTCGTGAACAGCTTGTTTGAGAACAGCAGATTGGGCTGTTCATGGCTTTTTTTGTTTGTATTGCTGTTCGTGCCCATCTCTACTGGTGATTTCTCCCATCAACCATTTCTTCTTTCCCAGAAATCTAGGGTCTACTGCACAGACATACACACAAGGTTCCTCGGATGCATTTCTTTACACTTCCCTCCAGCCACTGTGAGACTTTCTTCCACTGTGCCACCCATTTCCTAGGCTACTAGCACTTTTCGTTGGACAAATGTTCCTTGAAAAAGCCCTGTTTTTGTGCTGGTAAGTGGGAGCTGCAGTAGAGGAAAGCCTCTGCAATGGCCAGAGGGAAACACAAGCAGAACGTCATCAATGCTTGTAAATTCTTTATGCACTTCACATGCGTCATCTCAATCCAGCTTTATGACAACCCTGCAGTGCAAGCCAGTTCTATTACATATGGGAGTCATGGGAGAGATAATGGTTTACATAATCTCCTTAGCTCTGTTAAGCAATTTAAGCCTACAGTGGCTAAGAAAGAAGTGAGCAATATTTAAAATGATAAATGGACATCAGTTATCGGCAATGTTCACAAACCTGTGGGTGAACTTTTCAGTCTTTCAGGGCACTTTATTGCTGACGTGAGCCTCAAGCACCGTTCTTCCACAAAAGAACTTCAAAGGGAGACTTTGTCATGAAACAGCTAGATTAGAATTCATCAGTAGGTTTCATGGCATTAACCAGGGCTTAAATAGAGCCGACATCTTTCTTAGCCTCCGTAGGTGTTAAATTGTTTAACAGAACTGGTGTTCTTACCAGTTCCAGTACTTATAACTGCCCAATTAGCTTATTACCTTGGTGTTTGAGTTTCACATAGAAGTAACAGTAATATTTTGTTTATGTACTGATTTTCCGGACAGATTTGTGCCACGCTCAGAGCAGTGAACAAAGTCAGTGTTATTATTATCCCCACAATACAGCTGGGGAGCTGGGGCTGAGAGGAGTGGCTTACCCAAGGCCACCTATTGAGCTCATGGCAGTAGTGGAATTTGAACCAGCAGAGTGCTGAGTCACAGCCCAAACACTTAACCACTATGCTACAGCAGCTGTCTATAATAATAACTGTGCTTATGTATCACTCTTCTGGACAGATTAGTGCCACATTCAGAACAGTGAACAAAGCCAGTGTTATTATTATCCCCACAATACAGCTGGGGAGCTGGGCTGAGAGAAGTGGCTTTCCCAAGGCCACCTGCTGAGCTCAGGGCAATAGTGGAACCAGCAGAGTGCTGGCTCCGAGCCCAGCCACTTAACCACTATGCTACAGTAGCATTCAGATATTACAAATCTTGCATTGCAAGGCCTTTGTCCCTATTCTTCACAATCCTATTCCCATTGCCAAACACACACAATGAAGGTATAAATGTCTGCCATATGCAGATCAGCATCTTGTATTTGATGAAGGGTGCTCTAGCTCACAAAAGCTTATGCTGAGTCCATCTTCAAGGTGCCATAGGACTAGTTTCTTTTTCAGCACAAAAGACTAACATGGAGTCCTGATGGAATTTGCCCAACATTGTGATTCGTTACCAGACTTAGAGCACACATGTGGCAAGAGGTTTAAAATGCAGAGACCAGAGTTTTCTATTCTGTTGACCAGGTAAGAACAAGAGGTCAAATTCCTGTCTTATTCAGACCCTCAGGACCAAAATATGTTACGTTTTTGGGAGAGTCGGGTCAGGGTTCCCTGAACACAGCTCATTTCCCCTACAGTCACACTGCAGCTGCTAGGAAAAGCATCTCTGAAGTCCATGTGGGAGTATTCCCGGCACACACCACTCCAAAATTAGGCAAGTGACTTCCTGCTGGGGTTGTTTTAGCTTAGGAAAACAGCAAGGAAGAGAAGGCAGGAGCCCCCCCCCACCACACACACACACACACACCACAGTTCTGAGCAGAATTAGACTTCTATGGACTTTAAATGTCTTTTCCTGCAGCTGCTGTGTGTCTACAGGGAAAGTGAATCGAGTCCGGGGAACACAACCCAAAAGAACCTCCTCGGGACACAGTGAAACTTCCCCCCCCCCCATTAGTATTCTATACCCTGGGAAACTCTTACAGGATCTCAGCCCAAACCCCACAATTCCTGAGTAGATATAAATTACCTGCTAACATCTTCTCCACACTGAGAGATCTCTGTCTTTCGGTGCTACAACTCTGAAGATGCCAGTCGCAGCTCCTGGCTAAACGTCAGGAACTACAATGCCAAGACCGTGGCCATACAGTCCAGAAAATCTACAACAACGAACATAACCCAACTCACCAAAAACTGTACTATATCCTTTGGCCCTCACAGAGACTGCCAATCACAGCAGCACCCATTTACACCTTGTACCTGAAAAGCTCCCTGAGATCTGAGCACACACCATCCTGGACAGCTCAGGGGGCTACCCTAGCTATAGCTTCTGGTTCAAGCCTTGTCTCCTTAACGCACACTTCTGTGTTTACTATCTCAGCACTCAGCATAAGATTTACTCATAAAGACCTTTAAGCTGTAAGTCAGTCATAAGAAGTTGAGTGGGATTTACTGGCAACCTTAGTAAACAAAACCTCATTAAGAACGAGATAGACGTTTCAGTGTGTTATTTCATTGATGTTTAGAGAATAGATGCTGTGGTGCATTGCACCACAGACTAGAGCAGGTGAGCAGCACATTGTCGAAACCCTTACCTTCTCTGTGTACTAACCCCCAAAGCACTGAATGAGAAAGCGAGCTACCAGTGAAGAGGCATAGCTTGTTTGCTCAGCCATATCTTACAATCTCTCTCACGGAAACAAGTAGAGGTGAAATGGTGTGGATCAGAAAGTCATGAAGACGGATAGCACATGCTTCCTCCATCTGCATGCAAAACACTTGACACATGAACCGATAGAAAACAAAGCCTGTTTGCCCAAGACTGCTTTGGCAGGTTTCATTTCCATAGCCCATTTACAGCAAAAGCAAGATCTAATAGGTCCCAAAGAAATCAAGCCAGGCCACGATAAGAATTCAACGGCACAACCCCAAATAAAAGAAGATTATTAGGTACATTGCAGCAAGCAAACAGTAAAGTCTTAACACTGTCGATACTTGACAGGAGATATGTCACAAATCTCATGTATTGGTCGGACACAGACCAAGGGTTGTTTTCGGGAGAAGGAGATTATTTGTGTATGTGGGGAGGAGATGGAATTGACTAGCTCACAGACAAGGCACATAAAATGTCACTTTTTATCTCTTAGTTGATATTTTGCTCCATGAGGGAACAAAACCCATGCTATTCACCTCCCTGAGAGATTTGATCGGCGCGATAGTCACTCCTGATATAAGGTGGAAGGCAAAAAACTGCAATCAAGTGGAAATTTTTGTCAGCGCCTTAATCTCTGATTTGTAGAAGGTTGTGCTTTGGGATATTTGGTATGTCTGAGGATTGCCACCAAAGAGCCCTTCTGTTCTTTAATGGCAGCACTAAATCTTAACAAACGTGAGCATGAAAACTATTGTGCAGCACTTGTGAAGCATATATCAAAGTTATATTTTTCCAAGCCCTGGAAAGCAGTCGAATCATGCATGTTCTTTATGGGGCTCTGATCAGACTGATAAAGGCAGTTCAGCTTCAATAAATGCTTTTTTAAGTGAATGTTTTGGAAAGTGAAGAGGAAATTCAAAGCTCCGACTGTTGCCAAACGGTTCCCCAAGCTCTTTGATCACCTTGCTACTGACATTTTGTTGAAAATGTCTTGTTTTTATTAAAATGTTGGTATCTAGGGGGAACGAAGGGAAAGTTAACCGTAGTCACTGAGAATATAATCTACAGTAAAACCCTGAGTGACACAATTTATTAAGTACTTTGTACACATTTCTTCAAAAAGAACACTTTTCCCTGTAGGGTCAAACACAGATTTTCACTTTTCTGAAAAAGAAGTATATATTGTTAAAAGCAAGACAAGCACAGAAGATAAATCAAACTGGGAGCTCTTGCCTGGGGCAAAAAAGCCCTTAAGTTAGAAGACTTTGTTACCGACAAAAGAAAAGGAACCTACTAATTTAAAAATTAATCAGAATGGAAACAATCAAACACTGATGAGAGACCATGCATTTCAGCTCCCCACTGTTAAAACAACGCTGCCAGGGAATTTTCTTTGTGAAGGATGTGTCAAGCATGCTGTTAAGGTCACTTTCCATTTGCAGTGGACACAAATATTGTATATATAGATTCTACCACTTGAGAGTCTTTCTTTTACAGTTCCCACAGATGGTTTAACTTTTCAGGCAATTGACAGTTTAGCATTTGAGCTGGACCTCAGATGCTCTGCCAATGCAGAGGCATAGCAGGTGGATTTTTGTTTATGTAAGATAAATGGCAAAGCACTAACCCTGGCTCTAAAGTCACACCAAAGCTCTCTGCACGAAGCTCTTTGAATATCCTGTTATGGAGATCCCAGCTGGAAATGAGACACTTCTAGGGAATACAGGGCATAGTAGGAGAAACCAGGTAATCCAGTTCTGGAATTTTGTGTCTTTTAGGGATAACCAGTGCATCTATCTGACACTAATGCTGCAAACTAGATTAGTTGACTACCTATTCACACTTTGGATGGGGCATGCCATGAAGAACCTAGGGTTGCCATGAATTTTGTGGCAAACCGTTTCAACAGTTCAACTTATTGTGTCAATCAGATGTGAAGGCATCATCAGGTCTTTTCAGTTTGTTACCAAATGACTCATCCTGACCTGGATAGCTCAGGTGAGTCTGATCTCGTCAGATCTCAGAAGCTAAGCAGGATTGGCCTTGGTTAGTAATTGGATGGGAGACCTCCAATGAAGACCAAGGTTGCAGAGGCAGCCAATGGCAAACCACCTCTGTAAGCTTCTTGCCATGAAAACCCCACCAGGGGTCTCCGTAAGTCAGCTATGACTTGACAGCACTGTCCACCACCACCAAATGACTCAAATATCTGAGGAACATGCTTACAGTCTTTTTAAACTGGGTATGTGTGAAAATTGTGTAGATCCAAATGGATTGGCAGCCATTAACATACGCTGATTCCGCACACATTGGGTAATGCACTTCCAATCCTCTTTATAGATCATTTGGAACGGATTTTTTCATGTGCGGAACAAAAAATCCACCTCAAATGATTGATAAAGTGCATTGAAAGTGCATTATCCAACTTGTGTGGAATCAGCCATAGTTAAGGTCTACTTTGTCGAACACGAAATGGTAGGACTTTATTTTTTTAAGAACACATTTAATTCTGAATTGGCCCCTATGCATGTGAATATTAAATCCGGGACCGAGACCACTTCAGAACTAGAGGAATCCCCAGACTTGTTGAAAAATCTCAAAATTAAAAAAGTACATTGGGAGGATTAACCCCCTCACCAAATCAATAGCAAAACCAAAAGGGTTTTCTGTGCATGCATAGAAAAAACAATCACCTTCTTCACCAGGCCCAGTCTAGCTAGCATTGTGCCAGGACAAGGTAAGGAACTCACTGCAGGGGGGAAAGGTTCGAGAGAGGAGGAATAAGAAGGGGTTGGGGGAAAGGGGAAGGCTATTTGGGAGGGGAGCAGGGGAAGGGTTTTGGGGATGGAGTCAGGGAAGAATGGGAGGAAGAAGAGGAATGGCAAGGGTGTTTGATAGCAAGGGGGGCAAGAGAAGGGGTCTTTGGGATGGGGGCAAGGGGGAGATTCTTTTGGAAGGGAGCAAAGAGGAGGGTGTAGGGGACAGAAGTCCAGCATGATATCCCTCCTTCAATTTTTATGGGGGTCCCACTTGTAATGTTTATTTATGACATTTTTTCAACTGCCAAATAGAACAGCAGCACAGCAGTTAGGTAGGGAGTAGAGTTCTATTAGGCTGTATGAGAACGTACGTGGGCAAATAGTGGATTGAGTTGTACCATACTGTTAGGAAGGAATAATTGAAGTAACCTGCCAAATAGCCATGCACAGGCCAATGCAACGATGAACAGCCCATAGGAAAAGTGGGTCGCTGTTCACAACTGCTGAACAGCATGCAAGCGGAACCCATGGGTTTTCAACCATCCCTAGATGAATCCATGCTGTACTCCAACAGATTGCCACATTGGTAAATATTTGCTTCTGGTGAACTAATTAGAACTTGGTGTACTGGATGTACCCTTACCCTACAATCAAGCAGAAACATATGTACTATATACACCACACTCCTCAATGTTCAATCACATAAGGAAATTTAAAATGTCTGCTACAAATGTGCTTCAGATTTCATAATTTGTTCCTACATGCAGTGTCACAAATACGCACAATAATGATTCATGCCTAATCCATATGTAATCATGGGCCTGTTTCTAAAGAATCCAGAGTGGTGTACTTGGCTTTCTCTTCCGTTTTTATTTCATAACAACCAGGTGAGGTAGTTAAGGCTTAGAAAAAGTAACTTGTCCAAGGTCCCAAGTGAGGATTTGAACCCAGAACTTCAGAGTCCTCGCATGACATTCCAGTTTCTATACTACATTGATTCTCTGTAGTCTAGTCCCCGTAACACGTGTGCATAGAGAAGTAACACAAATCACATTTGCACCTTTGGGGTGATACCATGTTTTATTTTCACAGAAAAATCCCTGATAGTAATTTGGATAATGGGTCAGTTCACTCCTGTATGTCTTGCAGGTGTTTATTTGTTTGATGTTATTTATATTCCTCCTTTCTCACCGGGACTCAAACTGGATTGCATAGTGTAAATCAATGCACTCAATAGGATGAGATAGATAATAAGCAGTGTAACAGGATTCAGATTGCAGAAAACTGAAACAAAGCTTGCCAAAGGATGCCCTGCAACAGTATGTATAAGCTAATTCCAATAGAAATGATGGTATTTAAGGAAAAAGTGGCCTAATTAAAAGTTTTGTGGCATTGGACTATATTTCAGTTACATACAAATCATCAGTGCCTTTTTCCAAAAAAAAAAATAAAGAAAGGTGTCAGGTACTCATGTTCGCTGTCTTGGGGGCCCAAGCTCGCTGGCTGAAAGAGGTGCTAGTACTGCGAAAAGTGGTACCAGTATTGCAGAAAGAGATGATGGTACTGTGTACGGGCATGCACCACCGGAAAAAAAGACTTGCAAATCATGACTGGATGCTTCAGGTATCAAATGACACAAATCACCTTGGATGTGATTATTCTAAGAACACTGAGGTACCTTTACAGTGGACTAGAAGGTTGAAATACAGGCTCTGTACTTCAAGTTTAACACTATCCACTACCTCACTGCGTTGTGAAGAGTCCGATTTGTGCAGACCAGAATGGATATTGACTGGAACAAAGTGGGTCACATTGAAAAATAAAATTACATCACTGGGTCCTGCTCCATGACATCATCAGGCTTTGCCCCATGAGATAAATTCAATAGGTGAAGTATAAATTGCCTCAATTTGCCTCAGAATTGTGCAGAGGAGTTTAACCCTTCAACCTCAGTTTTTGAAACTTAGCATTCTACTTTATTGTTAGTATTTTAAAAGGGAAAACAATGTCCCAGGTGCGTGTACCTCTTGGTAGCTTGCAAAAGAGATACAACCCATTTCTTGCTTTGCCGTTCCACTGGCAACCTGTTGTTCCAACATTGCTAAGGGGGTTCTACTCAGAGCTGCTGCCATTTGGGGACATGGAGTCCAACAGTACCTGCTGAGTTACCAAACTGATGTGGGGAGACTGCAGGCCATACAACAAACATTAGTGGGCCACCTGTTTTGCACTTCTAACATAGTATTAAGTAAGTAGCTATATTCTCCTGTTCATCCACACATTAGGAACATTCATTTTTGCTCTTCCTTTAATGTGTGTGCATATGTCTGAGAACTTGTCTAACCTTCTGTAGGCAGAAGAACATGTTCTATTAATCAAAGCAAGTAATTGTCAATTCCTGTGTAACTTTCTTGGCTAGCAGCTTGTTTCTCCAAACATAATTCATGGGTGACTGAAGTATAGAAATATAAAAAGCAGTGGAGTGAAGGCATCCTTATTAAGAAGATAACTTTTCTGTGCCTCTGCTGGGCTTTCGTTCTTCCTTTAGGAGTCTTATCACAGCCATCTATTTTCCCCTTTCACTGCCTCAGCCGAACAGTCTCTTAATCCTTGTTCACACTTTGTTTTACAGCAGACCCCCAGAGCGCCTGCAGAAATTAATGTAAGCTCTTTCTGTTGAATTTGAGAAGTTAAAAGCAGAATGCTTTCAGGGAGGAAAAAAAACCCCTCTGTCTGGGTAATTAAATTAGAGATATCATTGCAGCGGAAAGAGATGCCAGCACGGAATATTTGTTTTTGACAACCAACCCCAAATAAAAAATGGTCTCTCCCCACACCCATAATTGGGCTGGGTGTTGACCGCCTTATGAAATGAAGGGCAAGATTCCCACCAAAGCCCGATCTTGGCATGGATCTCTGCAAGGGTAGTTGCTAATTTGCCAAGTTAGGTGGCACTACAGGGCTGCAGATCAAAGGGCACGATCTTGTCTTAAGAGCTGATGCAGCAAAAAAACCCCTAAAATTCATTTCACATTTTGTTCTGAAAGGCACTGGCATTTCCCCCCCGATTCTGTGCTCTAAAGGATCTCGCAGAATAATAGGTGAAATGCCAGGAATAATTAAGAAAAATGATGGTGTTCTACCGCAGTACAAAATATATATACATCATCTCAACTCGGATGTTCCTGCCTTCCTCTGCCTCTACTTTTAAAATGTCTTATTGCTTCCAGGGCTACTTAGGATAGGATGGGAAAAGGCAGAGTTATTGTTACTCAGGGCACCCTGACCTTCTCCTCTTCTGCTGCTGATTCAAAAATTGAATTTCTCGACTGTCTTCCTTTGGATAGGGAATCTTTTTAAGGCAGCCTATAGACTTTGAGAGAACAATCTACTGGACATGTTCATCACTCAAGACAATGTTATTTCTCAATGACTTCCCTGCGTGGCTGAGCCATCACAGATTAATTATAAACAGACAGAATATTCATGTCAGCACAGTCCTCCCCCCACCCTTCAACTCATACATTCAATGAAATTCAGCAAGGACTGAATAGTTAAGAAATGAGAAATCAGGTCACTGATAACAACAACAACAACATTTGATTTATATACTGCCCTTCAGGACAACTTAATGCCCTCAAGAAACTATTAAATCTCACAAGATTTGTGGGGAGCTTACTGGGCACGTGTGGCCTTCTACAGTGTCCTCATAAGGGGCTTAGAAGCAGGCAGGTGGGGAGAGGCTGAACTCTTTCTCTGGGATATGCTTAGGGTTGCCAGACTGAGTCAGGCAACCAATGGGAGGGCTGGGGGTTGGGCGTTGGAGATATGGGTATGTCTGATGTCAGTGACATCATTAATGTCACTACATTACTTCTAGGTACAACCCAGAAGTAACAATGGGCAGGTCAATGAATCACTGCAACTGTACTGTAAAACTCTACTTAATTTTACCACAGAGTTTCTGGTAATTCCTAGAGCTGCCCATTGTCATTTCCAGATTGTACCCAAAGGTGAAATGCTGGCATAGTGGCAGGTGATGTTTTTCTTTATTCCTTCCCCACCCAACCATCACTTCAACCAATGGCAAGCAACTGAGAGAATCATGGGAGATGTCAGGGTATGGATGACAGGCTATGGCAGAGAGACCCCTGTACCCTCACAGCAAGAAATCCATGATCTTGGTTGAAAGGCTTTATTCAGGAATCACATCAAATCCACAGATATGTCCAGAGGACTGCTCACAAGAAAAGCTAGCAAACAAGCAAGTTGGCAAGAATACTTGAAACGTGTGAAAATCATTCTGTTATAGAGCACAATTACACTTCCCCCCTCCCAACCGTAAACATAACTTTCGGCGCGAGACTGCCCCGGAAACTCCTCGCAGATTTTATATATCAAGTCTAGACACTAAGAAAGTACAAGATTAAAGTTGAAACACATTAAGTCATGAGAATGAACAGTTTACAAGGTCAGAAGCCCTGGGAACTTCAAAGGAATGAGATAAGGCACCTGCAGCTTCAGCGGGCCTATGAAAGCAAAGCAGTTATGGCATTGGCAATGTGACATGAAGGTACAGCATTAACAATGGTTCTTAGTGACAGCTCAGCTGGGAATAATGGCAGGGATGGGGTACAGAAATGACAGGAGATTGCCCACCATAAGTGGGCACATGGTAAAGAGAGACCCAGAGGAGGAAGTAGATGCTGCAACCCCCCCCCCCCCCGCTTTCATATCTTAGGCCCTGCAAATCTCATACATGGAGGAAAGGGGCATGATAGACAAGGGAACTTTTGAGGGAGGGGTGCGGATAGTGCTGCATCTTATGCAATGCATTAGGGGGGGTTGCATTCCTTTATTAACAAGAGAAAAAGAAAGCATCTTCTTTGTTATTGTCAGTATTTTAACAAAAACAAACGGCGTTTGTTAATATTCCTTCATATTTGTTATTCTGGCACCTGCCTGTCAGATTACAGAATTCAAACTGAGTTCAGATTGAAGGGGAGGACAAAATGAACATAACAGAGGACATTTTGCAATCAGAAGAGTAATAGATCTTTCTTTGCACATTCAATCAATCAGGAAGAGAATTCTAGTTTCTCTACAAGCCATACAAATACATCCACCAGTATCTTTTAATCTGAGTTAGTTCTGTTCTCATGAATAGACTGTCAGTTCTTTTTTCTGGCAAATTGCATAGGTATTATATAACTATGGTTTCCAGGTTAACTCCCTTGGAATTGCCACTGCCCCATGAGTTCCACTAATATCTATGCTTTCTTATGTCATAGTGGCTGTTTCCACATGTCCTGAGAGGTACAGTTCACCCTCGAACTGTGATGGCTTTTCCTCAAGCATACACATGGTTTTGTTTGCCAAATGTATGCATATTTGTTTTTACTGGGTTTTCTCTGTCTTTACCGGGACTGCACTTGCTCCAATGTTTTCTTTTCTTACGGGTTTCTGGTCCCCCAGCCCCCTGCATTTTCTGGCATATGAACCTGAACCGTTTTCTTAAGCAATTTCCTATTTCTTTCAATCTCCTCCCAGTTCTCCCCAAAGCTCTGACCTTTCCGTCTTCACACTTCTGTTCAGCCGCAGAAGCTGCTTGCAACAGCACATGTGCAAAGTAGAAAAAAGAAGGGGGGGCGGGCACTTTTACAGTGCAATCCTAAAAAGAGTTACTCCAGTCTAAGCCCACTGAAATCAACAAGCTTAGACGGGAGTAAGTCTGCTTAGGACTGCACTGCTAATCTATTTTTGATTTATTTATTTATTTTCAATTTCTAGTCTGCCCTCCCACACTGGCAGGCTCAGGGCAGATCACATTCATAGACTCTAAAAAATTTACACAATTTAAAATCACAACGGGCACAGTATAAATATTTAAAAACAGCAGTATAAAAATAATTGGACTCAGTCCAACACCCAAATTTTGGAGAAGAATACTGGAAGTTCCTTAATGGAGGAAGCATTCATAAAAATATCATTCTTACCTTCATTTGGTGTGTGTGTTCCCCAAGCAAATATCCCTGAGGTCAGTCTCCAAGCCTGGATGATTCCAGGTCAGGTGCTCAGAATTTATGCCAGACTTGAGGCTTCACATTGTCTGTCAGTCTTAGAGCTGGTATTCCTCAGTCCCATCGGTGAGGAGCTTAAGGAGGACGACACACCGCTGTTCTCGCAAGTTTATGGTACCCCTCAGTCCCATTCAATTATGTTTCTAGAAGGCTCTGAAGCTGAACACACAAGACCAGTGACAAAGTAAAGGAAGGAAGTAAAGCAACTCTACTTAACTTAGATCCTTCCCTGGTTGATCAAGATAAGTCTTGTCTACTCTGAAAGATATAAGCTCTCTGGGGTCTCAGGAAGAGGTCTAGCACATTAATTACCAGCAGATCCTTTTAAAGGAAGATGATGAGGCTTGAACATGGGAACCTTTACATACCAATTCTCTACCACTGAACCACCGCCCTCCCACTGACTGTAATAGCAACATGAAGCTGCCTTGTATTGAGTCCAACAGTTGGCCTATCAAGGTCAACATTGTCTTTCCCAGCAACTGTTGAGACCTTTAACTGGAGATGCTACATGGTGAACTGGGACTTTCGCATGCAAAGTAGATGCTCAGCCACTGAGCCACAGCCCCTCCCTCCAACACAAGTTGACCCAGTTCACTCACAAGGCTATATCCAAGACCATAAGACCGCAAGTTCAAGCCCCTGATGGAACCAGAAAGAGAAGCACAGTTGGGGGAGTTCACATCCAGAGAAAAGGAAGGTTTAAATAATAGCATACATCAAGTGTTGATTAAAATGGCAATATTTCCTCACATTAAGATCAACTGTGCCACTCTATATTCACACCTGTATAACTGTGATCCAATCTGTCTGTGTGCATTTTCTTTTCACTTAACAACTTCATTATTCCACTTAGTGAGTTAAGGAGGGGGGGGTTGGGCAAATACACTCCAACTATTGGCATCTGGAAACACAGTTGGTGACAAAGAATACATTGTAAATCACATTAATATTAGATAAGCTGAGAGACGGAAAGTCTCACATTAATACTGAGGGTCACACAGTTTTCTCAGGCTTAAAAAAAGTCTCCAAATTGTTGCCCCAGAAACATACATAGCATGGTATTCCATTTGTGGTAATATTACAAAGTTATTCTGTGTCACCATCCAGTTCAGATACAAGGTAAACTTGGTCCTTCCAAAAATTGTCCTCAATGAATACCAATGTTCAATGTTCTCCAGATAGATATTCTCTGAAAATGCTCAATAATAGCTGAATATTTGATAGGTTGGATCCAACCTGCTTTTCTATTGGCAGAAAAAAGTGCAGTAGTTTCTTCTAGAGATGGGCCCGATCTGAATTACGATTTCACCCCCCCCCCGATTTTGGAATTTGCGCCATCATGACTCAGCTAATCGGTTCTGTCCACGGCAACCGATCCAGCAGTTTGGAGTTTGCTTGTTTGGGACTTGATCGGATGGGTCAGTTTCTGTTCAGAATTGCAGACACTCTGGTGCCAGTAATTTATTCCCAGGGCAACTGAGTCAGGGGAATGAGCTGTGTTTGCCCTCTTTCTGTCGCCCTCGAAACACGAATGGAAGCCCAGCTTTCCTTGATTAGCAGGCTTCCTTCCAACCACGGAGCAGCAACCCAGGGGAGGGAGGGGGAAGGGGGTGTTCTGAAGCCATGGGCACAAAGGAAAGGCAAAAGGCAGTGCGGGAGGCTGGGAGGCCACCCGCGCCATTCGCCTTTCCCCAGGACAAGGGGCGTGTGGGCAAGCCAGCCACCCCTTGTCCTGGGGAAAGGCAAAAGTCAGTGCAGGAGGCTGGGAAGCCACCTGCGCCATTTGCCTTTCCCCAAGACAAGGGGTGCACGGGCAAGCCAGCTGCCCCTTGTCTTGTGGGGCAGGTGAATGGCGCGGGCAACCTCCAAGCCACTTGCGCTGCCGCCAGCTCCGCAGTGCACCAGGACAGCCAGCTTGCTGCATGGGCGTGGGCGACTCAGGAGCTCAAGAGCCTGACTACAGTTGCCCTGGGCACTGGCCTCCCTGATTGCCAATCGGAAACAAGACTTGATCGGTTAGAATCGGTGACCTGCGTTCGGTGGGAGCCCAGAACCACGAACGGCTGAATCGGAATTTTTTTTTGGATCGTGCCCATGTCTAGTTTCTTCCCACCCAAAAAGGCTGTGCTAGAAATTATGGCACTTATGTGGACAAAAGCCATGTGGGACTGAAGGAGAACTGGGGAAACCTGAGCAAAAAAGCTAGCTGTATCCAATGACATCTGGTTTTACAACTGGATATCATGTGACCCTTTTCAAGATATCTTACTACATTGTGGACTCCCCTAGTTAAAATAGGGCTGTTAAGAGAAATTCTTTTCTTTCCTCTGTAACTAGTTTCTCCCTGAAACCCAATAATACTTTTCTTTCCCTCTTTTTAGGAATTCTGAGCCAGTTTCTAATCAATTCAATAATAATAAAAAATCTTTATTTAAACTATAAGCTATACACCATAACATAATAAACAATAAACATAGAGAATAAGAAAAAACACACAATTCTAAACATGACACACTAACAATACATACATACATACATACATACATACATACATACATACATACATACATATACATATATATATATATATATATATATATATATATATATATATATATATAATTAAAAGGGAAAGGGAAAAGAAAACAACAACAACCCTAGATTACACTGCGGGTTGAGTTCTGATTTTCTCCGCAACAAGTATGTATCATTTCTAGAGTCACACTTATTCTAGATTAGTCACAAATCCCCTCTTTTTTCTATTGTTCATGTTTCTTAATCCATAAATGCAGATGTCATCAAATCCTTGTTATCCATTTCATGCAAAAAGTCTATTAACAGTTTCCATTCAGTCAAGAAGTTAACTTTTGTCCTTCCTCTAATTAATGCAGTAAGTTTTGCCATCGACACCAATTCAATTTTGATTGAAGAGGAATTTGAAGAGAGGAGGGTCAGGGAGGAAGGTTCTGAAGAATTTCACTCTGCAGATGCCCAGAGGCAGGAATTGTCTTCCCAAGCCTTCCAGTCTTACTGCTAGAGTACCACCCTGGGTTGCATAACAAAAAACTCCCACAAGGGCGGAAGTCACAAGAAGCCACCTTGATTTCTCATCAAAGAGAAATGAAACAGAAATGAATGAGAAATCCTCTTAAAACAGAAAGAAGAGAACAAGAGGAATCTAAAAAACAAGATGATTCTGTATCTTTAAAAAGTGAATTTTGGAAAAAGGAATTCCCCACCCCATAACAACTTTAAACTGAAGTTATCAGAACTGTCTAATAATGTAATCCTAAACATTCTAAGCAAAGTTACTCCAATCTAAGCCCATTGGAGTAACTCTGCTTACGATTGGTGTGTAACTGTATTTGCTTGGATGAAGTTCCATTATGGTGGCCTGAGAGTGTGGTTTAGATGCTTAGAGAAGTCTAGTCTACTTCTGTGTTTGATTCATTGGCTCATGGTAATGGGTCACTTTTCAGATTAGCCAGAAGACAGTGAATGTTTTGTTAAATAACATTATAACATTTGATTTATATACCTCCCTTCAGGACAACTTAATGCCCACTATGAGCAGTTCACAAAGTGTGTTATTATTATCCCCACAACAATCACCCTGTGAGGTGGGTAGGGCTGAGAGAGCTCTGAAAGAGCTCTGACTGACCCAAGGTCACCCTGTACTGTTCCAGCAGCAAGCTGAATATATTAATCCGGAATACACCCAGCTGGCATCGAGCGGAGGAGTGGGGAATCAGTCCTGGCTCTCCAGATTAGAGTCCTGCCACTCTTAACCACTACACCAAAGGTGGGAGAAGTACCAGTTTTGGGGGTGCTATGAGATACATGAAAAATGAAGCTGACATGAGAAATTACCTCATTCATAATGCCCATTTTTGGTCCAAACACTTCATACCATCAAATGAAGCTAGTGCAGCCAGTGATGGAAAATGTCTGCCTTGTTTTCTGAGCCTATTGGTAATGCTACCCCCTACCATCAACTAATTAGGCAATGGGGACAAATATATTTCCTGCCCATGTGAAATGTTCAATGGATTTTGACAGAAGCAAGAAGAGTTTTGACAACACTGGGATAAATATTCTGGGTGGTGATGATGGTGTGGATTTACCAAGGAGTATTGCCTAAAATAAATTTTCAGATAGAAGATGGAAGTTGCTACTTTGATTGAAACATCCATAGATTTGATCAAGAAGCAAAGCAAGTTGATGGGACTACTGACATTGTGGGAGGAGAGAGAAGATTCATATTCCTGCTATGCTGTTCTGCCTGACCATTGGAAATGCATTGAGATGTTCCTATGTGGGCAGGACAACTGAGGAGGAGGGGTTGAATGGAAGCAGTTTTTCTGAGGCTGGAAACATTTTTTTTAGGTTCATGCACCCCTAAATTCAGAGGAGTTAGCCATGTTAATCTGCAGTAGCAAAATAGAAAAGAGTCCAGTAGCACCTTTAAGAATAACCAACTTTACTGTAGCATAAGCTTATGCTACAGTAAAGTTCATTAGTCTTAAAAGTGCTACTGGACTCTTTTCTATTTTGCACCCCTAAATGAAATCATACCAAACAAAGAAAAACTTAAGAATTCTCAAAGAGATCGGAAAGGTAATTGTGTCTTACTGATGAAGAGTTCATTAATATCTACTCCACACTTTAAAAACAAAACAAAACAAAAAACGGTAATCTGACACAAGCTCTCTGTACCGTGACTCATGCTGTTATCACCCCATTATATCCCCTGAGCTGTTAAAGAAAAAAGTCCTTCCCTCCAACACAGCTGTGATAGGACACTAGACAGATATTTATGCTGTTTCCTGCTCTTCAGTAGGCACTTCAGAGATAACTGCTCTGTGCCCTTGTGTTTCAAATAGTTCCTTTTTCAGTTTCTCCCTTTCTAGCAGACAGATTTGAAATCCTTAGATTGGATCCTATGGATTTGTTCTGTTAACCTAACACCTTCTTCCCAGAAGAGTATCTTCTGTCAGGAGAAGGCCCCTTAAGCTGAAGGAAAGAGTTAAGCTAGCAGGAAAAGTCTACAGTCTCCAACCCCATGCCTGCAGCATGTTTTGAAGGACAGAGGGAATGTTATATACCCATTGGCTATACAGGTATGCACAGGAAAACATTGGTAAATTCAGGTTCAGAAATACAGGACTGGGGGAAAATTCGGTATTCCCTGAAAACCAAATTCATTCTCTAGTTCAGTTTGGTAATACAGAGCAAATTTGGTAAAATTTCACCATTGTTTCCTATGGGAAAATCAAGTATATCTGGTGGCCTGGGGGGCGGGAGGCAGGTAATGTCTTTACCAAATTTCACAAAATGTGCAGAAGATATACTCCTAACTCTCCTCTAACAATCCCCCAAGTTTCATAAAGATTAGACCCCAGGGAGACATTTTCTGCCCCTCCAAAAGGTGTCCCCACCCATGTCCAATCTCTATTTTTCCCTTTGGAGAAAATTCTGGGGGTTATTCAGGGGGGTGAGGGTGACAATTTGCAAGCAAAATCCACCAAATTTGCAGGGGACCCACTCCTGAAAGTAAACACAAACAACACTAAACAAACACCATTTAAGCTAAACTCAACTAAGTGCCCCAACAAACATCTCCCCCCAAATTATAACAACCCTGAACCAACAATTGAAAACAAAACCAAACTTAAGGCAACAGAAAACACCAAGGAAAATGTAGTGAAGGCTATAAAGAAACAGCAGAGCAAGCACCAACAAAAGGGTAAAACAGACACCCCCCCTCCAAGGTCAACCAGAAAAAAATAGAGGTGAATTTAATAAAATAAAACAAACAGCCAAATTAACAGTAACTATAACCAACTTCAAAATACACCCCCCTCCCCAAAAGCCCAACCAAAGTGCGTGCACACAGCAAAAAAGCGGTATTTAAAATGCAAAGTAAAAAAAAAAAAGCTAGGCTCCAGAGCCAAGCAATGTCCTGAGACTGGGGTTTGGTGGGGTGAAGGAAAAGGCACCTTCACCCAATAACCTTCCACCCAACACTATCCCAGACACCATGCCAACCTCCCTCTCCAAAAGAGGAAAAAACCCAGTAAGTCTACAACTCTCAAACCAGGCAGCAGCTGGAGTCCTTCAGGTGCAGCAGGTCAAACCAGGTAGCAGCAGGAATCCACTCATTGGGCAGTAGCATCCAGTCTCAGTCCAAAGCAGGCCAGACCATGCAGAGAGAGCTAACAGCCAGCAGCAGCAAGTAGGCAGTGTGTCTCAATTTCCAGGCCAGAGCAAAACAGGCTGCTCTGAGGCGAGCCTGCTTATTTAACTCCTTGCAGAGCAGTTTTAAAAAGTCATTCTCCTTCTAAAGAATCCCATTGGCTAAAGAAGGAGAGCTCCTGCAAGGATTGGCAACTCACTTCCCCTCTCTTCTGCCTCTGTCTCACACCCTCCTCTCCCCCCCCCCCCAATCTGGTTATACAAAGGCAGGAACAGTGTTCCTTTGTGGTTCCTTAGTAGAGATGGGCACGAAATGGGGAAAACGAAATGAACGTTTTGTGTTTCGTCGCATTCTACAAATCACGAACTTTCACAAAAGTATCCCGTTTAGCAAAATGATTTGTTAGTTTCGTGATTCATCAGGGCACTTCAATGCCCCCTTTCATACCCAGAGATACCAAACTTGCAGGGAGACTTCAGCAAGCTCTCATCCACCCACCCTCACCAAACAAGCCTGCAAGAACAAATGCTTTAAATAATAATATAAGCAAAGAAAATTAAAGGGGGGGGGAAGTAGGGCTCAGTCAAGCTAGGGTCCAGAGCCAGGCAATGTCCTGAGACTGGGGTTGGATGGGGTGGAGGAAAAAAGGCACCCTCACCCAACGACCTTCTCAGCAAGGCCAAGAACTGAAAATAAGAGGCTTTTCAGTCTCCTTTAAAGCAGCAGCAAATCCGCCAGAAGCTCTCAATTCCACTCTCTCACTCCAAATCCCAGCAATAGGTCCGCCCTCTCCCTCTGTCTACTGGAACTGAAAAGCACGAGGCAGAGAGCAGTGCCTTATATAAGAAATGCTCACATAGAGCAGAACAGGAGGTCTCTGGCTGGCAGACAGACCTGCCTAGCAGGGTTTGGAGGGATGAGATTGGTGTTCTCATGGCTACAGAAGGTCCATCTCCTCAGTTGCCTAGGGAATTAACCCCCCTGCTCCTTGCTGTATAGGTCAGAAAGGAAGCTCTCCAGTTGGCAAGGAGAGCTGCCTATTAAGGTTATATGGATTGCCTATTAAGGTTATATAAGATTGGGGTTTCCAATGGCAACAAAAGGTCTGCAGACATTCTGGGCTTATCAATGGATTGGCACCAGCCTGTCTGGCATCACGAATCATTCATGAATCAAACGAATCAACCCCAAAATTCATGAATTTCATGAAAACCGCAGCCCCATGAAATGCATTTCACGAAACATGAAGCGGCCCAATTCGTCATGAGATTTGATTAACATTTCAATTCATGCCCATGTCTGTTCCTTAGCAAAGGAACAGCCCAGCTACAATTACTGAAACTTGTGTTCAGTAATAGTGTATCTGATTTGGTATACCCTTTTAAGTTTGGTAATACCAAATTTTACCAAATCAGGTAAAAATTGGTAATTTTAACTGAATACTGAACCCAAATTATGCATCCTTAATTGGATATTTCACATGCTAACAAAGAGGGAGGTGATGGCTAATTGCTAGTGGACATGTGAAATTTTTGTTTGGGTCATTACTGTTTAGAGACATAACCACCCAAGCTGGAGTTACAATAATGCCTCAAGTAACAGAGGCTTTCAAAAACTGCTAGTTGAGTCAAAGAGCACTTTTTGTCAGATAACCCATAACTCTCCCAAATGAAAAACAGAGACTTTAGCCTTTTAATATTTGCTGAAGGTCAAACTAGAGTCAGCTACTAAACAACAAAAATGAGAAAGGACCGGCACATTGTTATTAAATATCAGAGGAGAGCTGAAAAGAGTGCCCAAAGTGCAAGGCCTAAATGCAATTAGTAATGCTAAAAATAAGTTTGAGATGAAGAATATAATCATGTTTGTTTAGATGTGCTTTGAAGTTGATCTAGAAGATTTCCCATTCAGAGTTTACAGTGTAGTTTCCAATTCAACCCAGTTTTAGAGATGCTAAGATGACAAAGCTCAGGAGGAAAATTAAGAAGAGAAACAGTTAAGAGACCAGATGGGCAACTGTTGGAAAATTCTGAAATAAGAATCAAGACACATATTGCAAGCTGTTTCATTGTCTTTTTTCCATTGCATTATTTAAAAAATCAAATACATTTTAAAAAGGAAGATCGCTCACGTCAGCTGCTGTATCCTGTGAGGTGCTGACCTTTCCACTAAAGAGCTTTATGGTGGTGTGTTGCATTTCAGGAGTAATTGAAATCATGACTCCTGAGGAAGATAATTTGAAACAAGCTCTTTGCTGGCATCTTGTTGAGTCGGGGGAGGGGGGGTCTTGTGTTCCCCTTTTCTTGCCTTTCGGCACCTGTAATTATAAGAGTTTGATAAGAAAAATGATTTAGAGATATTTTTGTATACATGTACCTCTCATTGTTGCACCATTGGGCTTTAGTGGTTGAGCCCTTGTGTGAATTTCTTGACTGTTTCCCTGTGCTGCTACTGTTGGTTGCTGCTGTTCCTGCTATGCTGTCAATTTTGACTATAAATTTTGAGTGTATGTCTCTATAGCAATTTGCACTCTTATGCACTTTATTCCTTGACAAAATTGAATTGAAATACATTTATTTTTCTTCATTGGTTAGCCCTTTCATTTTACTTTTTGGCTTACTCACCGCTTTATCTGTTGCACCTTAACCCAGCTAGCATTAGGAGCAAAGCAGGTGGCAATGTCCAACCCCTGCCTTAACCCAGCTGGTATTAGGAGCAGAGCAGGTGGCAATGCCAAACTCCTGCCTTAACCCAGCTGGTATTAGAAGCGGAGCAGGTGGCAATGCCTAACCCCCACATTAACCCAGCCACTATCAGGAGTGGAGCAGTTGGCAATGCCAGCCCCCCTCCCATCTTAACCAAGCTGGTATTACGAGTGGAGCAGGTGGCACTGCCCAGCCCCTGCCTTAACCCAGCTGGTAATAGGAGTGGAGCAGATTGCAATGCTCACTCCCCCATCTTAACCCAGTTGTTATTAGGAGTGGAGCTGGTGGTAATACCCACTCCCTACCATAATCCAACTGGCATTAGGAGCAAGTGGTAATACCCAGTCCCCCATCAGCAAGTTGGGATCAGGAGCAGAGCAGGTGGCAGTGCCCACCCCCCACCTTAACCCAGCTGGTATAAGGAGTGGGGCAGGTGGGAATGCCCTCTGCCCACCTTAACCCAGCTGGCATTAGGAGCAAAGCAAGTGGCAATGCCCATCTCCTGCCCTAACCCAGCTGGTATTAGGAGCGGAGCAGGTGGCAATGCCTAACCCTCGCATTAACCCAGCTGGTATCAGCAGTGGAACAGGTGGCAATGCCTGCCCCCCCCCTTTGAACCAGTTGGGATCAAGAACAGAGCAGTTGACAATGCCAGCCCCCCCATCTTAACCCAGCTGGTATTAGGAGCAGTAATGTAAAAACAACAGGGGAGATTCTCTGAACAGGAACCACAAAAGCAAGAGGCAACTGCCTCACGGAGGAGAAGAAAGAAGTGACGAAGAAACCAATTAATTGTTATAATACAAATGATCTCGAAAACTAATTTAATTATTATGCCACAAACTCTCAAAATTCCAATGAGAATGTATATATTAAATGACCATAATAGGTATACGGGGAAGAGGTGAAGAATCCATCCAGTGCACTAAACACCACTGGTAGGAAACAAGTCCCATATATAGTAACAGATGTACAATAACAAAAGATTTTTTCTTTCTGAAAATTATTCCCTTTCTTTCTTTTACAGCAAATGTTTCGTTTGTCAGGTATACTGAAAAGGAAAATCCAAACATTCTTCTTGTTGTCCAAAATATGTCCAATAATATGTCTAATAAAGATTCAATGTTCTTGCTCCAGAATGGTCATTCTTTAACCAAAGAAGGAGTAGAGCCGATGGGTGTGGGCCGACATTACAACCCCATTTTGTGTTTCACACTTGTTCACAGGCTCATGCTACCACAACAATTTCTAGAAAACAGCATACAAAAATCTAACATATATGCCAATAACAATGTACAATCAGAGAATCTCACATCACTTACAGTATCAATGTACAGTCAGAGAATCTCTTATTACTTACAATGTCAGTAATCATCACACACCCACCCAATGGTGCAGCGTTTCAATGGAGAAATTACTGTGTGGGCTACCTTATGCTTTAAGGTAGCACTGTATAAAAGAGTGATGATGAATGACGCCCACGTGGTAATTTATGTAAATATGTAAGTTTCATTTAGACTTTCGATATATATATATATATATATATATGCTTATACTTTGTGCTACCAAGTTGGATACTGCTAATATTCTCTCTGAACATGTACTTATACAAACAGCTGTATCTTCCTGTACTTCAGAAAGCTATTTTGTATTGCTTGTTGTTTTAAACTGTTATCTTATTGTATTTTCGTGGGTTTTACAGTTTTAATAAAAAAATTCAAAAAAAAAAGAAAAAAGAAAGTAACCTGAAGCTCAGCCTCGAGTAACAAGTCCTCCCTCCAAAAGTCACCCCATTAAATGACCCCAAGAAGTCATGCCAGACCTGAAGGTCCTGCCGCATGCCCCCAGTTATACTCAGCTGATGATGGGGCAACCGCAAGGGCCCCATGGCATCGCACAAATGTCATAGAAAGGCCCTACCAGGAGCAATCGACTTTCAAGCGAAGTTCAGGTGTCCCATTAGCTGCTGCAACACGAGCAGGGTAGCTTTACTCCTGCCCATAAACTCTACAATCCTGTGCCTAAGATTGACGACTTTTTCTAAGGGAAGCCACAAGGATTGGTTGACCATATCCAACTCTATACCTAAAAAGGTCAACACCTCGAGAGGGCCTTCTGTCTTTTCATGTGCAAGAGGACCCCCCCCCCTCCTGGTTCCTCAGTGAGGGCAATAAATCCAGACAATAGTCTAGAGCACTGTCCTGTGCCGGCTGGGCCCACAAACATGAAGTCATCTAAATAATGGATGGTATCAGAGCAAGAAAATCAGAGACGCAGATCCCAATCCATAAAGGAACTGAAGCTCTCAAATGCTGAGCAAGACATGGAACATCTCATTGGAAAGGCCCTGTCGATATAATACTTGCCCTCAAATGCAAATCCCAGGAGCTCTAAGTCTTCAGGATGGACAGGGAGCAGGCGAAAAGCTGGCTTAATAATGCACTTCGCCATCTCCGCACCCACCACACAACAGTACACCACCTTAACTGCCTGGTCAAAAGATGTGTAGTGCACTGAACAAAGATGCTCAGGGATGGCATCATTCACTGAGCTCCCTCTAGGGAAAGATAGGTGGTGTATAAGGCAGAACTCCCCGGCTGTCTTTTTAGGAACCACTCCCAGTGGAGAAACCCTCAACGAAGGAACAGGAGGGGCATCAAATGGCCCCAGAACACGTGTTTCGGCACATTCTTTCAAAATTTTGGCATGGACCACATCTTCCATGCCAGCCACCGAACGAAAGTTGGCTGCCATGAAATGTGTCCTTGGGGCCCGAAAAGGGATGCAGAAACCAAACTTAAAATCAAGTATGTGGCATCCTGACGCCGAGAGTAAAGTTGCAACAAGCGCTCATGTATCATCAGCTTTACTGGGCTGGGCCCCTTTTCCAACTCCTTGCTGACCACTGTTGCCTTAGGAGCATTTAACTCTGCCCCCCTGCTTTGCCTTTGGGCAAGCTGAATAGGGGTGAGGGCCAGCACAGGAAGGACATTCATGCCTATGCTTACATGCCTTCCTGTTGCACAATCCCTTGGATGTAAAGTCCCAACACAGCAGCTGGGGTTGGACCTGCTGCCCTGCTGATGCACGGATGCCTGACATTGACTGGGAACAATGAATAAGTTGGCCACTATTGGACAGTTCACCTGAGTTGGGCTTAGCAGGGGACATCACCTGCAACCATAGCTGCTAGTGAATTTGGTCCCAGGGCAGGCTGTGGACAATAGCCGTCTGCATCTGGAACTCTTCATCGTACTGCAGCCAAGCAGCACCAATGAAATCCGTGTAACCCTTATAAATTATATCAATGTATTGGAATAGGGTTAGGGTTAGGGTTAGAGGTGGCAAACCACCCCGTAAAAAGTCTGCCAAGAAAACATCGTGATGCGACATCCCCCCATGGGTCAGTAATAACTCGGTGCTTGCACAGGGGACTACCTTTACCTTTAGAGAGTGATACTAAAGTTTCTGACAAACAAACAGACATAAAGAAAACTAAATGGGAGATTGGATTCAGCAACTGAAAGACCCTGAGTCACATCAGGACACCCTGAGAAATGCTGTCACTCTTAATAGCTAATATTTTGACACGTTTATCCTGCTTTAATTCGACATGTTTCAACACGTTTATCCTGGTGGGGGCTCAAAGAAGCTTACAGTATTGTCCACTCTTTCTCCACTCTATGCTTGCAAGAAAAAGTAGGTTAGGGTGAAAGAAAGTGATTGGTCCATGTTTACCCAGTGAGCTTGAATGGCACAGTGGAGATTTCAATCCGGGGCTCCCAGAGCCTAGTGCTCTACTCTAACCACTGCACTACAGTGGATCTGCCAACTGAGAAGCTTCTATCCTATCTGTGACCTGAGATGCATACAAATTATATCCTATCCTTGGCCAAGCACCCCCACCCCAGCACACAGTGCCCTGATTAAAACAGCTATCTAGTTACTATGCCCCTATTAGTTTCTCTCTGATTTTCCTCCCTTAATCTCTTTTTTTAACTTCACACTCTGTCTGGTTGCATAATGAAAAACACTGATTATGCACAATATTCTTCACGTGGCCTTATCCAATCAATCAAATCAGATAATCATATCTCTCTTTGGCCTGTTTTTTTTTTTTAAAAAACCTCTGAATAATTTTTTTGCCCTCACGCATACTATCCCTATTTATACTGTTCTCAATATAGCAGCCACATTTTAGTAACCGCATCATGCCGTGATGCCTCCATTCCCGTTAACCGTCTTGTGCATTCCTGCTCCCAAACCAGCATTAGCCAATTTTGTACGACTGCTCAGTATCAGATTTCCCTAAGTGTATTATTACCATGTATTTATCTAAATTAATTTCTGTGCTCCCAGGGCCCTTTCTGTGACAGGGTGTAATCAATCAATCATGTGCCAGCTGTAGTTATCCTATGTGTCAACTCCGATTTATTTTTAAAAGTTAGTGTCCACACATTGAGGGAGTACACATAGAGTTGCCAACTTCCAGGTGGGACCTGGAGTTCTCACATCTCTCTTTTTTTAATTTGTACTTAGCACATACAAAGATTAAAACAAATGTCATCATAGGATCTGTAAACATACTTTACATAAAAAAAATAAACTCTCACATATTTGCTCTGAAAGAATATAGACTTTCCCCTATGTATAAATTCAAATTAATTAAAATCATATTTAAAATACTAGCACTTCTGATATACAAAGATATGCTTTACTCTGATCACCTTCAAAAGATCACAGCTTTAAGGCCTAAATCAACGTGTTAGCTAAAGCTGGCACTGTTTCCATATCTGAATGAGTTAAAACTAATCAGGAAATTGTGATTATTTATGGAACCTGAGAATTTAGAATATATATACTTCCCCAGTAGCCACAACCATCATGACAGTCTATTGAAATACAGCGCTACCTATTATTAAGGCAACATTTAACATCACATGGATACTATATTATAGCAGCAAGGACAGTATCATTGATGAAGATCACTAAAAGCCAAACAGACACACTATATAAGAACAACTATAATGGTGTCCTTTATACTTGTTAGATATGGTACAAGAACCTGCGCAACAATTGGGGATAAAACAGATCATTCTAAGCATCTGATTTGTCTCCTGGATCCCTTTATCACTGACCATTAAGTCATGTTTGATAACTACAATTTCCCTGATTCCCGGGTCACTCAAAGCCAAAAAAAAGAGAGAGGAGACATTTAAATGGAAGAATTGTGTGTGATACATCAAAATGTATATTGCAAAGAATAAAGATGAGATTGCTATATAAAAACTGGAGGGGGGGGATGAGCTAACTACGACCTGCCAGACCTCTGAGTAGTGGAAGTCCTTAACTCCTGCCAAAGTACTAGAAAGAAGAACTAGATGAGTTCTCTCATCTCCAGAATGCAGAGAATAGTTTCCTTGGAAGAAATGCCAGAAATGGAAGGCAAACAATGACATTATATCCTCACTGAGGGCCAAGCTGCAAGTGACAAATGACACTTGGGACAAGTGGATTGAGTGGAGGGCAAGTGAACAGGGAGAAATACACTTGCTGTTCAAGTGTAATTTGTCACTTGTAGCTTGGCCCTGAGTTCTGTTCCCTCCCCAACCTCCACCCTTTCAAGCATCACACCAAATATTCAGGAATTTCCCGAGCCAGAATTAGCAACCCCAAGTGCATGTGGATTTTCTTCACTCCCTTTGCCCCTCTCTTGTTAAAAGCTGTTAGTTGCTGTTTCCACACACACTGGATAGTGCACTTTCAATGCACTTTAGCAATCCTTTGGAAGTGGGGGGTGAGCAAGGCTTCCAAGTTTTTATGATCAGTCCATACTGCAAAACAAATTTTGGCCCCCTCTAGCCAGTGCCTCCAAGTTGTAAGTGCTAATTTGACCGCAAAAGCTTCTTTCTCCCGCACAGTCCAATTGCGCTCCGTTTCAGAAAAAAAAATTGGACACATATGCACAGGGATGTAATTTTCCCTCCTCATCAATTTGGAGCAGTACTCCCCCGGCTGCAACATCAGACGCATCCACTTGTACCACAAATTTATGGCTTTCGTCTGGGTGTTGTAACACCGGTTCTGAGGTAAACAGTTTTTCAACTGATCAAATACCTCTTGGCATTCATTAGTCCAATTTAACTTAGCACTGGGTTTCGTTCCTTGGGGTCCCTTCCCTTTTGTTTTTAGTAAGTCAGTCAAGGGTAGGGAGATCTGGGCAAAGTTCTTTATGAAAGGTTGATAGAAACTGGCGAAACCTAGAAATGATTGTAGTCGTCATCTAGGGTTGGGGGGAATCCCATCCCACTACAGCTTGAATTTTGGCTAGGTCCATTTTTAAGCCATGCTGTGATACCCGGTACCCCAAGAAATCCAGTTCCTCTTTATGGAATTCACATTTGGATAATTTCACTGGTAACTTAGGATGTTGCAGAGTGGTCAACACTTTCCTCACCAGTTCTACATGTGAGTCATAATCTCTTGAATAAATCAAAACATCATCTAGATAAATGACCACACCTTTGTACAGGTATTCATGTAATACCTCATTAATTAGATTAATAAAAACGCCTGTGGCCCCATGCAAACCAAAAGGCATGATGAGATATTCAAATTGCCCCAGCGGGGTGTTGAATGCAGTTTTCCATTCATCCCCCTCCCTTATTCTTACTCGGAAGTAAGCTTCTTTTAAGTCCAGTTTAGAGAAAATCTTCCCTTGCGCCACCACGCTCAATAGGTCCCTGATTAGTAGGAGGGGGTAGGCATTGGACATTGACGCTGCATTTATTCCACAATAATCTGTACACAGTCTTAGCCCCCCAACCTTTTTCTTGCAGAACAATACAGGCACGGCATGGGGGGAGCTGGCTGGGTGGATAAATCCTCACACCAAGTTTTTGCCAATGAACTCTCGTAACTCCTTTCTTTCCGACGGGCTCATAGAGTACAGTTTCCCTTTCAGCAGTCCCCCCCCCCGCCATATTAATTCAATAGCACAGTCCGTAGCCGTGGGGGGATTTGCTTCAGCTCCTCTCTAGTAAGTAATACAATCTCTAGGAGTGAGGGAGCCTTTCGGCCCCATTCTTGGGCTCATACATGACCTGTACAATTCCTCCCCCCCATCAAAAAGTAGCTCGCCTGTTTTCCATTTAATGTGAGGATTGTGGTCCCACAGCCATCAGCTCCCTAACACCAGCGGGTAGTTAACTACAGCGCTAACAGTAAGGATTCTGGATTCCCAGTGGTTCCCCATGCACATGGGGACTGGATCAGTTTGATAGACGGCTGGGTCTTTCATGTTAGATCCATCCATTTGTTCAAACACTATAGGTTTATTTAGTTTTATTACATCAAGCCCCAATCCTGTGACCATTGCTGGGGTTATAAAATCTCGAGCACAACCAGAGTCAATTAACGCCTGCACTCGTACGTGGGTCCCCTTTTTAGGGTTAACTAAAGTCACTAGTAGGTACAGTAGAGCCCCTTTCTCTCTCACCTTTCCTGTTGGTGCTTTTGGGGGGACCTGCCGGCGGTCCTTTTTCATGGCAGTCCTTCAGCTGCTCGAATTGGTTTTCCGTTTCCTCCTCAGGCGGTTCAGTAGCTTCCAAGCCGGTTTCGGGTCACCCACATTTTGGCGGTGCTTTCCTGCTTGATGTTTTAGGTGGGCCCACTGCTCTCCTAGGGGGCTGGCCTCTTCCTGCAGGTTCTTTCCTCCCTGGGCATTTAGATGCAAAATGTCCAGTGTCTCCGCACTGCATGCACAAGCCTTGTCTCCAACATAAGGCTTTTTCCGATTTGGGTGCAGGGTGTCTGGGCCGTATCAGTCCTCACCCTCTGGGTACCGAGGGCAGTTTAGGGGCTCCAGTTTGCTGCTGCATTTGCACAAGTTTCATTACTTGTTCATGATTTTTGACCTTACACGCCAACTGGATTCATCCCAGCAATGTTCCAGTGTCGTCTTGCAGCAACATTTTGGCTTGTAGATCCGCATTTAATCCATTATGGAAAAATTCAGTTTTAATACCTTCACGATAGTCCTGTAGTTTAGCCATGTATCACCTAAACTTGGCTGTATATTCACGGATGGGTCTTTGTCCTTGCCTTATTGTCTTTAGTTTTGTCGTGGCCCTCTCCCCATCCAGAGGATCTTCAAATTGGGCTCTTAAAGCATACACAAAGGCATTCAAAGCATGTAATTTTGGCACTCTCAACTCATAGAAGGTTATGTACAATTCAGCTGCAGGCCCCCCTAACTGCAACCCTAAGTGGCTCACCCTGCTATGGTCATTTGGGAACAAATGCCCCCAGTCCTGGAAAAATTCCATGGCTTCTACAATGAAGAACCCCAAGTCCTCAGGGTTTCCATCAAATCTGGCTTCTAGGTTTCTAGGTTGAGTCTTTTTTTTATTGGAATTAGAAATATTTTGTCATTTATAACAATCAAATTACTTTAATATTCCAGTTCTAACCCCCTCCCTTCCCCCCCCCCGTTTGTTGACTTCCAACAGTTTTCCAACCATTTGTCTATTCTTCCCCTACTCATTTCAACTTATTTTGTCAATTAAACATATACTTTCACACTCTTCTAAGCTAGTCTATTATAACACAGTGCTAAGTCAATTTCCCTTCACTTATCAACTAACTAATACATTCCTGGCATGTTATTCAATAGTAAAAATACTGGTAATATTCTCAATATCCTGTACTCTAACTTATTCATTCTAATGTCATCAATATGGGACAAACAATTTATCCCTCCCTATACATAACTTGAGTACTCATAAGTGATGAATACATTTATAAGTCAACCAATTTAACTTATACTCTATATGTTACTCTTTACTTCCTCTTATATCTCTTATCTTTATAACATAAAGTCAATCAATTTGACTCATATTCTACACATTTCTAAATATAACTATAAACACAATATACATTCGACATAAGTCAATCAATTTGACCCCTGTTCTGCACCTTTCTAAATATCGCTATAACCAAAAATACCTTCAGCATAAGTCAATCAATTTAACCTATATTCTATATGCTACTTCTCATTCCCCCCTTCTTGTATTCATGAATTTTAATTCTGTTAATTCTCAATTACACCCCTATCTGCCAGCAACATAATTAATTAATTAATTTCTATTCTTATATATCACATAATAACTATTACTTAATACTGTATAGAATAATCAAATAGAATAATTGCTTAGTAATTCTTCTTTAACTCTCCTCCCCCCCGGTATAGTCACTTCTCTCTTCTTTTGTTTTTCTTCAATAATTTTCAAACTGCCACAGTTCTCCTCCCACCTCCCATTTTTTCACCAAATACTGTTTCAGCTTCTCCCAATCTGTGTTAAACTGTCCTGGATCAAGGTCTCTTAATTTTCTTGTCAGTTTATCCATCTCCGCCATGTACTGCAATTTGTGAATCCAGTCCTCGATAGTTGGCACTTCTTGTACTTTCCACTTTTGCGCATACAAAAGTCTAGCCGCTGCTGTCATGTAAAAAAGCAATGTCCTATGTTGTGCTGGAATATCTTCCATTCCCAAGTTTAGTAGCAGGAGTTCTGGGTTCTTATTAACTTGAAACTGTAAAATCTCACTTATTACTCTTATTATTTCCCCCCAGTACTGCCTGACTACCTCACAAGTCCACCACATATGGTACAAAGATCCTTCATGCTTTTTACATTTCCAGCATTTATTAGACGTGTTCACATTCCCTAGCGCAATTTTCTTTGGTGTCAGGTACCAACGATAGATCATTTTATAGACATTCTCTTTAATGTTAGTGCATGTCGTAATCTTCAAAGTATTTTTCCACAAGTATTCCCACGCCTCCATTGTTATTTCTTTATTAAAATTTATAGCCCACTTCACCATTTGCACCTTAACTACCTCTTCTTCAGTATACCATTTTAACAACACTTTATAGACCTTTGAAATTTCCTTTTTGTCTTCTTGTAAAATTACTTCCTCCAAGTCCGAGTTCTCCATTCTTATCCCTCCCTTGGCACAATCCGATTTATAAAGGTCTCTGAGCTGTCTATATTGAAACCACTCATAGTTTGGAGACAACTCTTCTTGCATTTTTATTCTTAATTTAGAAAATTCTATTTGTGTTGTCTCCTTATACGTTAAACACTGTTGTTCATTATCAACAGTTCTCGGATCTATCGCTTCATAAGGAACCACCCAGGAGGAAATTCCTTCTTGTAGGTAATCTCTGTACTTTTTCCATATTGTGAAGAGGCTTCTCCGAATGTAATGGTGTAAAAACATAGAGTCCGCTTTTACTTTATCATACCATAAGTATGCATGCCATCCAAATATTTTTTTGTATCCCTCTAAGGCCAGCAATTTGCGATTTTTAAGCATCACCCAGTCCTTCAGCCAAACCAAGCAGATTGCCTCATAGTAAAGTCTTAGGTTGGGCAGTTGCATTCCGCCTCTCTCTTTCGCGTCCTGTAACACTTTCATTTTCACTCGAGGCTTTTTGCCTGCCCAAACAAAGTCCGATATCTTTCTCTGCCATTTCTCAAACTGCTTGGAATCCCGAATAACTGGTATTGTCTGTAACAAAAACATCACTCTTGGCAGCACATTCATCTTGACTGCTGCAATTCTTCCCAACCATAACAAATTCAATCTATTCCATTTAATCAAGTCTCGCTCTATTTGAGTCCACAATTTCTCATAATTATTCTTGAATAGATCTATATTCTTTGCAGTCAGTTCAATTCCCAAGTATTTCACCTTATTTGTTATTTCACAGTCTGTTATTTCCATAAGTTGCTGTTGTTTTTGTTTAGTCATATTTTTACACAGTATCTTTGACTTCTTTTTGTTTACAAAAAAACCTGCCAAATCTCCAAATTCTGTGATTTTTTCTATTACCCTTGACATGTTTTCAATTGGATCTTCCACAATTAACATTATATCGTCTGCAAATGCTCTGACCTTATAGGAAAAGTCTTTTATCTTTATTCCACGGATTGCATTATCTTCTCGGATCTGTATCATCAGGTCCCGGTGAGTCTTGAGTGAGAAACAAGCTCCCTCGGCAAAGGTTCCTCCAGTGCTCACATTCTCATCACCCAATCTCAGGGACTCCCCCATCATGAGGAGGGGGTTCAAGTCACAAGGGCAGGTAACTGTCTCTCCTCAGTGGGGAACTAACAGGGTGTTCAAATTCATTTTCTCCCCACAGTTCTGATCCACTGTTGGTTAGGTCAGTCGTCTCAAACCAGTGCGAGATGGTTCAGTCCTGGTTGTTGTCCTCCAGGATTTTGTCATTCCCTGGCCACCCTGCTAAAGGTTCCTATGGGGTTACGAATGATAATCCATTAATGGGTCCTACCCCTGACTCGTCTTCAGGAATCAAGGGCAGTAAAGGTTCCAGTGAGATGATTGAAGCTCATGTCTCATCGGGACAGCATCCAAATAGGTCTCCTCTCCACCTCACCTTTTCCTCCTGAGGACAGGGTGCCCATTGTCTAGGGGTAGTTAGTGTCCATGTTAAATGGGTGACCTCCACCCTAGGGATCACCGCTAGCTTCCTAGGCATGGGGTGTGGATGAATAAACAGATCCTCTGGCTCTGTGGTCCTCAGGTTCAACTCCATCAACATGGTAACAGTAGCCAAACTCCATGGGTGTTGGGTACAGAAGGAAAAAGAGGATTCCTGTCAAAACATCAGTTCTAGGGATGGCAGTCCATGACAGATAGATCCCCAAATCCCCTCACAACAAGCACCCCAGGGTCTTGGATGAAAAGGTTTTATTATAGAGATCCATTAAGTTCACAGGTACATTCAAAGATGGGTAAGTTGGCAGGAATGGGGTTACAAACAGATGCACTTGGATATAAGGAGCATGATTCCCCCCTCCCCCTTGGCAACTAGGCACAAAAATCCCAAATTCTCACGAGAAACACAATAGCTTTGTCTGAGCAGAGAAAGGCAGAAGATTACAAGGAATTCAACTCTCTCTGTCTCTTGCAAAGAGTTACAGTATAGTACAAGGTCAACAAGCAGACTCCAAAGATAACAGGCTCAGCATTAGTAGTTTCGTTTTCAGGCAGGCCAAAGATGGCTTGATTATAATGGTTACAATATATCCGCATGATATGAGAGCATACAGGTACACAGTGTGATCAAATTAATACCGAGAACAGAGAATATATGAATGGCATGGATGAAGGGTATGCAGACACAACTGTTTCCATGAACCAGGAACCACAAACTTCCACAAACTGGGGCAAGTTCCCCAACCAGTTTGTGGTTTGTGGGGTTTAAATGCCCCTTTTCTGTGCGGGGGCCCACAGGGTGGCAAAAGAGGCCAAAAACAGCCTTCTCGCCCCTCAAATGGCTGCCATGGCACCATTTGAGGGGCAGGAAGGCTGTTTTCGGCTTCCCCTGCTGGTCTGCAGGTCCGCGCAGCTGTGTAGGAGGCCAAAAACGGCCTTCCTGCCCCTCACAGGAGGAGGAGGAGGAGGCAACGGATAAGACAAGGTAAGTATGGTGCTGGGGCTGGGGTGGGTGGGATGGGGGGTGGGGGGTGGAATGGGGCTGGCGTTTGTGGGGTTTGGGCATTTAAAGGGCCCTGCCACTTGCATGTGTCAGGGCCCTTTAAACTATCAGCTGGCAGGCGGCGAGGGGGGGATTCCCTTCCAGCCGCCTGCCAGCTGAAAGTTTAAAGGGACCTGCCGCTTGCAAGTGGCAGGCAAAGTTTAAATGGACATTTCCCTGAGGAAATGACCATTTAAACTTCCCTTTAATACGAACCAAACGAACCAGTAGATCAGTTCATCTAAGTTCGTGGAAATGAGCTTCCACGAACCACTGGTTCGCAAACTACGAACCAGGCTGGTTCGTGGGTTTTTTTGGTTCGTATTCAGGTTCATGCTCATCTCTTGTCACATGATGAACACAAGAACACAAATTGAGTTGGGGTTTCCCCCAATCAAACTCAAGTTTGGTGCACATGTAAAAAGGCCCTGAGGGATTACATGCAAAGTATCATTGTATTGTCGAAGGCTTTCACGGCCGGAGAACGATGGTTGTTGTGGGTTTTCCGGGCTGTATTGCCGTGGTCTTGGCATTGTAGTTCCTGACGTTTCGCCAGCAGCTGTGGCTGGCATCTTCAGAGGTGTAGCACCAAAAGACAGAGATCTCTCAGTGTCACAGTGTGGAAAAGATGTAGGTCATTTGTATCTACTCAGGAGGGGTGGGGTTGAGCTGAGTTATCCTGTAAGAGTTTCCCAGGGTGTGGAATGCTAATGGCGGGAGGCTTCACTGTGTCCTGGGGAGGTTCTTTTGCAATCCATATGCAAAAGAACCTCCCCAGGACACAGTGAAGCCTCCCGCCATTAGCATTCCACACCCTGGGAAACTCTTACAGGATGACTCAGCTCAACCCCACCCCTCCTGAGTAGATACAAATGACCTACATCTTTTCCACACTGTGACACTGAGAGATCTCTGTCTTTTGGTGCTACACCTCTGAAGATGCCAGCCACAGCTGCTGGCGAAACGTCAGGAACTACAATGCCAAGACCACGGCAATACAGCCCGGAAAACCCACAACAACCATCAAAGTATCATTGATCATTACGACTTTTTTGCAAAGTAGGGTGTTCAAGGATGACTTACCTTGATGGCAGTAGCCATTTTCTTTCAAGCTGAGCACCATACAATCGTTGTTCACAATTTACAATAAGCAGTATTTTTCACTGCAGTGGTAATGAGAAAACAATGGCATTCATTTCCACAAGTAAAGCAGCCAGAAATAAGGTGCTGTATGAATTTCGTTTGGCTGTGTGGTTTAATTACATAGGACACTCAGCTTCTTTTCCTGTTTTGTCTTATCCCCCCCCCCCCCACACACACACCTTCTGAGCTTTTCCTGGTAGACAAACTCTGAAGCACTTTGCAAGTCCCTTCTCAAAGGCGAAGTATTAAGTGAATTGAAGTGACTTTCACAGCTTCCCCTCTCTTCTTTTTTCTACTAAGTCCATAATTGTGTTAAGGACAAGATTTAGGCCTCCATGACACGACATGTTGTTCAAAAACTAATCGTCATCAAGTTATTCTCTTCAGAGTGCTTCCTAATTAAGTCAACTGTCTGGCTTGTTTATCTGAGAAAGAAGCTCCGGACCCAACAACTTGGAGAAATTAATGCCCAGGTTTTCTGTTGTGTATTAAAAAAAAAAAAAAACTTCTTCAGCAATTTAGTATACCATGTGGTATTTTCCCACTTTCATTGAATTGCAATTTAGGAATGTGAATTAGTTCCAACAATGTACAAGAAGTTGAGTTTCAAACAATAGGAAAGCCTTGCTCACACAAATGGCATGCTTACTCCAGCAGTGTAAATTTGCATAAACTCTCCAAATTGTAGCTTGCATCCATTGCAGGTTTTTTTCCCCTATGGGAACAAAGGTTTCCACTCACAGAGCAGGGAATTCTTGCCTCCCGTGGTAGCCCAACATACACCTGAAATCCTATTACTGGGGGTCTCCTTTCCCTCAGGAAGAACACTGAGGTTCCAGGCTGCCACAGGAAGGGGAGGCAAGGACGTCATCCTCCACTGGCAAAAATCTTTGTATTCATGGTGGTAGGGGGGAATACACTGGGTATTTTTGTTGCATTTTGTGATTTGACCTGACAAGGTAGCACCTGTGTTAGGGAACCAAGGCCTGTACAGTATTTTAGAGTAGATATTTAGTTTTCTTATTTTCTTTCCTGTCTTTCACACTGTCTAAATTTGTAATCTTTTGCACTTTTCTTATACTTCTGTGGTTTTGTTTGAGTTTGGGGCTCCAATCTAAATCTAGTACAACTACCAAGTAATTATTTTATTTTATTAAATTTATCTTCCACTCTACCTGCAAGCAGGCTCAAAGCGGATCACATCAGCTAAAAATACATCGAATAAAATGGATAAAGTCAGTCACATAAAAAACAAATACAATTCACCCTCAGCAACGCACATTGCACAGTCCCGTATAGCCATTCTTGGTCTGTGGGGGCCATTGACAATCATCAGATGAAGCAGCAACAGCCAGGGAGGGGACATGCCTCCCCTCTCTGGTAGGAGGCTGAGTTGGAGGTGGAACCCATAGTAGGTGCTCAACCTTGTAGGGCTGACTTAACACCTGGTAGGGCTGGTGATAGTTCCCATTACCGTGGGAGGTGAGGCTTTTGCCCACCCCTCCTAGTAGTGTGTTTTGTTCTTGTCCACCACCTCCAGAGTGTGACAATGGTTAATAGCATTGCTGGCAGCCTGGTGGAAGAATTTACAGTGCAGGAACAAGCCAACACACATGGTATGGAACTGAAAGTGATGTCATCACATCAAAGTAATTCTCTAGGATTTACCCAAAACTCTACGGTAAAAGCCATAAAGTTTTATGTGAATCCTAGAGCACCACATGACACAATTATGTCACTTCTGGCCTCACATCAGAATTGAAGTCATATGTCTGTGCAGCATTGATATCCCCTCTCCCACATGCCTTTTCTCTTCTACTACCCTGTCAAGCAGCAGTGACGAATAGGAGCCCAGGATTGGAGGTCTCCTGTCATAGCTGTAGGCATCACCCAGAAGTGGAAACATATTCTTCACAAACTCTACCCTTCCCAGTTACTGCCAACAAAATCTCTGCATTTGCCAAGGCTGTGCTGACAACCATACATTGGCATTGATTATTTTTAATTCAGTTAACTTAATATAACTTTTGTGTGACCTGAATTTTTGAATAGCATGCATGTTCTTTTCAAACTGCACATTTTTAAATCCCTGGAACTGCACACTGTGGCTCTACCCATTCCTGGTTGGATACTGCACAACTGTTACTCTATAGCAATCAGTCACAACTAGATTGCCCTGTGTGGGCAGAACAATGAATGATTGTCACAACCCAACAATTGCATTATTCCCAGTGATATGTGGATGCAGCCCAAGTCTGGTGCCACATTTTCAAAAGCCCTAGCTTGTCACAACGTTGTGAGTGCACTTCTGGATCAGGGAAACTGACACGCACATGTGCAATTTTTTGTTTTCACCAATCTAGAGCTGTATGCAAACTGAGAGAGCAGACTATGTACATCTTCTCTAAACAATATGTCAAATTTACAGGCTTGACGATATTTTCCACAGTTTTTAAGGTGTAAAACTGATCATTTTTACAAGAGCTTGGTGGCAATAAACAGTCTTTCCATTTTTATTTCTCCCCTAATGTACATTCTGCAAATATTTTAGCAACTTTCGGGAGAAAAACACCACATGTATATTAACTATTTGGACATCTCTTTAATCATTTCTCTATTTCTAATTCCAGACTCTCACTAGACATTTATTTGATGTTCAAGGGTAACCTGTCATCTGAAATATTCATGAATTAGATATTGTGGAGGCTCTACATCAGAGATAATGCAAAACATCCTTTTTATGGGAGTAAAAATAGGAAGATTGTCCTGATAAATATTCTGCTACTGCTGTGAAAAAATATGAACCAACATAATGAGAGCAAAATTAAGAAAACACGATGTTAACAGAGATACATCTTGCAAACATCAACATACTATCAGCAAGGAAGAAATAAGAAATTATCTTATATTCTTTCCATAAGTCCAAATTGCACAAGTGGAGACTTGGCTGCATTGTCTTTCTCGTAAAGAAGATACATATGAGAAAAGGCACAGGGGAGTAGGAAGAGTGGAATACATTTCCTGTTTGTCATAATTAGGTAGAAGAAGGGAAGGCCTACCATACTGTATCAGCTCAAACAACAACAACAAAGCCTTTGGCGATAATGGTTGTTCTTTCCTTATAACTTTAGAGATAACTGCAGTCATAATATTCCATAACTCTACTGCAGACTGAATACTTTGTGGGATGAATGTCTTTCATCAAAAACTAATCATGTTATGGATAACCCTAGAATGAAAGATATATTATAGGCTGGGTAAGAGAATTTCTCCTCATTCCTCTTTACTTATCCATTTCTTTACATCTTTTCAGGAATTTGGAGTTTCTAACAATTCCATTGTGATCGAAGAGAAATTTGAAGAGAGGAGGGGCAGAAAGAGAGGATGTGCAAAATTTTGGAATTTCAATTAGATACGAATTCATAAAGATTGTATTCAACTTTTTAATTGAATAAATTATTTCTTTTTTTTAAAAAAATCAGAATTTCACTCTGTAGATGCTCAGAGGCAGGCAGTGTCTTCTTAACCTTCTTATCATCCTGCTGAAGCAGCACCCTGCTGTGTGTAACATTAAACAGCTGCAAGGACTGAAGTTACAAAAGGGTACACTCATTTTTCTTAAAAGAGAAATCAAAGAGGAATTAAAGAATCCCTTTTCTTGATTGCTATATTTAAGAAAGTAAATTTCAGAAAATTAAATTCTCTCCCCCACCCATAACAATACTATTCCCTTATTGGCATATATCCAAATATCTGAGGATTTTGTGGAGTGGGAATTACCTCTCTAGGAATTGTTAAAAACACAATTGTTTTACCATAGCATTTGTAGTGATTCCTAGAATGGCCTGATGTCAATTACAGATTTTCTTGGGAGTGATGTCATACCATTGCTGATTGTAGTGGACATGCAGAAGAGTGTTGTGAGGAGTTAAGCGGTGTGCCACAATTCCCTTCTGTTGTCTCCCACTCATATGTCAAAGGAGCTATTTTGTCTCCTCTCCTGTAAGTCAGGAGTGTGTGTCTTTAGCAGGCAAAGAAAGAAAGGCAGGCAAGACAGCTAATCATTGGGATGGCCTGTGATGGGTTATCCCTTCCAAGCTTAGCAATGGCAGATTGAGAACACCTCCTGTTCTATGTTCTTTATAAGTCAGAGTAGCATCTCAGCCAGAAGGAACAGAAGGCTAGAGAAGGAAGCTAGAGGATTGGAAGGATCAGTGAGAGAATTCTGTTGATTGATTCCAGGGAGGAATTGTTTGCCACCAACCCTCCTAGACGGCATTGTCTTCCTTTGGTTTTATTGATCTGCTAGTGTAAGTATTGTTTTATGTTTGTTTAATAAACTGTTTTTTTTCCCAATTCCAAGAAACTCCATTTGGTGCAGTTATTGCATTCAAATCCTAAAAGAACCATTGCCTTTTTGGTAAAGCGTTTCACAAAACACTGGCAGATGCTGCCCTCCACTATGTATCTGCTGCACCTGGTCTGCTGGTTGTCAGGCTGGGACTAGCAACCCTACTTCCCTGGGATTCCAGCTGCCCTCCTCTCTCAATTATATATATATGCACTGCAAATAGTAACGCAGAGTGAGATGACAGCACCCAAGCAAGTGCAATTCCATTACACTTTATTTATTTATTTCATTTACTTCATTTATACCCTGCTTTTTTTTCCCAAGTGGGGACCAAAGTGGCTAACATCATTCTCCTCTCCTGTAGGTTAGGCTAATGAGGTAGGCTAGGCTAAGAGAGTGTGACTGGCCCAAGGCTACCTAGCTAGCTTTGCTTGCAGAGTGGGGATTCAAACCTGGGTTTCACAGATCCTAGTTCAGCATTTTAACCACTACATCATAGTGTCAGTTCTTGGCAGGATAGATTCCCCAAGTTCTCCACAGCAAATACGCAGGTGTATTGGTTGAAGTAACTTTATTAGAGATCCATCAAGTTCAAAGTGCACAGACAAGTGAAATTGGCAGAAGTGACGTGGATGGGGTCGGTAGTGTTAGTTATAGGGAAGGTTCCCACCATCAGGATAGGGACCGTTGAAGTTTGGGCATGAAGGAGTTGGGAGGGGGAGGTGAAGAGAAGAAGCTAGATTTAGGCTAGACAGAACAAAGAATGAAATCAGCCTAGTTCCCAAGAAGGCTACATTTCGAGCCAGCCACAGCCAGCCTTCAAGGACACTTGCTGGAGGCAGCGGGGAAAGAGAAAGTAAATACTTGTGAGATAACCTACTGCCTTAACATCAATAAGAAACTTCTCATGTCCTCAGAGGACCAGTCCATACCACAGAATACATTCATGGTAGATATGCAGACAGGCATATATGGCACATAGTGGCTTACAGCATGCTGAGTTGCAATGAGCAACATCTTGACCCCCATTCACAGTTCCCATGTTCTCAATAATTTGAGGAATGGGAGATAAAATTGGGGCAAATGGCACAGATGGTGACTTTCTAAAATGGGGCCCCTGATCTGTGCCTGTGGACTCCTTTCCAGGTGCCCACCAAGTGTATTTAGAAAGTGGGTGTGGCAAGGTTGGGCTTTTGCCAAACATGGCTTCTGATTGACCACTGAAGTAATGATTGGCGGTGCATATTTCTAAAGGCATTGATTACATACCTGTAATATATTTATTGTTAATTATTTATGTTTAACCTGATTGGACTATATGTTGTATTTAGATAAGTATTGTCAGCTCACTGTGGATTGTTGTGTTTAATTCTGTTACAAAAATAAAAACACTCAAAAAATAAAGAGTTAAAAAAAAATTAGAGGCTCTGCCATTGTTCCTCTTGAGCAACTTGAACTAGGGGGGGGGGAAATGGAGCAGAGTTATACTTCTGTCCCATGCAGCATCCATCTTAAAGATACAGGCCATTTCCACACACGTTGAATAATACACTTTCAATGCACTTTCATAATCCTTTAGAAGTGGATTTTTTGTTCCACACATGGAAAATCAGTTTCAAATGTTCACTAAAGAGTATTGAAAGTGGATTATCCAACGTGTGTGGAAGCAGCAAATGTCTCTTATATTGAGGCTGGGCAAGGGGACACCCTGAAAGTCATCCACAAGAAAATAACAATGGAGGATGTTGTTAAAGCCAGCTGTGCGAATGGAGCAGTGCCTTAGGAGCAGACTAGTAGAAAAAATTCTTTGGCTTTCTCCAGAATCTAAATGAGGCCAAGTGCAAATGAGCTCTGATTAAAAAGTAACCCAAGTTCAGCCCATTTTCAAGTTGCTGGTGTGCTGAGAGGTAAAGCTAAAATACTTTCTAAAAAGAGATTTTGGATTGGTTCTGGGGTCGAGATCAGTCGTTCATTCCAATCCCTGATCTCTGCACCACATATATGCAGTGGGATGGCCTTACACTGGGACAGTTTCAAGGCCGGCTCAACTAGAAATCCTCCTATCGAGGTGTAAAATTTAAAGATAGCCCCAGTAGTTCTCAAAACTGAGGCTTTTTAAAAATTGCCAAGCCTTTTAAGTATACAGTATATAAATCAGAAGAAATTGCTCCCAGTCTTCTGTCTGCGTGCTCAAAATCATGAATACTGTTGATTAAGTGATCAAATGTTAAGAGGAGGATACTGGTGAATTTGCAATACGAAGAAACTGCTCGGAATGTTTACCGTAGTCAATAATCTTGCTACACAGCCATGCCGATATATCACTTTTTAGAAGAAAAAACACTAATTAGTTATGTTATGTCTTTAAAAGTTGGAAAGATTTCAAGGTCAAATGTGCCTTTTGAAGAAATTCAAATTTCTCATGCTTTTTTGTTGCCATCCACTTTAATGTATCTAAGGTGTCAGATTAATTGAAGTTTATTTAAAAATGTTGAATACAGCACAGTTCTCAAGCATCGTTTAGATTCTCAGGGTGAAGCCATTAATATCTTATTGTTGCACTTGTCTGAGTGGATTTATCGGCATTCCAATACAACGTGTCTTAGCAAGTAACCTGCTGAAAAGAATCCCCAAATATTTGTGATGGTATTGTGCACTGGCCAGAGATGCTCCCACTTTGAATACAGACATGCCTAGATATGATGAGGTATAAAATGGTTTACATCAGTTTGGTGTAGTGGTTAAGAGCAGCAGGACTCTGATCTGGAGAGTCAGATTTGATTCCCCACTCCTCCGCTTGTAGCCAGCTGGGTGACCTTGGGTCAGTAATAGTTCCTCGGAGGTTTCTCAGCCCCACCCACCTTACAGGGTGATTGTTGTGGGGATAATACTAACATAGTTGTTGTGGGTTTTCCGGGCTGTATTGCCGTGGTCTTGGCATTGTAGTTCCTGACGTTTCGCCAGCAGCTGTGGCTGGCATCTTCAGAGGCATCTTCTGAAAAACACCAGGCTAACAAAACACTCTATACCCGACAATAGCCCTGCAGAGAAGATTAGCATATCAAGTATCAATCCATATGCAAAAGATCCTCCTCAGGATACAGTGAAGCCTCCCGCCATTAGCATTCCACACCCTGGGAAACTCTTACAGGATGACTCAGCTCAACCCCACCCTTCCTGAGTAGATATAAATGACCTGCCAACATCTTTTCCACACTGTGACACTGAGAGATCTCTGTCTTTTGGTGCTACACCTCTGAAGATTCCAGCCACAGCTGCTGGCGAAACGTCAGGAACTACAATGCCAAGACCATGACAATACAGCCCGGAAAACCCACAACAACCATCGTTCTCCGGCTGTGAAAGCCTTCGACAATACAATACTAACATACTTTGTAAATCACTCTGATGGCCAAGCTACAAGTGATGAATGATACTTGAATGGCAAGTGGATCGAGTGGAGAGCAAGTGGAGGTCAAGTGAACAGGGAGGAATACACTTGCTGTTCAAGTGTCATTCGTCACTTGTAGTTTGGCCCTGAGTGGGTATTAAGTTGTCCTGAAAGGTGGTATATAAATTGAACGCTGTTGTTGTTATTATATGGCTATAGCATCAGCCCATCTCAGGAACCTGGGGTCAGATCATTCCATTGTGCAGGTTCTGCACTGCATCTAGTGAAAGGGCCAAGCTACAAGTGATGAATGACACTTGAACGGCAAGTGGATTGAGTGGAATGCAAGTGAACAGGGAGAAATACACTTGCCGTTCAAGTGTCATTCGTCACTTGTAGCTTCGCCCAAAGTCTATCAGGTTTACAGTCAACCAGCTATCCCAGCTGGTAATTGCATTTGCTATAGCACTACAGCAATAAACAATTTCTTTTTTCAAAGCCCACAGGGGCAGACAGAAGGAAGACAGTGCCAGGGTGTGTGGCAGCTTTGAAAATATACACTCTTCCTGTCCAGGTGGGCTTGCTGGTGTGTTTGAACTGCTTTTGGGGGGGCTGATATCATAGTAAACAAAATTTGAAAAAGAGTATGCCAAGGACAAGGAAAACCTGGACAGTAGACAATTAGAAAAGAACATATGTATACTCTTCCTGCCCCCTGCCCCACAAGTGTTCCAATCCAGAAGAAAAGGTGAAGAAAAGTGAAATTTCTGTGTGGAATCAACCTGAGATAAAACACATGGCATGCCATAAGCATTACAACATCTTGTGTGAATGACACTTCTTGGCTTGAGCTGTTGCTGTTGGGCTTTACCCATTTCTGGTCATCTGCTTCCAGTTTGGATCTGCTACAGATCAATAAAGAGGGCAAATGTGGATTTTAGACTATGAACATCTCCAACACGGAAAGTCTCATTTGTTTTTGAACTGGGAAGGGGGGTCCCGGCCTCCTCTGAATCGGGGGCCCAGCTCATAATGGATCAATTTATAACGAAGAGCTGTCAGTCAGGATCAGTCTGGTTTAGATCTTGCTTCTGTCATGAGTCTCCCAAAGTTTTTTTGTGAAGCACATTGAATGCTGTCAAACACCCTCTAAATTAATGGATGGATTGATTTTAAAACTCCTAAAGAGCCTTCCTTTGCACATAATGCTGAGTGAAGGTTTAAAATGTCAATAATCCGTTGATGAAATCAATATACATCTGTACATAGACGATATAATAGCAACTTTAAAAAAGAAACCCATACAGCTTTGGGACAACCACCGATTTACAATCCATTCATGTATTTTGCTGTGACCTTTAAGATGGATCAAGAATAGAGATGGGCATGATCTGAATTACGATTTCAACCCCCCCCCCCAATTTTGGCGTTTTCGCCATCGTGACTAATCGGTTCTGTCCATGGCAACCGATCCAGTGGTCGGGAGTTTGCTTGTTCGGGACTTGATCGGATGGGTTAGTTTCTGTTCAGAATTGCAGACACACTGGCACTAGTAATTTATTCCCTGGGCAATGGAGTCAGGAAAATGAGCTGTGTTTGCCCTCCTTCTGTCGCCCTCGAAACACGAATGGAAGTCCAGCTTTCCTTGATTAGCAAATCAAAAAATGGCTGCTTCCTTGGAAACTAGCAAAAATGTTGGGACTAACCCACGGGAAGCATTCAACAATATCAATCACTCACTTAAATAAATTTTTATAAGTTTTCAATATTTAAAGTGCAAGTGCTATAAACAAAGTAAGTGCAATACATTAAATATAATAAATAGCTGGTTCTTCATAAACGCAAACAAGCAATATAGCAGCAACGATTCATGTACAATTTAAATACATTCTACTAGAACAACTGGGTGCAATAAAGTTAGTGTCCACATCCTGTCTCCATTGTCATTTCTTCCAACAACTGTCTTAAGATGTCTCCTCCAGATGGTAAAAAAGCCGCGGGGTTGAAGTTGGCAAGGCGAACCTCTTCACCCAGCAACACAGGGAGCAACACAGGAACGGAATGGTCACTCCCGAAACGACTTAAAACCAATTCTAAGTTTATTCCTCCCGTCGGAGACCATAGGATCGAAACTTTTGAGCATATGGTCACGAGGGAAATTAGAGCATTAGAATGTAAACCCCCAAAGACTTGGCAAAATTTATCATCCGCAGAGAGGCGGGCTACCACCTCCTTGAGAGAGGATAGAACCGTGGTTATTAAACCAGTGGATAAAGGGGGAGGTGTGGTGCTTCTGGACGCTGATGTGTATACCCAGGAGATTATGAGACAACTAGGGGACACTACCAACTATGTTCAGATCCCCAGAGACCCCACTGACCATATTAAAAACCTGATAAGAATTGTACTGGATGAGGCAAGGGAATTGGGTGAAATAGATGAATTACTTTATAAATCCCTGCTTGTCCCAGCTCCACGGGTGCCTTTATTTTACGTACTGCCCCAAATACATAAGAATATTACACCTCCCCCCGGCCGTCCGATCATATCTGGGTGCGGTTCTATATTGGAACCACTGGCCATCCTTTTAGATTCAGCTTTACAACCAGCAGTCGCGGCAATTGGCCCACTTCTAAACGACACCCGAGACTTCATCCAATGAATAGAGGGCCGAAGCATAGAGATAGGTAGCAGGTTCCTAACAATGGATGTCAACTCACTATATACTATTATACCTCATGAGGCAGCAAGAATAGTGGTGACGGAGGCACTGGAGCTACATCCAGCCACCCCCCTCCCTTCTCATTTTTTACTTCAGTTGTTGGATTTAGTGCTGGAGAAGAACTACTTCCGCTTTGGGGATGCTTTTTACTTCCAACTTAAGGGTGTCGCCATGGGTAGCTCCGCGGCACCCTGTATAGCGAATTTATTTATGCAAAAATGGGAGAATAACCATATCCTCCATCCCTCTAACCCGTTTTGGGAGAATATAGCCTTTTATTTTCGTTACATTGATGACCTTTACTTCATATACAAGGATATGGAGAAGGTCGAGGATTTTTGCTTATGGCTGAATGGGAGAGATCATAATGTTAAGTTCTCCTGGAAGTTTAATCGTGAGGAGATCAATTATCTGGATGTGATAACTTATAGAGGCTCGGATAATAGAGTCAAGGTTAGGACGTTCCATAAGGAGACCGATAGGAACTCCTTCCTAGAGTTTAGTTCATTTCATCCTAGACATCTTAGGGAGAACATCCCTTTTAGCCAGCTCTTAAGGATAAAAAGAAACTCGTCCTCTAATACTGATTTTGAACGGGATGGCAAGGAACTTTGTAGAAATTTCTCTAGGAGAAATTACCCGCAGAGGGTGATAAGGACGGCTTGGAGTAGAGCCAGCAATGTGACTAGAGACTCCCTATTTGAGCCTAGGTCATCAGGAGAAACAGGCAGAATTATTTGGTCTTTAGACTATACCCCAATGGCTATGTCAATTAAAAGAGCAGTGACTCGCCACTGGGGATTACTATCTGACATTAGAGGGTGTGAGGCACCACCAATGGTGGGCCTGCGCAGAACCAAAAATTTGAAAGACAGTCTAGTTCGTGCCAATGTGAGACTTAATGTTACCTATTCACAACAACAATTACCACAGGGCAATTACAAATGCGGCCACTGCCAGGTATGTGGCAACATGAGGGAATCTAGGGAATTGGTGCATAGAAATGTGACATACACCTTTAAACATTTTGCAAACTGCCAAACCAGAGCAGTAATCTATGCATTGAAGTGTCCATGTAATCTACTATATGTTGGCTGCACTGTGCGGGCAATTAAGGTGAGAGCACTTGAACACAGTTCACACATTCGGAATAATGTTCAGGAAGCCCCGCTGACAGCACACTTTAAAGAAAAAGGCCATTCAGACCGAGAATTCGAGGTTATTGTTTTGGAGGTGGTAAAAGGTATGCAGGACTCCTTACAAACGCTCCTCCTGTGCAGGGAGGCATTCTGGATATTTGAGTTAGACACAGTAAGCCCAAGAGGTTTAAACAACGAATTACTTTTGAGCTGCTATCTATGATTGAATGCCTATCTTTAGGGGGGTTCCTTTAAGAGGAAGGTCATACGCTAATTGGAGTTCTTATTTATTGTTATGTGGAACAGCAGGTGGGCGCGCGTTAGAATTCACTGCCGCCCAGACCGGGTCTCCGAACCAATGATTTCTCCGTGGTTTTGCCATGTGAGTATGCTTGTAATAGGAAAGGGTGAAGAGGTTCGCCTTGCCAACTTCAACCCCGCGTTTTTTTTACCATCTGGAGGAGACATCTTAAGACAGTTGTTGGAAGAAATGACAACGGAGACAGGATATGGACACTAACTTTATTGCACCCGGTTGTTCTAGTAGAATGTATTTAAATTGTACATGAATCATTGCTGCTATATTGCTTGTTTGAGTTTATGAAGAACCAGCTATTTATTATATTTAATGTATTGCACTTACTTTCCTTGATTAGCAGGCTTCCTTCCAACCACGGAGCAGCAACCCAGGGAAGGGAGGGGGAAGGGGGTGGGCACAAAGGAAAGGCAAAAGGCAGCGCGGGAGGCTGAGAGGTCACCTGCGCCGTTTGCCTTTCCCCAGGACAAGGGGCATGTGGGCAAGCCGGCTGCCCCTTGTCCTGGGGAAAGACAAAAGGCAAAAGGCAGTACAGGTGGCTGGGAGGCCGCCTGTGCCGTTCGCCTTTCCCCAGGACAAGGGGCATGCGGGCAAGCTGGTCGCCCCTTGTCTTGCGGGACAGGTGAACGACGCGGGCAGCCTCCGAGCCACTGGCGCTGCCGCCAGCTCCGCAGCGCACTGGGACAGCCGGCTTGCTGCGTGGGTGTGGGCGACTCAGGAGCACGCGCGCGCAAGAGCCTGACTACGGTTGCCCTGGGCGCTGGCCTCCCCGATTCCCGATTGCGGACCGGAAACGAGAGTTGATCATTTAGAATTGGTGGCCTGTGTTCGGCAGCAGCCCAGATCCACGAACAGCTGAATCAGAATTTTTTTTTTGGATCGAGCCCATGTCTAATCAAGAATACAGTTTTAAATATCTGCACCAAGGCACTGGTGCCTAGAGAGTTTTTGGAGAGTTTTTATTGAAACATCTGATTGGAAGACATGCAAACAACAGTAGAGGCTTTTTACTGTTTTTAACTTTGTATTGTGATGGCCATATACAATTAAACCACTACAACAGTAGAGGCTCTTTTTGTCTTACTTTTTTAGTAACCTGTATTCTGTCACTCTACTGAACAAAGTTTGATGCCTTTATCCACCCAAAAATGCCTCTGATGTAGGGATCCTATTTCCCCGGTTGGGGCGGGAAATCCTCCTCTTTCTTTTTTTTAAATAATGTTTTTTGTTTTCCAACACATATATATATATACAAACAGGAGACACTTATGATTTTACTTGTCCATATTTATCATCTATTTCTTTATCTCTTATATTTCATCTTATTACATCAATTGTGAGTTCTATTATGTCATTATACAGTTAATCTTAGTATCATATTTGTGTTTACCGGTTATAGTTATTTGTCAACCATTTGTAGAAGGGATCCCATGGTACAGAGAAGTCTTCTTCCATTTGCCCTTTCATTAACAATGTTAATTTATCTATTTCTGTTGTCTCCATTACCTTTGTTATTAGTTCATCTTGTTGGGGGATTCTTTGTTGTTTTCAGTAGGTTGCTAATAAGATTCTAGCCACTGTTACTATATGGATTACTAAGTGTTTTTGCTCTCTCTTTATATCCGACATACAGTTTAATAGAAAAATTTCTGGTTTCAAAGGAATTGTTATCTGTAAGATATTTTGTAATAACTTATGTACCATTATCCAATATCTATGTACTTATTTGCAGGACCATCACATGTGGAAAAATGTCCCTATACCTTCTTTACATGGAAATCCCCCTCTTTCAACCTCCACCTCCCACCACTATTCACTTGGCTAGCAAGGGTGAAGGGTGCAGGAATGGGCCTCCTGGGCACGCTCCTGGCACGATCATGACACTTCTGGGAGTGATGTCATTGTGCTGCCTGGAGACTGTGTACATGCTTTGCAGTGGGCCAATTTCGATCCCAAACTTGCCGATTTGGGCCCATTTGAGGCCCAAATCAGCTCATTGCAAAGTGCGTGCATGCTCCTGCACCCGCACAATGATGTCATCTGGAAGTGATATCACCAGAACTGAGGCATGCTGGGGCCATAAAAAAGTTGATGCCAGATCCCCAGCCTCCTGCCAGGACTGTAAGGGGACCTGGCAACCCTACTCCGATGGAAGAGCCAGCTGACACCCCTACTCTGGTGGAAGTTGAAAGAAGCCTTCTTAGGGTGGCAAAATTCCTTAAGGCTTCTCATGGTGGAGTTTAAGATGGGATACCCTCTGCTGTGTTTTGGAATTCTGAGTCCTGCTTTGAAGAGAAAAAGCAGGATAAAAATATTTTAAACAAATTAATACGTTTCCTTCAGCTTTTGGATTCTTCTCCCATGGCAGCTCCTCAAAACCAGTTGAACTACTTTCACAAGCCTTTGAAGACACCTAAATTAAAACTGGGGGCCAAGGATATAGAAGTCAAGGATGACTATTAGTATATTTTAAATAGTCTAATGCCTGGGCTGGAGATATTAAAATAAACAAACAGGAACTGTCTAGCCAAGTCAGATTAAGGCCCACTGAATCCAGCACTCTTCATTCAAGCATTGTGTGATACAAATGTTTTGGTAGTTCACACAAACAGAGAAGACAAAAGTGTCTTAAGGTGCCACTCAGAGTTTTCAGTGTTGGTGGGGATGGAAGAAGTCTGGGGAGAGAACCAACTATAAAAGGGGGGGGGGGGCTTGGATTTACCTGGGTTTAAAAACATATAAATATAAGAAGTACATAAGAAGAGACCTGCTGGAACTATCTAGTCCTGGAGTTGCCTCACACAGTGGCTAACCAGTGGCTATGGAGGGCCAACAACAGGGCATAGAGGCAGAGGTCTTCCTCTGATGTTGCCTGCTGGCCCTGGTATGTAAAGGTATACTCAGGGCTTTTTTTCTGGGAAAAGAGGTGGTGGAACTCAGTGGGTTGCCCTCGGAGAAAATGGTCACATGGCTGGTGGCCCCGCCCCCTGATCACCAGACAGAGGGGAGTTGAGATTGCCCTCCATGCGGCATGGAGGGCAATCTAAACTCCCCTCTATCTGGTGATCAGGGGGCAGGGCCACCAGCCATGTGACCATTTTCAAGCAGTTCCGGAACTCTGTTCCACCACATTCCTGCTGGAAAAAAGCCCTGGGTATACTGCCTCTGGATGTGGAGGTTCCCCTTAGTCACCATGCCCAGCAGCTGCTGGTAGATATATCTACAATATATCTATCTAATCCCCTTTTAAGGCTTTCTATGCTTGCGGCCATAATAACATCCTCTGGCAGCCAATTCCACATTTTAATCACTTGTTGCATTAAATAAGTATTCCTTGTTGTTCATCCTAAATCTACTGCCCATCGCCTTCACTGGATGCCCTCGAGTTCTAATATTTTGGAAGAAGGAGGAGAAGTTCTGTCCACCCGGTGCATAATTTCATAAACCTTTATTATGTCTCACCCCTCCCCCCCAACTCTTTCCTAAAATGAGCCTTCACTTATAGAAAAGCTCAGTCTTTACTTAGAGAAAAGCTGTTCCAACCCTCTATTTTTATGTATTTATTTACATTAATAATAGTCCACCTTTCTCATTGAGACTCAAGACCGGTTACACAGTGTAAGTCAATACAATCAATGGCCAGGACGTTCAATGAATAATACAATAGAAATTTGAAAACAAGCAGAAATCTGGTACAGAGCTGAAACAGTGATGGAACAAAATAAGAAAATTGACATGACATATTAAACAACATGAGAAACTACCTAGTAGAAGCATAAGTGTAGCAAAAAACAGTACACAGTAGTATAGTTAACAGTCACTGTCCAATGGATTTCTCTGAATTATTTCCTTACAGAATAATCTTATTACTTATGTTAAAAGCTACGGCCATCAGACTCACCTGGGGGCTGGGTTACTGCCGTGGGTGAAGAGGAGGATGGGGCGTGGTGGCCGCCCTGCATCCTCTGGGTGAGCTCTGGGGCCAATCAGTTTAAAGTTCCCATCTCAGGGGGCCAATCAGTTTAAAATTCCTGGCCAGCCTATCAGGGGCTGCGAGGAGGAAGCAGGCAGGGGCCGGGGCCTGGCTTCGCACCACAGGGAGGCAGTTCTCCCTCTGGTCTGGCAACTGGGTATTTATCAGCTGCTCCCCTTTAATATCACTCCTGGGTCCCCCCCCCCTCAGCAGTGGTCTGGTGGGGGGGTGAGGGGCATAGTGGCAGCCGGGTCAGATGATGCCAATTCACATACATCACCAATGTTCCTTCATGCTGTATTTCAATGAAGTTGTGGCCAATTTTCACTCCAGTTAACGTGTGGGTTTGAATTTGTTGCCATGCCTCCTCCTCTTCTCTTTGCCATTAGCCATAGGCTGCAAACCCCTAATCATCTTGATTGCTCTATTCAGTACTTTTTTTGGCTCTACAATGTCCTTTACAATAACTAGAACTGCACACAGTATTCCAAATAAGGCCACACATACAAGGGCATTATAATATTGGCTGTCTTATTTTCATTCTCTTTTCTAATGATCCTCAATATAGAGTTTGCCTTTTTCACTGCTGTGGCACACCAAGGTGACACTTCTTTTTAGCTATCCACTATAACTCCGAGGTCTCTTTCCATCTCAGCCTCAACATGTTCAGACCCTATTAGGGTATACTTGAAGCTGGAATGTTTTTGTTCCAGTCTGCATCACAATACCCTTACCTACGTTGAACTTCATTTGCCACACTGTTGTCCGCTCGTAAGTGGTCATGCTTGCCCTCATTATATTAAGGCTTATGAATATGGCAATATCATAATCACCTCTGTTCATATGTTTAAAACACAGACAAGCTGCCTGGCTAGACAGGAGATGGAAAAGTACTGGAATGTGAGAAGAGAAGTAAGACTAACTTAGCAACACACCCTGGAGTTGGTGCATAACCATAGAACAATGGAGGTCTCCAGAAGTACTTGAATTAATCCATTCACACACCCAGCCAATTCTACCTTTTACCCACTTTCCTATTATAACCTCACCCATCCAGCCATCATAGGTCATCAAGTAATCATTTTACAGCTATAGCTCCTCTCAAGGAGACCAAATCAAACCTTCCGAGTTCATTGTCCCACCTTGGAGACAGTTCACCAGCCTTATTGTCTCACCCTGGAGACAGTTTCCCAGTCCTTTGTCCTGCCTTGGGAAAAACCATTAAGGCATTGCTTTAGAGCAAAGACTCAGTCCTGCCTCAGGGCATGTTTCACAGTATATCTGCCTGTCCTGCCATGTGCTCAGTGTGTGTGTGGGTTTTGGACCTTCCACATGCTCTCAGGTGGCATGTCTGAGCCCTTCTCCTTCTTGCCATGAAGTACTGGTCACTGAAGCTGCTCTGTCTCACACACCCTTCATCCTCTGGACCTGGTAACTCTAAGCTCACCTCTGTAATTCTCTCTCTCCAACTTTCCTCCCTATTTTTCTAGTTAGCTCTGTAAGTGTGCTGTTTGTTTTGTGTGCAATTGATCTGTAGTGTTTTAAATTAAAAACCCGTTTTGATTGAATATCTGCCTGCTTATTGAAAGAAGAAGGGATCCTTGTATACATGGGTGCAAAAGATCCCAGTTATCCCCCTCTCGCAAGCTTCTTCTTGTTGCTAATTCACCTAGTTGGTGGATATCCTCTTGGAGCTCTTCAGAGCTGGCCTTAGTTTTTCACCATGCTGAATAATTTTGTGTCATTTGCAAACCTGGCCGCTACACTGTTCATCCAAGTTCCAGATCATTTATTAACAAATTAAACAACACTGGCCTCAGTTCTGAGCATTGTGGTGCTCCTGCTGTAGCACAGTGGTTAAGTGGTTGAGTTGTGAATCAACACTCGCTGGTTCTAATCCCACTACTGCCATTAATTCAGCAGGTGGCCTTGTGTAAGCTACTTCTCTCAGCCCCAGCTCCCCAGCTGTATTGTGTGGGATAATACTAACACTGACTTTGTTCACCACTCTGAGTAGATAATGATCTCTGTAGAAGAGCAATATATAAGCACACTGTTGTTGTTATTATTATTATTACTATTGTTGTTGTTACTACTTGCCTATATTGTGAGAAGTACACATTTATTCCAGGTCAGGCATAATATGGATAGGGCTCAGATCAGCAGTCTAACAAAGCTTAGGTCCCAGTATAAAGCTCTAATCAAACAGAAGAAATTAGAACATGCTAAATTTCTATGGAATGATTTAGACCGTGCAGTATCTGAAAGAAATGACTTGCGATTTTGGGACTTGGTTGCATTCAAATAAAGACACATCTGGTCTTCTTACTTTAATAAAGTCTTCGGGCCTCAATATCCCCAACCAGAGGGAACTTGGACTTGCCAACAGGTTGTACATCAGGATTCTTTGGACCTGCCAGAATGGGCATCAGTCTCCGAACCTGAAATTAGAGGACTAATTGCCTCCTTACCCACTGGTAAATCTCCCGGTGAGGATATGTTACCACCTGAACTGTATAAAGCCTTCCCAGACTGGTGGGCCCCAGTACTGGCTAGGGTGTTTACTCAGATTAATGGTTCAGGCCTAATCCCCCCTGGATGTAAGCTGAGCATAGTGGTACCTATACACAAAAAAGGGGATAAATCTGACCCGCATTTTTTCCTACTCTTTGCTTCCTGGCTTTATGTAGGCACTAATAGTAGAAGCACTACTGTTAGCTGATGTTGAGGAAGAATCAGGGCTGACGGACAGAATCTGAACAGGCATTGGATCATTCAAACCTTCTGTTAGTGAGGAATATTGTGTCTGTTTGCAAATGACTGAAATCAATGGGCTAAGAAAGGTGTAACTTTGCTTCGGATAACACTATTGAGTACCACCTAGAAAAAAAAAGCATTAGGGTGTCATGGTTAGAGTTGAAATAGATAAGCCTATGCTGCATTTATTTACTTTGAAATCATTTGACCTGCACTAACTTAAAATCAAGGAAGATATTCAGTTGTCTACATAAGATTTAGACAATTGTAAATGTTTTATAGAATGTAATTCTTAGTTAAAAATGAGCTGTGTTTTGTGAAACGATATGCTGTATGCTACATGGTGCTTTAGTGTTCATGTGTTTGAATGACATGTATATCCGTAACTAGACATGGGCACGAACCAAAAGAATTTAATGAACCAGCGGTTCGTGGTTCAGTGCTGACGACGAAACCGAACCAGTGAACCGGAATGAACATTTCCTGCTGATGAACCGGTTCAAGGTTTGTGGTTTGTGGGCATCAGAACGGCCCCCATTGGACTTAGAGAGCCCATATTCCCAGGGAGTGTTTAGCAGGCTCTCCTCCAGCCAGCATCCAAGTTTGGTCAAGTTTGCAATAGGGATCTTGGAGTTATACCCTCTCCAATCTGAGGCCCCCAGGAAACTCCCACTCGATACAGTTAGAGCCACCAGTTGACATTGGCCCAGTGTACAAGGGGTTGGCCATCAGAACTGCCTATCAGGGCTTGCAGGGATGAGATTGTCCATGGCTACAGAACACCCCCTTCCCCCTCCCTCCCCCCAGGTGTCTTCTCCCATGTAACCAATTTGCAGCTCCATGGTTGGAAGGAAGACCGTCCGATCAAGGTAAGCTGGGCTTTGATTTTGGTTTCCAGGGAAACAGAAGGAGTGCAGACAGAGTTCAGGCATTCCCCCAGCTCCGTTTCCAAGAGAATTGATTGATAGTGCCTGACTGTCTGGCTTCGCGAACCGCAGGCAAATGCAACGAACTGGGCTTCCAACGAATGCTGGTTCATTGGCCATGGACCCTCACGAACCGCTGGTTCGCGAACAGACAATCAGGTGGTTCGTGGGTTTTTTTGGTTCGTAATATGGTTCGTGCCCATGTCTATCCATAACTGATAAGATGCAGCCCAAACCTCGACATACTTGGTAGAGAAGAGGAATTCAAATCATCTGGACTATCTCACAATGGCATTTTATAAGGCAAAAGCGCAATTGTCCTTGCTTTATAGGGATGGCTGGTGCATGTGTGGATAATGTTGCGGTGAAGGTTTTAATGCCTAATTCAATTAATCCATGCCTTGCCTGGGGAAAAGATCACCTGCCTTTCTCTCTTTTAGAGATGTGATGAAGAATTAATGTGAGTGGACAAATGTTTTGATACATCATGAAAAAGATATTAAATGTGATGTGGGGAATGTCAGACAGGCAAGCCTGCCTGCCTACCATACCTGTGAATGTATAGCTACTGGGGAGGGGGAGGGGTTGTACTGTAGCTGCTTTCTGGCTTCACTGTGTCTTTGCTATGCTTTGTTTGGGTTATGCAGTATTATCAGGAGTCAGGACAGCTGAGACTGAGTGTCTGGGAACCGACCATCCTTGAGAAACTTGGCTCTGCATCTTTCCAGGACTGTCACCCTTTGCAGCTCCGAACCAACTTCAACTGACTGTAATTTGAACTGGGGGGAGGAGACTGAGGGTATAACTTTTCTGGGAGGACTTTGCTTTGGCATTCTAGGCAATTGCTATATACAGTGCACGTCTAGGGAGCAAATCTCTAATAAAGACCTTTAACTCATACAGCTGTGTCTGATGAAGCAGAGAGTCTGAGAGAATCCCCTAGCCAAGCCTGACAGGGACTCTGTGGAGAAAGATATGAGGTTTAGTTTTGTAAGTAAGACTACCTTAACCTATAAGACAGTTTCAAGTAGGTAGCTGTGTTGTTCTGCAGTACAACAGCAGGATTTGAGTCCAGTGGCACCTTAGAGAACAACAAGATCTCCAGGGTGTGAGCTTTTAAGAGTCAAAACTCCCTTCTTCAGATACAAGTAAGAATGGAGATTTCTGAGCTGTTATATCATGGGTGGGAGAGGTGTTTCTAGAAAGGTCACCAAGATGCATTGGTGCTATGTAGCTAGATTAAGTTGGAGGAGTGTCGGAATGTAGTGGTACAATGATACAACACAGCTTGATTATACCAGAAATTAGCATCGGTACTGAGATTGTATTTATTTACTTAATATCCTGCCTTTCTCACTGAGAGTCGAGGCAGATTACACAGTGTAAGTCAATGTGATTACTAGCTGAGATATTCAATAAACAATACAATAGGGTGTGCATTGCAGAAATTTAAAAAAGAAGCATATGTCTGGGGTCCACAGCCCAGCCCCTGGACTTACCTGGAGAAAAGGATGGGAGACCCCCGGGATACAACTGCCCAGCTGCCTAAACAGCCAGTTGTCCAGGGTTGAGCAGTCACGGCACCCCAGCAGTAGAGTCACGGTGCCCAGAGGCTCCAGAGAAGGCAACACAGCCAGCAGCAAGTGTGGAAGGGGGAGAGCCAGAGGGGGAAGCCAGCCAGGGAAGGATAGCCATGCCCAGCATCGATGGACAGGCAGTCCAGATGCTGGCTGGGGCAGCACCTCAAGAGCAGAGGCAGAGACAGCTGAGGCGCACCACCTGGAATGGACCTGCCAGCCCAGCCCTGCAGGAAAGACTGAAGGAGAAGGGAGGAGAAGGAAAAGGAGGCACACCTGGAGGAAGCCTCAGCTGGGACACGTTCACATTCAGCCCCACCCTACTAGAGAGGCAAGGAAGGCCAGGAGGAGTTAGTGAAAGAGAAGGAACACCTGAGAGCAGACACAGCTGGGCGGCATCAAGAGAGAGAAGGAGCTTGGAAGGAAGGGCGGGGGCAGCTAAAGGAAACCCTATAAAAGCTGGCTCAGGAGAGTGTTTATGGTGGGTTGTGGAGAGAAGCAAGAAGGGGGAGGAGGAAAGCTGATGAAGGAGGAGATGGAGGAGAGTAAGAGCGTTGATGGGGTCAGGTTGAGCAGGCCAGTGAGTGGAATGAGAGGGAGTCTGGGTGAGATATACTGCCCCTCCTTCCACAGAGCAGGGTCCTGCAGCATCCCTGGCACCCCTTTGAAGTCAGAGCCAGACCTGCCGGCGCCCTGCCCAGCATTCGAATACAGAAGCAGAGGAATACAGGATGCAGAGTAATATAGAGAATACAAAATACAGGAATACTGAGATGAAACATGGCTGAAAACAAACATAAGTAATGTGACTTATTGAGCAATGAAGAAACTACCCAGTAAGAGAATATCTATATCAACAGACGGCTACATTCCCTGTCCCTTTACCAAAGCCTTTCTCAGAACCGTTTCCTTACAGCAGAGTCCTATTGCCTGTGTAAAAACAGAATAATTCAGTTTTTCATAGTTTGTGGAAAGCCAAGAGACTGGGACCTTTCCTGACCTAAGATAAGAATCTTATATCTCTAGTCAGCCAAGGGTGGGGGGAGTGTTTTGAATTTGTGAATGAACTCTTTTTCAGCAATCTCATACCGTAATCTTCCCTTTTAGTTGTTTGAGGACACCCTATTTTAGGTTAAAACCCTCTGGGTTTTGAGTGTTGTAGTTTTTAATGTCAATTTATTCTTTAGTGTAGGGACTGATCTGTTTGTCCAATGTAGAGAGTGCAAGGGCATTGCTGACACTTGATAGCATATTTAACATAGGAAGATGAACAACTGAATGAACCTAAGATGGAATAAATGGTGTTGTTAATATTAGAAGTAGTTGTATTTCATTTTTGGTAGCAGAGTTACTTAGAAGCATTTGCTTCAACATGCAGTAATGAATTCTCAGGCAAATTATAGAAAGATAACACTTACAGTTTTATTGAGGTAGATTCCATCCATAGCAATATCTTGGAGTAGAGAGAAAAAGTCCTAATCTAAAGAGTCACTTGCCCTAAACCATGTCCAGAATCTGGCAGCGAGCCTGCAGGCGGGTCTGTGGATGAGACCTTCATGACAGGAGCTCTGGGAAATACATCCTTTTCTTTTAGAAGACCACGAAGCAAGGGAAGGAAATATCTCCCAAGAGACAGAGGAGGAGTCAGGAGTTATTCCAGCCTTATACAAAGATAAGTAGCTTACTATCAAGAGAGTTACACATACACACAGGGAGACATGCAGTGCCCCCAATGTCCCCGGCATGCTGACTCACCTATTACCTCAGTTATGTCCAGTGACTGTATTGGAGTGAATATGGGTACAGAGTTGACATCTTGCTTTATTGCAGACCCTGGTCCCAGGGTCCATGTCTGTGTTAGGAAGTACTTTATTGTGAGTGAGAGAAGTTGCTTAGGATTAGGAGGCTGTCTGTGGGCAAGAAAAAGTTTGCCTCTTGTTGCTTGTGTGAGAGAACTCTCATTGTTCAGCATAGGTTGCAGGTTATTAATGAACTGGTTTGAGCTGAGAGCTGTAGGTGACCAACACTGGTGTTCTATTGTTGTTTTGACTGACCTTGTAGCAAGTTATCCCTTGGTCTCTTTCTGGCTTTGTCACTCTGTTTCATTATTACATCAGGTGGGCACTGTAGTTCCAAAAATATCTGTTCAAGATCCCGCTGGTGAGAAACTCTGTCAGATGTGGCTGTACTGTAGAGCTTGGCTGTAAACAATGGATTGTTTGGTGTGTTTTGGATGATGACTGGAGGCAATATGTTTGCCGATCAGTAGGTTTCCTGTATAAGGTATTTCTTAACCCTCCAACATGTATATGTACCATGGTGTCTAGAAATTGTATTTTCTGTGTGAATTGATTCATGGTCAGGTTGATGGTGATATCACAGCCAAGCTTACCGATAATAATTAACAATTCTTTGAATGCTGATAGACCTAATACAAGCAGTGATTTCTTATGTATTTGCTATAAGCAATTCACAATTGCTTAGTTACTCTGGGAAGCTGTGTTTAGTTACATTGAGTACCGAAGGCAAGAATTCAGAGCTTTGTCTCAGAAGATAATGGTATAATAGCTTTGTGTGTTTGCCAGAAACATTCAGGCAGAAGGCAGCAATTCTGGCTGTGGCCATTGGCCATTACGGGCAGGTGCCATAATTTGCTGCCCTGGAAAAAGAAGGGGCAGCCCCTCCTTCCCAGGCATCTAAATGCTGGGCGGAGCCAGGCATGTTAAAGCACGCTCCGCCCGCCGATGTTCCAGTTCATGCCTTGTGCTCGGCCCACCTTCTGCACCCTGTAGCAGGGCAGGCTTAGCCAATAACCTTTTATGGGGCCAGATAGGAACTTTTTTCCCCTTTCCACCAAAATGGCTGTGGTGAAAGGGTTCTTTTTTTTTTGCCTACCATGCTCTGTGTGCAGCGGTTGTGGTAATTGGACTCAGTGGTGCCATGATTAGGTCAATGGCAGGTTAGAGTTGGGGAAATGAGAGCAGGCCAGTGAGCACCCTTGGTATATCCCCATTGGTGGGGAATTGGGTTCTGTTAGAAGTTGCTGTGGCTTCATGGGCCAACTGCAAGGGCAGACTGCCTGATGGGACCTCCTGTAGAAGTCCTTCCCTCAGCTTCCACAGCTTAGGGTGTTGGGCGCTTTATGGGGGGAACCATGGCTAGCTGGGAACAACCTATGACTTATGGATGGCTCACGCCTGGGGCAGCGGGTCTCACCCAGACAGGTTCAAGGAGTAGGTCCCATGGTGACCGCTGGCTTGACCTGTACTGCTAGTTTGCCCCTGGTGCCTTGTTAACTGTTTTGTTGTTGCCTTAATAAAGTGGCCCTTAGTACCCAAGCCTATGTCTGCCTCTTACTTCGAATGAGGTTAGCAAAGGAATTTTTGAAAAGTAATATATTCAGACAATGGGCTATTCTGTAAAATCACCCATGTGCAAATGTAATATGAGATGACTTTACTCTAAAAAAGGCGGCATGCATACTAAAATTTCTAACTACGACATAAACTATGAACCAATCATATTGTAATTAGTTACAATGATGTTGCATAACTGCTATAAAAAACTCTGCTGCTCAAGGGAGGAACCAGAGGGAACTATTTTCGGCATTTTGTTCTCCTATAATTGCAGTTAAAGTTCTAAAGACCACTCCCTGCACTCCAGCCCTTTGTGTCTAATTGGGAAGGGTGCATTGTTATGCTCTTTCAGGCATAACAATGGTGGGGTGGAAGTTGCTGAAAACCTGCTGAAATTCCCCCAGTTCTTTTTTCCCCAGGTGTCCCGATGATAAAAATGTCATCGGGACATTTTTAATGTATTGCTGAGGACGCAATACTCAAAGTCAGCCATGAAAATGTGGGCATATTGTGGTGCCCTGCAGGGGTCCAGGACTGGGCCATTAATCTGAAGAAATAATCATTACCAAATCTGAAGTAGTTCTGGGTGAGGACAAATGGGCAGATGTTGGAAGTGAGGTCAGCTGTGGTGGTGTTGGAAATGGGATCCTAATGCTCAGTTCCTGGCAGGTAGATCCCTCAGCCCCTCTCCAGTGAACACACATTGGCTCCAGTAGAAAAGCTTTATTTAGGATTTTACAGTTCAGGTCTGTACTCCATCACGGAGCTTGGTAGAAGTGACGACGAGGCAAGACAAGCAATCTATGTTGTACTTGATTTTCCCCGCGCTCAAATAACTGTTAAGGTTTTGGCGCTCAAGTCTACACAGGTCCTGTGAGAGCTCTTTTTTAGTTACGGCTAGATATTCAGTACACAATAATACATTCCCAGCGTCTGGGCAAAGTAGCAAAAGCTGGTATCTAGACGCTCCAAGGTCAGTGCGAGCTTAGAGGTGCATATTTCTATAAGATAACAGGAGAGGCCCGTTCTGGGTCTCAAAAAGTAACACTTTGCAATAAGGAGAGAATACATCAGGTTAATAATGAGCATTGTGGTTACAACATACAGACAGTCATGGCATGATGGCCACAATAATGTTACCTGGAAGATTATCAAGAGGCTATTTTTCTCTGGCAGTCTGTGGTGTCTTGCACATAACTGGATGAATTGATGGCATAGGATCCGAGATTGGAGTCCCTGTATCCAGACATCCCAACAGTGATGGTACCTAGGCCCAAGACTACTGGACATTCTAATTTATGGGGCTTGTGTATTTTGGCCAGAAGATGGAAAGTGCCTGGTTGAGGGTCCGGTGGTGTGGTCATATAGGTTTGTTCCTGCATGTGTGGGGGTAATCTTACTATATAATTGAGTAAGCGTGTTTCAGACAACTCACTTTATACCCTCTGCCCACTTTAACCCAGCTGGCATTAGGAGCAAAGCAGGTGGCAATGCTCCTAATGTAGCCTGGATGTAATGGGATCTATCCATGATGCATCTGATGAAGAGAACTGTGGTTCTCGAAAGCGTATGCTACAGTAAAGTTGGTTAGTCTTAAAGGTGCTACTGGATTCTTTTCTGTTTTGCTATCCATGATGACAGCTGATCCTCCTTCGTTACCTTCTTTGATCATGTTATCTGGATTGTTTCTGAGGCTCTTTATTGCATTTCTTTTAGTGGAGATCAGGTTGTGTTGTGGGAAGTGATGTTGCTTAATCACTTAAGTTTGGGATTGGCAGAGATAGCATTCTATGTAGAGACCTAATATCACATTGCACCCATTGGGGGAGGTGTCCATGTAGAGTCTTTTTGGGTGGGTGGCAATTGGTTGCCATTAGGTGAGTGACAATTGGTATTGTCCAATTGTTGTCCAATAGGGTGGCAATTGGTTGCCACTAGGTGAGTGACAATTGGTATTGTCCAACTGGTATTGTCCAATTGTTGTCCAATGGGGGTTGGAGAGATGGCAGCTGGTCAGAAGTGGTCTGTGAATTGTTGTCATGAAGACGCTACCTGTACATCTGTGCTCTTTTCTGAGGCTTTTCAGAGGTTTGATAAAAGTGCTCTTTCAGTTGCAGTTGGCAAAAAAGGCCTCCAGGTCACCACAGAACCATATCATCTGTGTAATAATAACAACAACTTTCGATTTATATACCACTCTTCTGGACAACTTAATGCCCACTCAGAGCAGTTTACAAAGTATGTGATTATTATCCCCACAACAGACACCCCGTTAGGTAGTTTGGGGCTGAGAGAGCTCTGACAGAGCCGTGACTGACCCAAGGTCACCCATCTGGCTTCAAGCAGAGGAGTGGAGAATCAAACCTGATTCTCCAGATTAGATTCCTGCCACTCTTAACTACTACACCAAAAAACATAGTCCTTGCTGAGCGGAGTGCACGCTGCAAAAGGTTGACAATATTGCTGGAGAGTTGTTGTTGCTAGGGCCTGCAGTGCACATGAGGCTAGACAGTTTCTTATCTTCTTGTTTCCTCAGGGAGATGAGTTGTGAGTTGTAAGCAGCTGTCTTTCTTTTGCAAAAATCTTAGTAGTCGACTTGATTCCTTATGAAAATGTCCATTTCAGAGAGGATCTCATTGTTCTGTTATTGCTTGCAGTACAAGACACTGATCAGATATTTAATTTAAGCAATCTCTTGGGGAAAGCATGGCACAGTTTTTCCTCATAGCTTGGAGGGTAAGTGGTTTGTAGTAGACTTTGATGGACAGTCCCTTATGTATAATATACAGTCTTCTGTATTTGGTTTAAAAAAAGGCAATATCCATTTGCACCTGTGCAAGTTTTTTTCATGTTGTTGATGGATTTCCACTGAATGCAGCTAAATGAAGATAGTTTCAAGTGGCTAGCCATTTAGGTCTGCATTAGAGGATCAAGATTCGAGTCCGGTGGCACCTTAAAGGCCAACAAGATTTTCAGGATATAAGTTTTCAAGAGTCCAAGTTCCCTTTGGCAGACACAAATAGGAATGGAGATCCATAACGCTTTGTATCCTATGGAACGACTTGTCTGTTCAGATAGGAGGGCTGTATTGTAGGAAGATGATCTCAAAGAGATACTTCACTAATGAGTTAGGGACCATAGACTTCACCACTATGTTGCTTTATGTATGTGCTCCTATGAGCTACCTGTGCTTTAAGTATGACCCAATTGAGAAGTTCTTTGTCTAATGTCAGTCCTCAAACTGCTTATGCTCTGTTTCAGCATTTCTTCAGTTCTGCACTGGATTTTTGCTATTGTTATGACATTGTTTATTGAAATATCCTTGATATTGACTGTACGAATCTTACACTATGTAATCCTGCTTGAGTCTCAGTGAGAAAGGCGGACTATAAATGATATAAATAAAATAAATAATAAAGGGTCACAGATCTCCCATTCCTACTTGCGTCTAATGAAGGGAGCTTTGACTCTTGAAAGTTTTTACTCCCCGCCCCATACTTCTGGTCTTTGAGGTGCTTCTGGCCTTGAATCTTAACCTGTAAAATGCTGTTAAACAAAAACAAGTCTTAGTACTTTGCTAACTGGCTGAAAAATCTTCAGTTTTTGACTGAAGCTTTGAAATGGTGTAAATGGCTATGCTGGAATCAGGAGTACCACCAACTGGAATCAACCAGCTTTTCTGCTGAAAAAAGTGAGAACTGAAACCCATGAGACAAATTATACTTGAAAAGCACGCATTGGGTCCTGCGAGCTTCCCCGGGAGTGGTAGTCTTACCCTCCCCCTCTCTAAGCTCCTGGAGGGAAACACCGAGTGGATTTTCTTACAAAGAACAGCCGCTCGACTGGAGAGATTTTCTCTTTCAAATATCTACTTGCTTCGGTTTTCCTTAAGGAGCTCAGAGAAGGGCAGAGGGGGAGAATCCACGCTGTGATTCCCTGCTGGGAGAAGAAGAATGGGAGGGACTGGATTTCTCTCTTGCTCACAAAATGCCTCAGCTTTTTTCCTGCCTCTTGTTACATTGTTCCCCACCCCCATCCCAAGTTCTTAAGGGATTTTTGAAAGAGAGCGAGAGTGTTTGTGTGTGTGTGTTGCAAAAGAGAAAGTCCCTCTGGTTGCAATTCTCCCTGGCTTAGAATCACATCGAGCAGCTTAAAAAAAAAAAAGACTACATTTCCCAGGGATCCTTGCAGGATCTGACACACGCCTGTGCATCTTGTGTGGTTCCACACTGAGAGTCAGTTTTGACCAACCAAAAAAGGTTATGATGGGGACCATGGGAGCGACTTGTGGAAAAAGCCATTTAAGACAGGAACTGTAGTGTGCACTGGATTGGGCAAGACTCAGGGCCAAGCTACACATGACGAATGACACTTGAACAGCAAGTGGATTGAGTGGAGGGCAAGTGAACAGGGAGAAATACACTTGCTGTTCAAGTGTCATTCGTCATGTGTAGCTTGGCCCTGAGGGCCAAGCTACACGTGACGAATGACACTTGAACGGCAAGTGGATTTAGAGGAGAGCAAGTGAACATGGAGAAATACACTTGCCATTCAAGTGTCATTCGTCACTTGTAGCTTGGCCCTGAGTAATCAAGTTGGATGGATCCACCCCAAGAATGTTTGAGTACTATAGTGTAATTTTATTAGCAAAACTTGTACCCTGCCCCATCAGGGCCACCAAGATGGCTTTAGAGTTAACTGAGGAACATTTTCCCTTATTGGTAATGTAGCCTCCTTGACAATATGAAGATTCAGACAAGGCATGCAAAGTCAGAATGAGAAAATAGACATTGTAAGCTAAATTCAGTATCCCCTGCTATTACCCATGCAAGTATTGCTAGGAGTTTATTTTGCCTTTTCCCTCATCTGCCAAATCAATTGCATCACCTTGAAAGGTGAACATCAAATGCATTTCTGCTGGCTTTCTTCACCTGCAGCGTTGACCATCGCTGACCTGCTGATATCAATTGTCCTCAGACCTCCATGCATTGGTTAAAAGACAGAAAACATTTTTCATCTCCATTTAAGTAGCTCTCTGGGCCTTTGTGTGTGAGGGACTTAAAACGATGATGAGACGGTGAAGTGGAAAGGGAGAATAATAGAGCTCGGTGGGAAGAAGATGTGATTATGTTATCACGATCTTTTATTCAACAGAGCATACATTTATTGAAAATTAGAATAAAAGTAGGAAAGGAATTGACGCTGTGAATTGGCATTAGAAGAATTTTTGAAAAGGACATAATATGCTTTCATTGAAACAGAAGTCAGAAGTAACTGCAATTATCTCCGTTTTCATCTGGCCAGGATCCAACTGCCTGTGTCCACTACTCCTGTAATGTCTGGCAATGGTTAGTGAATGGACTGAATTTATTTTATTTATTCATTGTCATATGTATGCCTCAGATTAGCCTTGTGACACAAAGCAATTTACAAGAGCAACATTAAACATATACAAATGCAATAACACTTCATTAATCCCCCTCCCACCAGAGAAGATGCCTGGACTTTAAACCAGGGCAGTAAATAGCTTCTTGGCACTCAGATTTGAAATACCCCTCCCACCTAGACTTCCCAGTTGCCAGCCAGTGGTGAGCGATCTCCTTGTTACCCACCAATCGCTGGTGATTGGCAGGAAGTAGCAAGCCCTCCAGTGATTGGTTGCTACCATTAGGCAACCGGGGAAAGCATGTACCGGGTACTCTTCTGATAGGGTGTGATGACATCACTTCCTGAAGTGGCATCACTGCACTGGCCATGGGTATACTCCTGCACTTCGCTGAAACCAATTTTGGCTCCAAACAGGCCGGAATTAGCCCTGTGCAACGTGTGGGAGCAGGTGTGATGATGTCATTTCCTGGAAGAACAACCATACACAAGGCACAAGGTAAGTGCCACCCCCTCCCCCATCAGAATGGTATAGGAACTTGGCAACCCTACTCCCATTAAAAGTGCATGCAAAGAAAATGAACTTGGGGCTCCTCCTAAAATTTTTGACAAACTGTACCCAACATTTCCTCGGGAAGCTGATTCCATGGATATGAGCTGCAATAGAAAAAGCATAGACTATGGTAGATGACATTTGGGCCACCTTAGGAAGGAGAACAGCCAATAGAAGACAACATGGAGAGAACCAGGTTGGTGTGAGAGCCACTTTGGTGTAGTGGTTAAGAGTGGCAGGACTCTAATCTGGAGAACCGAGTGATTCCCTGCTCCTCCGCTTGAAGCCAGCTGGGAGTCCTGGAGTCAGTCACAGCTTCTCAGAGCTCTCTGTGCCCCACCCACCTCATAGGGTGATTGTCGTGAGGATAATAGTAACACATTTTGTAAACCGCTCTGAGTGGGTGTTAGGTTGTCCAGAAGGGCAGTATATCAATCAAATGTTGTTGTTTGACTGTACTTGGTGTACAGAGATGTATGTGGGAGAGATGGCCCTTTAGACTTCTCTGAAGCTGGAGTCAGAAAAGTCTATAAGTCATTTTACAAAAGTAATGACTGGAAGTCCTGCATGGCAGGGGCACTGCCACATATATGGCACTTCGTAGTCCACATTACTTGACATTTGCTCTTGCCACCTACCACAGCTACATATTTTCAAATGAAGATTGTACGAACTGGTCCTGAGGGAACATTAATGAGGAAGAAGGGATAATTCACCACCTAGCTGAGCTGTGGTCTCAATCCAGTTCAGCTCCCACCCTCCAAAGCTGTCATTTAACACATGGACAAGAATGAAATCGATCCTTCTATGAATATAATTTGATCCTCATTGTCCATTCACTTGAGAAATTCTTGGATTGCTTAGTCCCCTTGGCTCGGTTCAGGCACCTCGTAAAAACAGGCATCTTGTGAAACTAGAAGTCTCATGAAATCAACACGTTTAGTGTGGGCTATTCCATTGGTAACGCATTTGAGGGGTAACGCATAGGAACGCAGTTCCGGCAGTTCCCTGAAGAGGTCACATGTCAGGTGGCTCCACCTACCTGACTCTCGTCCATTTTGGGCCCATTTCATCCTGGATTGGGGCCGAAATGGTCCGGATCAGGCCTCTGACGGGTGGTAGATCACTCTGCCACTCAGCAGAGGCCCGATCCTGACCATTTTGGGCCCCTTTTCGGCCATTTTCAGCCCCTTTTTGCCATTTTGGGCCCAATTTCGGCCTTGAATGGCCAGGATTGGGTCCAAAACAGCCAGGATAGGGGATGTCAGGGAGTGTGGCATATGTAAATCAGCTATGCTAATGACACTTCTGGTGATGTCAAGAGGTGTGGCATATGCTAATAAGTTATGCTGATGAGTTATGCTAATGAGTTCCTCCAGCTCTTTTTCTATGAAATGACCCCGGGGTATGTCAAACCAGGGCCTGGAACCATGGTTTGAAATGGGTTTGTTAACCTGTTTGTCCTAGTGATGGTTTTGCTTGATATATGGAGGCAGACATCCTGGTTTCATCCTGGCTTGTTAGGTAATCAGCCAGGTGTCTGAAGGTGATGAAACTAGCATTTGTTAAGAATGTGAATGAATATCGGCAAGAACAGTATGAATTGTATGAATTACTTACTGGAACTGAGAATTGAATGAATTTTATCTTATTAATATGGTTTTATATTTTTATACATGTGTTATCTGCTCTGAGTTCATTTGCGGGGATAGCAGACAAAGAAAGAAAGAAAGAAAGAAAGAAAGAAAGAAAGAAAGAAAGAAAGAAAGAAAGAAAGAAAGAAAGAAAGAAAGAAAGAAAGAAAGAAAGAAAGAAAGAAAGAAAGAAAGAAAGGCAAATCTAAGAGCCAAGCTACAAGTGACGCCTGACAGGTTGGAAACTTGTCAGTTTGATGGGAAAAGTAGGAATCCTGGTCTTGCAGCTTGGCTCTCCAACTGCTGTCCAACAGACTTTTCAACTTTCACTTGTCTAACATTCCGCCAAGCTGCCTACATTTCCCGTCAGAACTTGAGGGAAACTGACAAGTGTCCAACCTGTGTCAGGCATCACTTGCAATTTGGCTCTCACAAACTAAGTAACCAAGATGAGCCGTGGTTTTGCATTATGTAAACTGAACCATTCTCTGCTCCTTTATTTGGCAGCATTGGCTAGAAGCTTTGGGAGGGAGATTCTATCCATGGTGTGTGTGTGTGGGGGGGGGGGAATACTGTAACCCTTTCCCTGAAATGTGAACTACAAATTGTCAACTGAGACTAATACAAATTGCAGTATACTTCTCTTTAGTCTGCATCTTTTGCAGGACTCTAGGGTCTCTGCTTTCTCAGTGGTTAATCCCATTTTGGTCCCCAATGTGGCAAGGGGATGTCATCTTTAAAAACCTTTAGGACGCACTATATTTTATTCACCAAAGCTTTTTAAAGGAGTTTAGTTTGCTGGCAGGGAGGGATGATGGCATGGTATAGTCCAATCTTATCAGCTCTCAGAAGGTAAGCAGGATCAGTCCTTGGAATTCTCTGCAGAGGAACACAAAGGAAAACAACCTCTGCTTCTCAGGGCCAAGCTACACATGACGAATGACACTTGAACAGCAAGTGTATTTCTCCCTGTTCACTTGCCCTCCACTCAATCCACTTGCTGTTCAAGTGTCATTCGTCATGTGTAGCTTGGCCCTCACTTGCATTGCTGTGGTTGGCATGAGTTGGTTGTGACCTGACTGCCCATACTTACTTATGTATGTAATTAGCAGGCATTTTTGTTACATAAGAGAGGGGATGGTGCTTTTATTGTTATGTGATGCTTTAAGTTATTGCAAACTGCCTGAAGCCATGGGGAAATGTGGGGCGCAAATATTTTAATAAATGAATAGATAAAAAAAAAATTAAGAGGATTATTACTAGTAAAATGTCAGTAATCATATTCTGGCAAACATGCCCAGAAAAATCTATGAAACATAAAAAAATAAACATGGTTTCTGGTAGGTGGAAAAGTTAACTCTCTACGCATCACTTTCAAATATTTTCACGGCTGCTTCTATAAGGAGTTTATTCTGGGTTTGCAAACGGGAGCATGTTTTGGAGCATCCACACAAACTTGCAATCCTAAGTGGAGTTAGTCCAGTTACTAAGCAGAGTTACTCCATTGAAAGTGTTCTCATCATCCTTTCACTAATATACTCTTTCTGTGGAGAAACACCATTCTGTTTGTGGAGTTAACTTTCTATGGACTGCAGAGGAGAGGGGCCAGTTCTTCCATTCACTGCATAGTTGCCTGTGTATAATTAGAAATTAAATAAATGATTTTTGGAATTTATGAAGGAAGAAAGCTCTTCTGTTCCACATAGTCCCCCAACCTCTTGGGCCCACTAGCAGAGGAGGGGGGTTAGGAGGCTGTCCCGCCTAACCAGGACCCCATACAAGGACAGTGGTGGCAGCAACTACCCGGAGACAGGAAATGGAGACAGCCCCTTCAGGTGCCTGGCCAGAGGCAAAAAAGGAGGGGTAGACAGAGTGGGGGTCTTCCAGTGGGAGGACAGGCCCCATTTTGCCACACTTTCTCCAAACTCCAACCTTTCAGGAAAAAATGCACTCTAAGCACATTTTCTTACAATTAGTCCCTTGAGGTCATCATTTTAAATACCCATCATACCTCAAGAGGGCTGTTTGATGGCTCTTAAAATATAATGGTATAGCACTATAGAGCTATAACACTATAGCAGTTTCTACTTTTTCTTTCAAAATCCTCAAAAAGTCATCCAGTGTGGAGGAGAAAAGGGGAGCCTTGGGAATGAAGTATTCCTGTGAGAAAGCAGTATAGTATTGCCAGTGAAAATGCTTCTGCCTTCACAGCAGTGATGAAAATGACACCAAGAAATGAGAAGGAAATCAAAAGCATTCCATGCTAGTTTTCAGTGTATGGGGATTTATTAAAAGTAAGTTGTAAACATATCCAATCATTCTGAGGTCTAATTCGAACTCAAATATTTACTATCTCAACATGCCTAACTCCTTTTAAGCTGGAAGTAATGTTGCTGAATTTCTTCTAAAATACAGATGTGCCCCAATTAAGACTTCACCTAATAGCATTTTTATGTGCCGCAGCCTGCTTAGTCTTTATGGCAGCTTGGAAGAGTAATAAACTCCCTTTGTTATCTCATTGGTACAAGAAGAGATGGGACATATTTGGAATGGAGAAAATTCTAGATCAACAAAAGCAAACTGAGTCAGATCAATATATCTTTGATTTTGCTGAATCACGGCAACTTATAATTGACTTTATAGCAAGAAATGAGGCAACAGTCCACTTCACCCACCCCAAACAGTTCTTATTTTTACGATGTAACATAAACTGTTGTTACGTTACATGCTTATGATTGTTAGCTGTAGTTCTATCAATGATTGTAAATTTAATTGACCCATCGTTCTTCAAATACTTAGTAATTCTTCTGTATACTTCAATATTTAGCGTCTCTCAATGTTTTGATTTCTACTTTCTGATGTATGTTGTTTTTAAGCTGTTATTATACAATCTTTTTCTGTTTTAATAAAGTTTATTTAAAGCTGAAAAATATCTCGCATTTGGCAAATCAAGATGGGTAGCCAAGTTAGTCTGCCTGTAGCAGTAGAAAAGAGCAAGAGTCCAGTAGCACCTATAAGACTAATAAAATGTGTGATGAAGTGTGACTCATGAAAGCTCATACCATAAGACAATGTTTTTTAGTCTTATAGGTGATACTGGACTCTTGTTCTTTTCTACATTTGAAAAATGTGAGTCTTCACCTACAGCCTGGAATAGTAAGTCCATTTTACTACCCCATTCCCCTACCAACTCATTGGGTTGAACGTCTAGATCAGGGCTTAGTGAGAGGTGTTTAAAGATGGCAGACACACAAACACAGAGAAGGAAAGTGAGAGAACTCTTATAGTGCCATCTTAAGCAGAGATATGCCATCCTATGTTCATTAACTTCAATGGACTTAGGAGAGTTTAATTCTGCTTTAGGGTGGTACTTTGAGTGATTCTGCGTTGTTCTGTCAATGTGGGATAGTGTATGTATTGCAGTCACACGTATTTTCTTTCTCTTTTGCCAGCATCAAAATGATCCTTAATTTTTTTCAGCAACTGTTGCTAGAGAAACAACTTTTAGCGCAGCTAATTTGTCAAGACAAGAGCACTAGCTGATTGTTTGCACATTCCAGCAGATCAGCAGTCTTTTTCTGCTTTATGGCATCATGCGCAGGCAACAACATCTTGCTTATAATTCAGTGCTATTGGCATTTTGCCAGCATTGCTAAAACCAGATAAAGGTCTCTACCCCTAGGGAGTTTGTTTGTGTGTGGGAGGAGGGCCCTGACACAGTTCATCTTGGGCAAGATCTCCCTATATTTTATAGTGTCCAAAAATCCCAGCTGGATTTATCCACATGCTAAGTTTAGGGACTTTGATTATGAGGGGCATTCTAAATGAAAAAGAAAGTACTAAGGCAGAAGGGGGGAGGTTATATTATGCAACCTCTTATCCTTTAACAGAGCTCAGAGGCTCACCATGTCTTGGTTCAGCCCTGTCATACACTCCTTGCACAGCATCTTATGCAAACACAAAAAAGGGGGCCAGGGTGCTCCATTTAACTTAGCTCAAGGAGCTAGTGTGAGGATACGATCACACGTTGGCTCAAGCAAGAACCTTAATGCATGCAAAAATCTTCCATCTTATCCAAGGTAGAGGCAAAACGGTTAGGAAAGTAGAATTTAGGGGCAAACCAGATGAGATGATGGTAGATCTATGAATTGTGATGTGCTCCCAATTGAAAATGCAGACGTCTGAGGACAAAGAACGCCCCCCCCCCACGCCATGTCGGGTCAGGAAAAGGGCACAAGTGAAAAGGAGCCCTCCCCACGCTGCCATCCCAACTAGAACTGAACCTCTGCAGCGCATTTATAGGCACATGGTGAACACGTGACAAGCATTGTGTCTGGCTTGGCCCTAATTCAGGAAAGGTGATCTGCAAAATAACTATTTATTAGATGTGGTGTATATCTCAATGAATGCAGTGCAGGATTTAACTAGATATATCCTGGATTGTGAGCAATCGACACCGGCCTCTACCATATTTAATAGCAGCCTATGATAAAAAAAACACAGAGCCCCTGAATTAATGCAGCTTGAGCTGCATTAGGGAAATTCAAGACAGCTGAGCAAAGTGTTGCCAACTTCCTGCCTGGGAGAGTAATAAAGAATTGAATGTGAATGCAAATGCCAAGAATTGAGCATGATTAGTTTCTGCCCCTCCAAGCTGTGGAGGTGTAGTCATGACAAGAAAGGTTCTTGCTACATCATCACTACGGGTGTGAACCACTCAAAAATTCGAGTTTTCCTGCTTTGGATTTACCCGAAGTGGGGGGGGGGGAAATCCGGAATTACCAGAATCCCAAGGCGGCAAGCTGCTTTGGGATTCTGGGATTCAGCTCACTTCGGTATGCTCCATAAAGATTCAGAGCATACTGAAGTGACGGGGAGATCTAAACTCATCACCCCAGCTCCAAGAACATTAATTAAGCAACCGTTTCTTTATGTAGCACCAGGAGAATAAAATTCAATTATTTTGTCACAGCCTGGTACCACCAGTCAAAGGCAGTCAAACCTTTGTCATTCCCAGGAAGCTGACCTTTATGGTCTTTGTCCCAATGGCTGATGGGGCTCCCCAGCCTCAGGACACATTTTGCCCAATAAGAAGCAGGGCTCTTGCCCCATTCAAGCTGTGCATGCTTTCCTGGATTCAAGCACTGTTCCCTTAGGGTCTCCTTCCCTAAGACTCTCCTGGTTGAGAATGCTGGCCATTAGAAGCCGTCTTCCTTCATGGACTGCTCTACTCCGCAGATAGGTAATTATTGCCCTGAAATCCCTCAAACCTATTCCACATTCACCACTGCTTTTTCTAGGCATCTTGTGTGCTTGTGATACAGTTCTTGTGTGCATGCACGTTTTCTCCTTTTAATAAAATTACTCTTTAATTCAAGACCACCAGTCTCGTCAGTTTCCTTGGGGAGGGGACCCCATAAAATTGGTGGAATATCCCTCCTTGTTACCCCTCTTGCATAGCCTACTCCTTTCCACTAATTCTCCTCTCTTACTTGCAAGGAGTCCCATTCCAGTAATAGGATAAGTAATGCTCATGTGGTATACAGGATGGATCACTTCTATGCACATTTCTTAAGACATGGTGAATGGTGTCTGGAGATGCCTGTGACAACCAGCCTGGACTTGAAGCAAGTGGGCAGGGGTCTGATCACTCCCCCATCCTTATGTCCAGCACCAACTACACTCTGATGCCCCACTCACCCAGCCAGGAGACAGGAGAGGCTGTTAGGAGGCCCAGGAAGTGACTTGATGGAGTCAAAACCTCAGCAAGGCACGGTGAGCTCTTGGGATGCCTGATGGAGTTGTACCTGTAACCTAATAGGGCAGCCCAGGATGATGTCACCAGCTGATGTGGAAGCAATGCTGGATGTGCAGGCCCTGATTAGGCTGCAGGCCCACTCCAGGCATGCTTGGACCCACAAGAGCCAATACCAGGATATGGCAGCCACTAGAGGCAGCACAGCCAGACAGGGGCAGGGCTGGAGCCCTCAGAGGCTCCCAGAGGAGAATGGAGCCAGGGACTTGGGGGGACTATGCTGCACTCTTTGGCCCAGGTGCTGAGGAGTGGCATCAGGGCAGGGCTGCGAATCACCTGGTGGCTGGAGGGGAATACAAGAAAGCCTGGGAGAAAACTCAAGAGCCACTCTTTGGGGACCATAAGAGGGCTTTCAGGTAGAGTTGCCAGGTGCCTGGTTTTCACCCGAACAGTCTGATATTTTTGTGGACTCTCTGGGGAAAACATTCTCCAAATATTGGACACCTGGCTCCATTTCATCGTGCTCCCTTCTCTGCCGCTCTCAGGCTGCTTGCCCAACCAACCCACTGAGCGCCACCACCAACCCAGGTAAGTGGCCAGCTAGTCCAGGTGCCCAGCCTCCTGTGCAGTGCTAGTAGGAGTGGTCAGCAATCCTGGATACCTGTAATTAGGGTCAGTGCCATGTTGTAATCTCTGGCAGTGATGTCATTGTGCCTGGGCAGAGCACGCACAAAAATAGGAAGGAAAAAAAAGGTAAGCGCTACCCTCCCTCCCCGGGGTCCAGTATTATTCCAGACCCTATCTGGCAACCCTATTTCCAGGGTAATGGAACCCAGACCACTTGTCCCATGAATGAGGTCAGGGAAGACCCCCAATGGTGACCAGGAGGCAACCCGCACAAGCAAGACTAGTTTTAACAGTACTGACTACCTGTTAGGCAAAGGGACTGAATTCTAACACTCTCCCCCACTTTTCCTTCCTCGGTGACTGGTGTGGTCTATGGGTTGAATGACATTCATATGCATTGGTTGATGTGTCATCATCACAAATACAGAACACTTGATGAAAAGTATTCAGTGACATTAGGTGATACCTTTCTACATTCATACATACAAGTCATCCCTAGACGTTTCTGCAAAAATAGAACGGAGTTGACTCCTAGGACATTCTCCCCCTTGCAATTCTCTCCTGTTACTGTGGAGCCTGTCCTATGCTGTGGCACTTGTATACTCTGCCGTTAAGTACTCTGCTTGTGCAAGAGCAGGATTTGAGTCTAGTTATACCTTAGAGCTGCAAGGTCTCGTTGTGAGTTGGGGGAATTAGCAGCAAGGAGAAGGCAGCAAGAGGGGGTAACTGAGGGATCTCCACCAATGTATACAAAGATTGTCTAGAGAACTCTTTTCAATAACCAGGCAGATGTTTCAACCAAAAAGGTTTTTTTAATTGGAAATAATGAAGATCAACAGCACACAAAACACACACACTCACAACATGCATTCAGAGTTAATTAGAAAGCAGGGGTGAAAGTTGGATAGAGTTGAAGGGATTGGGTGATATTTACCATCCAGACACTCAGGAGAGAGGAGGAGAATTGAGCAGCCTGCACTTCAAGGAGGAAGGGCTCAAATGGAAGTTCAAGGGTGGATGCTGGATCTGAAGCATGCACACAGTTTATGGCAGAGGGGCAGCCTATTTTATACCAGGGATCCTACCTAGAGGCGAGATTGCATCTTCTGCCCCCAAAACAAAGGCTTGAGTTGTTCGCAGGGTGGGACAAAGGATTGAGGAGCTGTCTTCAGGCTGAGGCAAAGAGCTGGCGAACTGTCTTCAAAGTGGGACAATAAGCCAGTAAACTGTCTCTGGGACGTGACAATGAACTAGGAAGGTTTGATTCAGTCTTCTTGGGCAGAACTAAAGTTATCAGTGATGACTGACGACCTGCAAGGTGGATAGATGAGGCTATCAGCTCTCTGACTCACCTAAGAATAGGGAAGTGGTTAAGGGGAGATCGATAGGGTGTCAATAGGATGAGTTGATTAATTCAGAAACTCCGGGAAGGCCCTATTGTATCAGGATCCTTATCATGCCTCTGGGGCATGGGAGAGGGTGAGCTGGCTTCACCTGGCATCCCCATATTTGCACGTTCCATCTCCTGGCCAGGATCTGGCTTCCAGGTGCCTGCCTGCTTGAGCAGCAGCTTCCATGTTTTCTGCCTGCCTGGGCAGTACTTTTAGTGCTCGAAGCACATTCAGAGCGAGGGCTTATGGCATGTCTATAATCATAAGTCTTCTAATCTGACTGCTAACACTGCTGTTCTACATGGCTACCCATCTAACCTATGCTTTCGCAAGGGCTCCTTGAAAACCATTGGTCTTGCACATTCGGAAGTCTATGGGCAGAGGAGGGAGGCACTGCAGTGGAGGACAATCTCTGCAGCAGCTGGAGAGATGTATGAGGGGAGTACAGTCACAGGATTCAACTCATCCATGTGAACTGGCCCTGTAGCGATCTCTTTAGTGGGCACACGTACACAAATGTCCTCACGTGCACCCCACTGCTGCACGAAAGGATTTTGAGGAAGAGCTGAAAAATCACTAGCTCAGCCCTTTCAGAAAGGAATTTAATCTGTCATAGCCTGTGGGTGAACGCCATCTGGTTGTGGTGTTCACTCATTTTTATTCCTATTAATCTCTCGACATGCAGTTTCAGGTAAACATTTAATGACTCCGTAGCATCATTACAGCCTTAATGGTCAAGGGTAGAATTTTGACACATCCATTCATTTGACCAGTTTATAGGCAAGATATTCGCAGTTATTAGACGCGGCAGGATCTGATGAGTAAGAAAGAAATACCTAAATTAATTCTGTAACCCATTAAAATGCCATGATTGCAGGAGTAACTAAAAGAAATCATATAATTGCATACCAATCCCATTATAATACATTTTTCCTTAACTCTTGAATTCATCTAACTGTTTCAGGAATGGGTGCGATGGACATTTTAATTATAACATTTTAGGAAAGTAGATCAATTATTCTTCTTCAGCTCAAGGTAGGTTTGGTGGTGATAGAAAGTGCTGTCAGTTATAGCGAACATATGGAAACCCTTTCTGGGGTCTCTAAGGCAAGAGAATAAGAGCCAAGCTAAAAGTGATGCTGGACACACGTTGGACACTTGTCAGTTTCCCTCAAGTTTTGATGGGAAATGTAGGCATCCTGGTCTTGCAGCTTGGCTCTCCGACTGCTGGCCAATGGACTTTTCAACTGTCACTTGTCCAACATTCTGCCAAGCTGCCTACATTTCCCATCAAAACTTGAGGGAAGCTGACAAGTGTCCAACCTGTGTCAGGCGTCACTTGTAGTTTGGCTCTAACAGAGAAGACTTGCCATTCCCTGCCTCTGCACAGCAATCCTGGTCTTCTATTCCATTACTAACCTGGGTCAACCCTGTTTAGCTTCTGAGATCTGACATCCAGGTCCCAGAGAGGTGGGTTTATACAATTAATATTTCAATAGGTTTTCCCTGATTGGTTACCTGGATTGCATCACAAGCTTTTTCAGCAACAGAGCCAACTGTTTAAACTACACACTTGTAATGCAACATTTTTGCAGCTTTGTGACCTGTTTGCAAACCAAGCACCATCTCAACCCTGTGAAGTTTTTCAGGGATTTGGAACTGTTACTGAGCTCAGAGCTGTTTCCTTCATTTTTAGTTTTAGCACACTTGAAATATAAAAGCAAATAACACCACAGTCACACTTGGTGAGAGAACACAGCATGGCGTTCGCGGCACAAACAAAGATTCAACAATCAAAGAAAAGCTGTAAAAATATGCTCTTTATTTTGTTTTCTATTTATTTATTTATTTATTTATTTATTTACGTTCTTTATAGTCCCCCTTTCTCACATAGGGCCAAGCTACAAGTGACGAATGACACTTGAACGGCAAGTGTATTTCTCCCTGTTCACTTGCCCGCCACTCAATCCACTTGCCGTTCAAGTGTCATTCATCATGTGTAGCTTGGCCCTGAGACTCAAGGCAGATTGCCCAGTGTCAGTCAATGTGATCAGGGGCATTCAACAATGGTGCAATAGGTCATGAATTCCAGAAATTTGAAAACAAGTAGAAATCTGAAACAGAGCTGGAACAATGATGAAACAAAGCACAAGCAATTTGACACAATATAGGGATGACCATAAGTCAGCTATAACTTGAGGGCACTCTCCACTCCATGCCAGTAACCAGTGTAGACACTATCCGGTAGGAGCATACTTGTAGCGACAGACAGTACATGGTAGTGTAGTTCATTGTCTTTTTCCCTTTACCAAAGCATCTCAATGAACCATTTCCATACAGTACAGCCCTCTTAACTGAATAAAAAAAGCCCTCTTGAATAGTTCAGTTTTCCATATTTTGCAGGAAACCGGGAGACTGAGGGCCAAGCTACAAGTGATGAATGACACTTGACCGGCAAGTGGATTGAGTGGAGGGCAAGTGAACAGGGAGAAATATACTTGCCATTCAAGTGTCATTCGTCACTTGTAGCTTGGCCTTGAGAGCTTTAGTAACTTCTTAAGGGTGACTGTTCCATAAGGTACGTACCACAACAGAGAGAGCATGTGCATGAGAAGTTGTTGATTTTGCACTTTTTCAGGGTGGCACCTGCAGAAGGTCCTGTTCAGATGAGCCAAGCTGTTGTGTCAAAGCATAGGGAGATAGACAGTCCTGTAGATATGAGGGACTAAAGCCATGAAGGGCTTTGTATGGGAAAGCCATTACCTTGAATTGAACCTAGTAACTGATGGGTAGCCAGTGGAGAGACTGCAGAACAGGAGGAATAGGCATGTTCTGCTTAGCTCCTGATAATAACCGAGCTGTGGCATTCTGCACCAGCTGAAGTCTCCAAGTTGATATCAAGGGTGGATCTTTGAAGAGAGCATTACAGAAGTCTAGTCCCAATGTTACTGTGGCATGAATTCTGGTCATCAGCCATGTCAAGATAGGGGACCATCTTCCAGGTAGACATGGGCACGAATTGAAATACGAATCAAATTTTGTGAAAAATTGGGCCGATTCATGTTTCACAAAATGCGTTTCGTGGGGCCGCGGTTTTCATGAAATTCATGACTTTTGGGGCCCATTCATTTGATTCGTGAATGATTCCTGATACCAGACAAACTAGAGCCAATCCATTGATTCCCTAGGCAACATAGGCCCGGAATGTCTGCAGACATTTTGATGCCATTGGAAACCCCAATCTTAGCCCACATAACCTTGATAGGCGGCTCTCCCTGCCAACTGGAGAGCTTCCATTCTGCCCTATGCAGAAAAAAGCAGGGGAGTTAATCCCCTAGGCAACTGAGGAGATGGGCTTCTGTAGCCATGGGAACACCAATCTCATCCCTCCAAACCGTGTTAGGTAGGTCTGTCTGCCAACCAGAGACCTCCTGTTCTGCTCTATGTGAGCATTTCTTATATAAGGCACAGATCTCTACCTCGTGCTTTTCAGTTCCAGTAGATAGAGGGAGAGGAAGGACCTGTTGCTGGGATTTGGAGTGAGAGAGTGGAATTGTGAGCTTTTGGCTGGATTTGCTGCTGCTTTAAAAGAGACTGAAAAGCCTTTTTCTTATTTTCAGCTCTTGATCTTGGTGGGAAGGTCATTGGGTGAGGGTGCCTTCTTTCCTCTACCCCACCCAACCCCAGTCTCAGGGCATTGCCTGGCTCTGGGGCCTAGCTTGACTGAGGCTTATCTTTTTTTCTTTAATTTTCTTTCCTTATATTCTTATTTAAAGCATTTGTTCTTGCTGGCTTGTTGGGGGAGGGAGGAGGAGAGTCTGCTGAAGTCTCCCTGCAAGTTTGGTATCTCTGAGTATGAAGGGGGGCATTGAAGTGCCCTGGGTTCTGACAAATCACAAAACTAACAAATAGTTTCACAAAATGGGACAATTTCATGAAAGTTGATGACTTGGTGGTGATTTACAGTGGAATCTTAAGTGGACCCTTAATGCACCCTTCCATTGCATATGACTTGACTGCTAGAAATGTATGAAACATATCCCCTACCTACGTTTACTAGTCTTACTAAAACCATGTTTTTCTTTCTCTTTAAAAGTGCTTGGATGTTTCACCTAACAATGGCTGATTCCGCACATGTTGGATAATGCACTTTCAATGCACTTTAGCTATCGTTTGGAAGTGGATTTTTTGTTCCACACTCGAAAAATTCAGTTCCAAATGATCTCTAAAAAGGATTGGAAGTGCATTATCCAACGTGCACAGAATCAGCTAAATTCACCTTGATGTTTCATTCTACGCAACGTTCAGTAGCATTACCTGGTCTGACATAACACATTTCAGGCATATGCTTCCTCAGGAAATATTCCTAAAATTGCTTCCATGGAGTAAAATTTTACATTCCAAGAAGCCATTAAACTCTGCTAATGGTGTGGGTAATTAAATGGTATGTAATTTCAGTGATCTTGAATAGGTGTCTTTATGTTTCCTTTTTTCGCTGGAGTTTCCGGACTTCTCCCGGAAACTGTGGCCTGCTTTTTGCCGCTTCTCTTTTTAGGCAAACTCAGCAAGAGATTGAGGGAAAGCCGTTTCCATTCCATTTTGCACGGCAGTCGTGTTGTTCGAAGAATATTGAGGCACAATTTAACTAGCGCGATGCTGTGCATTTATGTCACTGACGTATGATAGGCATGTTTTGATAACATTATAGAATCTGTAATGAAGAGACTTAACCCAAGTGGTTAACCTCAGCAGACGTCTTGCAAAGCCCAAAGCAGAACCAATTAACTGAGCTTAGAAAACACGTTTTAGACATAAAGAGCCAAATAGAGCATCCACACTTCCCCTATTATCTTGCTTTCCTGTATTTGCATACAGAGAGTATCCATCCCACCAGAGGGTTTATATTATGGGAAATTCACTTGTTTAGCATTCAAGGATAAGTCTAAAATATTGATTTAAGTAAAGCAGTTTGGGCTTCCTTTACGCTATCTGACTTCACATAAGGTGATTAACAGTGCATACTTCAATAGATTTACACCCTTCTAAGCCCACTGAATTCAATGAACCTAGGAAGGTGTACCCGTGCTTAGGGTGGCACTGTCAATTAACTGCTTCTGTACTATACTTAAGGTTACATCTCTCCAGTTTACAGAGCTGGTACGACTATCCAGGAGAAGACAAACAGGTTGGATCCAGCCAGCTTTTCCACTTAAACTTGCCCAGTTGCCCTCATTAATACAGCCCCCATCCAACATGTCTTTTGTAAATGCAGGTCCCATGATTACCAACACTGCATTTTTAGAATTCCAAACAGGACCCCTCCTTTCTGTTTCCTTCCTCTTCTCCATTTTACCATCACAACAACCCTGAAAAGTAGGCTAAGCTGAGAATGTGTGATTGGTCCACGATCAGCCAGCAAGCTTCCATGGCATTTGAAACTGGGTCTCCCAGATGTTAATCCAACACATCCTTACCTTCTACACTATACCACGATGGATGTGATGCTGTTAGGAAAGCTGAGGTCCTAGAGAGTATTATTTTGCCCACTTTTGATGGGGTTCAGCTGGACACATCTGATTCAGTGCGGAGCCAGGATGTTATTTTCCATTCAGCTCTAGTAGTAGAAAATCAAAGAAATTCATCTGCAAAAATGAGCTTTGCTCCATCTAAGCCCGGCACAGAAGATGGTTCCCTACTTGGACTCAGCTGATCCGGTCATGCTCACCCATGCTTCAGTAACCTCACCACTAAACTACTGTAACTCACTGTACATGGAGCTCCCCTTGAAGACAATTTAGTAGCTTCAGTTCTTTCAAAATGCAACAATCAGTTTATTACTGGACAAGCCAAATATACAAATGTCACAAACCCTTCCCTGGTTGCTCACTAATTCAAGGTGTTGGTTATTGCCATTAAAGGCTCCTAATTATTTATTTTTATTTACTTCTTTTATGCCTCACTTTTCTCTGCAGTTGGAATTCAGAGTGGCTTACATCATTCTTCCCATTTCCATTTTATCCTCTCAACAACCCAGTGAGGTAGGATAGGCAGACAACATGCAACTGGCCCAGTATGTCCTACTGTGTTAAAGTAGATCAACAGATTGAGGTTTGTTGACTTTTCCATTCTGTAGTTAAGTGAGGTAACGGTAACGGTAATGGTAACGGTAACAACAACAACTACGCTTATATACTGCTCTTCTAGACAGATTAGTGCCTCGCCCAGAGCGGTGAACAAGTTAGTGTTAATATTATCTCCACGATACAGCTGAGGAGCTGGGGCTGAGAGGAGTGGCTTATCCAAGGCCACCGACTGAGTTCATGACAGTAGTGGGATTCGAACCAGCAGAGTGCTGATTCGCAGCCAAGACACTTTGCTACAGCACAGTAACCAAACCCCGACAATGTCAGAAAGGTTTCATATTTGGTTTTTAAGAGAAAGGTCAGAAAGGTCTCATACTTGGTTTTTAGGAGGCTGCATATGGCAGAGTTATTTTGTTAATGATGTTCCTATAGTGAGTTGGAGTTTTTTACAGACTTTGGTTGCAACCTCGAGGACACTTTCTGAGGAATAAGCCCCATTGAATACCATGGGACTTATTTCTATATAGACCTGGTCAGGGTTGCACCTTTTTGTTGTTCTAAGTATACTGTATTGATTCAGCAGATTTAGTTGTATGGTTGTGTTTTTTATTACAGCCTTCCTTGAGTCCTGCAGGGAGAGCGGTGGGTAAGAAATGATGTTAATAAACAAATAAAATAGCCTCAGAAACTGTTACATGTACAAGCTGTGTTGTTAACTAGGGAATATTTGCATGTTGTTTTATTCCTCTTTATTGCCGATAATTTTATTCGTAATGAATTGCATAATGAACTGTTTTGGGTGAAAATTGGAGACAGTTTGTCCTATAAATAGGTAAACAAATGGACAGAGACCAGGAGTAGGCAACCATGTGCAAAAAAAATACTAATAATATCCTCTCCACGTCTACCTTGGAAGAAGAGAAGGGAGCTCTGGTTCTTGAAGATCTTTGTTGCTCTCTAAGGGGCCACTGGACTCGAATCCTGCTGTTCTACTGCAGACCAACACCGCTACTCAACTAAAACCACCTTTGAAGGGGTTGATCTTGGCAAGCAAAAGGATTAAGGGGAAGAAACAAAGGATACTCTTGGCCAGACACACCAGGTAGCAGCAGAACTACAGCAAAGCTGTCAATACTTCCGAGACTTATGCTCTGTTCTCTTAAGAAGAAAATTGTCCTTGAATGTCACCGTTTTATTTATTTTTATTTTATTAACATTATTGATTAATATTATAACACCTTTTTCACTGAGACTCAAGGCATATAATATAGAGTGTATGTCAGTTTGGTGCAGTGCTTCAGAGCGGCAGGGCTCTAATCTGGAGAGCCAGGTTTGATTCCCCACTCCTCCGCTTGAAGCCAGCTGGGTGACCTTGGGTCAGTCACAGCTCACTCAGAACTCTCTCAGTTCCACCCACCTCATAGAGAGATTGTTGTGAGGATAATAGTAACACAATGTTGTTGTTATTAATATTGTCAGTTCCTGGCAGGTAGATCCCTCAGCCCCTCTCCAGTGAACACACATTGGTTCCAGTAGAAAAGATTTATTTAGGATTTGACAGTTCGGGTCTGCACTCCATCATGGAACTTGGTAAAAGTGATAAGGCAAGGCAAGCAATTGTATGTTATACTTGATTTTCCCGCACTCAAATAACTGTTAAGGTTTTGTCACGGAGTCTACATGCAGGGCCAAATCTAGGTTTGCCGGCACCCAGTGCATGCATGCTCCTAGTGCTGCATGATGACATCACTTCTGTGACATCATCATGCACTGCGGCGCGTGCTGTCCCGCGTGGCAAGCCAGCTGCCCTGGCACACCGCGGAGGTGGTGGTGGCGGCAGCGTGGGTGGCTGGAAGGCCAGCTCTGCGATGTGCCGAGGCAGCTGGCTTGCTGTGCGGGTGGCACACTGACAGGGCGACAGGCTTGCTGCACACCCCCTGCTTTCGCAGCAGGTGAATGGCACCCGCAGGCTCCCACCACCCTTTGCTCAGTTGCCCATGTGCTCCCGGGGGCTGGCAGCTGTGCCCGGCACCCCTTTTTTGATGGCACCGGGGGCAGACTACCCTCCTTACCCCCCCATTGATCCGGCCCTGTCTACATGGGTCCTGTGAGGACCCTTTTAGTTATGGCTAGACATTCAGTATACAATCATACATTCCCAGAATCTAGGAGAAGTAGCAAGAGCTGGCATCTCGATGCTTCAAGGTTAGTGCTAGCCTAGAGGAGCACATTTCTATAAGATAACAAGAGAGGCCCACTCTGGGTCTCAAAAGTAATACTTGTACTAAGGAGAGAATATATCAGGTTAATGAGCATTGTGGTTACAATATACAGACAATCATGGCATGACTGAGCACAGACATGACATAATAAGGAGCATTGTGGTTACAGACAATCATGGCATGACTGAACACAGACATGACAAATATGCTCAAGCAGAAATCTGATACAGAACTGAAAAAAAATGCTGAAACAAAGTGTGTTATTAAGTTGTCCTGAAGGGCAGTATATAAATCAAATGTTATTATTATTATAAAATAAAAACAGATAAAAATATAAAATACAAATGATTAAGATTAAGCATGTGACAAACAGTAAGTCAAGTGACAGCAGACAAGACAACTTAAAAATTTCCTCACCAAATAATCCGTTAAAGGTGATGAAATGATTGGTTTTATGTAAATAGTGCAACATACGCTGTAGTATACATCTCAAAACAGATTTAAAAAAAATGCTTTATGAATTTGACACCAAGTCAAGTCAAGCCATCGCCAGAAAGGACACAGCATACTCTCTCAAAGAGAATGACTTTGTTTTGACCTATTCTCCAGGTGCCCACAGAGTAATAATAATGGCTGAAGATGAATTTTCTAGCCATCTTGAAGTGCAGAACAGACTGCCTATTCATCATCCACAAGAAATGTATGCAAAGGACAGCCCCTCGGATACTTCTCCTTTCCTTTACCCTGCTCCCCTCACCTGCATTATCCTAGGTGTACAGAACAGCAACATGATAACTTTTTTCCCTAAACATTTCTGCAGGTTGTGATACATTTTCATCTGACTCCAGTTCTACATGGAGATGAGCTACATGAAGGCATTTTTAGGGCTAGGTACACATCACATGCAGGTATGTGAAGTGACTGCTATATTCAAATTAACAGTAGCATTGGAAGGCCGTCAGGTTGAGTAAAGTGTGGCACGCAGTCATTTCTCACCAACCATTTTTCTATAAGGAATAGCAACTTGGGCTGTAACTCTTGCCTAGGAGTACACTTAACTGAACAAAATGGAACTGGGGGCCAAACTACAAGTGACGAATGACACAGGTTGGACACTTGTCAGCTTCCCTCAAGTTTTGATGGGAAATGTAGGCAGCTTGGCGGAATGTTGAACAAGTGACAGTTGAAAAGTCCATTGGACAGCAGTCAGAGAGAGCCAAGCTGCAAGACCAGGATGCCTACATTTCCCATCAAAACTTGAGGGAAGCTGACAAGTGTCCAACCTGTGCCATTCGTCACTTGTAGTTTGGCCCTGAGTTCTGATTAGACCTCCTTGGGATTGCTGTCTCAGTGAGCTTTTGAGCAGAAAACGTGTCATTGGTAAAGGACAAGGCCAGTGATACTTGGTCAGCGGATTGGGAGCCACTTAGGGCTCTCTGACATGCTACCTGTGACTCTTCCGAGCACTGTTCCCCAAAGAGGCACCTTTATCATATTTCAGGGAAGCGAGCAAGGCACTTGTGGTTGGCAGGAGGATTGCAATTTGAAACAGCATTTCCTGGAGGAACAGGTAAGCTGCAAGCCTTCCTGAAATACAGGGATGATAATAATATTAACAACAACAACATTTGATTTATATACTGCCCTTCAGGACAACTTAACACCCACTCAGAGCAGTTTACGAAGTGTCTTGTTATTATCCTCATGACACTCAACCTGTGAGGTGGGTGGGACTGAGAGAGCTCAGAGAAGATGTGATTGACCCAAGGTCACTCAGCTGGCTTCAAGTGGAGGAGTGAGGAATCAAACCTGGTTCTCCAGATTAGAGTCCCACACTCTTAACCACTACACCAAACTGCCAGGTATGGAAGAACATGTATCTCTTTTGGCTGCTGATAATCACAAAGGTAGGCTGTTTTTCATTTAAACAAACAGTGAGGCTTCATTCTTCATAGTTGTATGTTACACCAGCATACTCTCAAATCCATATCAACATATGGCTAGCAAGAAATGTAAAAAATTGGTCTGTATCCAGACCAATTCTCCATACATCTTTTGTTAGTAGTTGTATTCACATGTTACAATGAACTCATGTACATTCTGCACTTACAGGTTGCTAAGAAAGAATCTACACACATTCACTTTTTGAATGTAACTGGGGACTAGTACCTGGATCAATGTAGGGTTTTTATCACATGTCCAATTGTACGTGTGTTGACTGTAACATGAAAATTGCTCAACAGGGTTGCCAACCTTCAGGTGGGCCCTGGAGATCTCCCAGTATCACAACGGATCTCCAGACTATAGTAGCCCTGGTGAAAATGGTTACTTTGGATGCTGTCTTCTTTGGCATTATACTCCGATGAGGTCCCTGCCCCCCCCGCCCCCCTTCTCAAACCCCACCCTCTCCAAGATTCATCCCCAATTTCCAGGAATTTCCCAACTCAGAGTTGGCAACCCTACTCAACATACCTACAAAGTACAATCAAGGGTACACTGTGTATGGATTGTACGTGAATTTAGTGTTCATGTTCTGTGTCTAGCTTTTATACCTGGTTGAATCAGCTATTCACTCCATGGATAGAGCATTCTTTTGCCATCATACAATTTTGCAGTTTGACATGAGACACTGCCTTTTTTCCCTATTTGCCTAAATATCTAAATTGCCTTGATAGTCTTTCCTTTCTGAGCTACTTACCTGCTTATCCTTCAATATGGATAGAATATAGTAGGTTTTCTTCTTCTACCAGAGTGCTGCAAGTAATTGAATTCTATTCAGAGTTTCCTGGAACTAAGGCGTTCTGCATCAACTCATTTTATTTCTATAATTATCATCATTAACCTTTCAGCAGACATTACCTCTTACTTAATGTATAATTTGCCTTTTAGACACACTATCTACACA